>NC_143016.1:152366876-152713126 GCF_055824585.1 Amblyomma mixtum
CCGCACGGCTGCCAACCCCGTGGAAAACAATAAGCGCCCTGCGACATTGGATAAACGCGCCCTGATTAAGCAGCATGAAAACATGACACACATCAGCCTGTGTCGAGCAGACGTAAAGGGGTTAGCTGCCATTTTAACCTCGTCGTCTGAACTAAAGCGCATTTCAGAACAAGTTGTTTTTCAAAAGAGACAGACGCCTGGCAGCTTCGCCAGAGCAGAGCTGCATAGCATACTATAAAATTTCTACAGCAGGTATTTGTTCGGCTGCGAGCATATAAGCGAGCACTTCACGTATGCGTGATGGCCACTGACACGCGGAAAAAAAAACATGTGCAGACGCGGTGTTCACTAAAACTCCTAGCGAGACGTAGCTCACTGTTCACTAAAGTCTGCAAAGAAATGAACGAATGTACAGGGTCGTCCAAAAGTTCCCAGGCCACAGGGTCTGCTTTAGAGCGCTATAGTTGGGCAGCTACGACACCCCTGGAGCCAAAAATCTCTGTAGAGGATAGTAGAAGTACTATTCTCACCTCTGAGAACATTGATGTATTTGATGCTATCGTAAGTGGCAGTATACGCCGCTTGAAAGCAGACCCTGTGGCCTTGGAACTTTTGACGGACGCTGTACATGCGGTATTAAGGTTTTTCAAATCCGAAGGCGCATCCTTATCGGCAGTGCGCTGGTACGCAGCGCTGAGGCCCTTCCGATATATCGAGGTCCTAGCCGTAACGAAGAAATGCGGGCACGAATCCGTTGCGCTGGTCTTCGAGTTGTGCATAACATCCAGTAAGCTTATGAAGTAGTCTCAGAAGTATTAAAGACGTGCTGATTTAAACTTGAACTGCGTAAACGTACATGTGTGCCGTTACGACAATGGCGCCAAGTATAGGCCGTCGATGGCTGAACGGTAGTGTTCGTTTCTCATCTTTTCCAATAACGCCAAACTTGGCCTAGCGTTTAAAATATCTTCTGCGCACTCTGAGCATACAACAAGCACCGTTTCTTTCTCAGGAAAAACATAGGACGTCCGACGAAAAACGATGTTTCGATTTCTAAAAGACGCAGCATCGAAGGTACAGCCGGTCACATCTTTAGCTGGCGTGCGCGATGCCCGCTTTTTCTACGCTCCTGCTCTTTGTGGCGAAGCAAACTAGGAGAAAGCTCAATATCAAGAAGCGGTTGAGTGATCATCTGCTTAAATTTGGTATCTTAGCAAGTTTGCGCCGTCATAAGCTTCAGGAGCATGGAAAACGCGGCCGTCGCGCACGCTAGCTAAAGATTTGGCCGGCTATATATCACACATGCGGTCGTCAGGTGGCGCGCAGAGCACCACCGGACGTGTGCTCAAATACTTCTCTGAAATAATTCTGGAATAAATGTTGCGTGAAGGTCGAAAACTCGAATGACAGAGGCCACCAGAATAAACACGAAGACGGTTGCAAGATGGCGCAAATAAAGTCAAATGAATCCTAAGCATTGAGTTTAGTTGAAGAAATATGCTGAAATAACATGCACCACCAGGAATCGAACAATTGTGGGTTTTTCGGTCTGCCACTTAAACGGGTTTATTAATCCGCACAACAGTCCGAAGCATAGGTGTAAGCATTGTTGGTACGGCTGGCTGATCGGATTCGCGATCCAAAAGAAGGCAGTGGACGGCCTTGAAATTTTTCCACGGATGTACACGTTCGGAACGGTTTCACGCTCTTCTTATAGCTGCTGCTGCTGATGATGATGATGTCCTCAGGCTTAATTGCCCATACCCACGGCGGGGGAGTGGCCAGGGTGCATTGCGGATACAAACGCACTCATGCACAAGGAATGGAGTATTTTGATAATTTTGGGACGTAGAGCTAGAATTTCTAAAAAAAAAAACAAAAAATACGGAAAAGGAAAAGTAGTCAATTCACATTCTAACAGAAGAATCCACCAGATGAAATCATATAATAGTGAATATAATCGCACACTAGTTTCAGGGCATATCCCTAGGCGCTTGCTTCGAAGGATAGGAGGATCGGGATAGATAGAGGAAACCCAAGTCGAGCGAGGGAGATCTCCAAGTAAATTCTACGGAGAGGAGCGAACCGCCGGCAGGAGAGGAAAAAGTGTTCTATAGACTCAATTTCGCCACACGACTCACAAAGGTTGGTTATCAAAAATCCCGATCGGCATAAATAAAGATTTAGCCGCGGTATCCTGCAGCGCAAAAGGGTCATGGACACCTCACATTGCCTCGAGCTGCACATCCGCACACTCCAAGGAAATGCCAGGTGTTGAAAATCCGCTGCAGCAAGCAGAGGCTCATGGCTCAAGGAGTGGAGACGCTGGAATCGCTGAAAGCGTGCTAGAGTCAAGTAAACAGTATTTGGGAAGAAAGGGACAATAGGTCCAAAAAGGGCAGACTTTGCTGAAAAATCAGCCATCTTATTAGAAACAATGCCACAGTGCCCAGGGACCCAGTGAAAGCGTACTTCTGTAACATGTGGAGGAATAAAAAATTGAAGGGGACGGCTCATAGGAGTATCCCGCGAGTTTTCGAACGCTGTCAAAACAGAAAGGTTGTCTGAGAGTATAATAACCCGAGTGATACTGCAGGGGATCCTTATTAAGGCCAACGCAATGGCCAGAAACTCAGCGACAAATATAGGGGTCTAGTCATAGGCTCGAAATGAGTAGCTCCAATCAAGAGCCCCTGAGTAAATGCCAATAGCTGCCTTTTCATTTTGCTGGGAGGCATCTGTATAAACGGCAATACGGTTAGGAAAATTATCTAGGTACTCCTCTATAAGCCCATTTAACACATTGGCGGGCAGGTTCTTAGCATTCCTTGGAAGGCTGTTGTCAAAGAAGACTGCCGTCTCTTCTGTCGTTAGTTTAGCTGCTTTCTTTCTTTTCGTCACGGTAAGTTTTTTGGCGAGTTGGGTGATAATAAGATCGATCCTGATCGCTGTTTCATCATATATCTATATTACACAGCGAGCTTGGTACAAATCGCGTCGTCATTCAGTTTGTACGCACTTTATTCCTGTCACTATTTTTGCATCGCGGTCGCAAAGCTGGGCGTAACGCCCACTGGCAGGTATGCTGTGCTTTCACAGTCACTTTTGCAGTGCGTCACAAAGACGGAGTCCCTCATAAACCATAGCCCGTTTCTTCAGATCCATATGCAAGTGTTCGTAGTGTGGGTCTTGAGCTGGATTGTCAAAGTCTTCAGTGCAGAGAATACTGAAGAAGAGACTTCATCTATACCACGTGCAGCTGCACCAGATGATAAAGCCACGCAATTTCCAAAACTTAAAGGGCTTTGCAATCTGGATTGTAGTCAGAAGGGAGGAGGGCCCAGGCTTTGCAACCAAATACTGTGGACCGATGAAGCCGCCTCCTCACGGAATGCCCGAATGAAGATCCGCAACGCTCACTATCGCAGCTACGAAAACCCTCACAGTGGGTTTTGAAGACTTAACAACCATATCAGTGATCGGTTAATCTGTGGTGTAGAATTCACAGTGCAACTATGGCTAGCTCCGTGTTTTTTTTAATAACACGATTGCACGCGCAAGATACTTCAACGATATCCTTGATTAGCGCTTGTCGAAATTTTTAGAGCGCAGCTCTTAGGCACCCGTTTCTGCGTTTCGCGGCATCGCCGTCGCCATTGTCCGTTGTAACCAGCAGTGGACAATCTTTAAGCTGCGACAGCAATGAAGCGGGAGCTTGGAAGGGAGAAAGTAAAACTACATCCTCCTCGCCTCCTTAAAAACCGGCACGCAAGTGCTGTGCATAGCAGCCGTTACGTCACACAGTAGCGGTAGAACGAGCGCGTGGAACGAACCGCCACTCCTTCGCCAGACGTCTCGTTGCAGTCGAGTCAGTGATACGCACGGCTCCGAAGGGGTCCAGTGTTTCCGCGCCAAGCAGTTCGGGGAAGCTGCAGTGGGCTGACCACAAGGCTTTCGCCAAGCACACAAGAATTTCCAAAGTGTCTTCAGTATTTTTTTTTAGGTTAGGAAAGGCGCAGTATATGTCTCACACATCTCGGTGGACACCTGAACCAGAGGGAAGGCGCATAACTGCCCTTTTGGAACATTGGACACCCCAATCATGCTTTAAGCTACGTGGCGGTAGTGACAGATGTCCGCTGTATGCTTTGGCATTGACAACGTTGTGCCAGAAACGCTGCCACCTGCCAGGGTGGCAGGGTGAATGTTGGTTTTAAGGCGGAAGGCCTTTAATGCCTCATCGTTGTAAGCAGGACCTGTCGACAGAAATTTCACGCTTTTCAATTGGTCGAAACGGTCGTGACGTCACAGTGCGCGAATTTCAAACGGGGCCAATTGTACTTTGGCTACTAACCATGCAACCAATTAAAGGGATCGTATAGTGATGCACCAAGTAAGTTTGACTGAGTTCAGTTAATTGCTTACTTAACCAATTAGTCTAATTAACCTTTCTAGTCAGACCAGATAAATAAATAAAACCGAGTAAGAAATTGGCCGAGCTTGGGAATCGAACCCCGGTCTCCGGAATGCGAGTCGAGCACGCTACCACTCCGCCATGCCAGCTTTTTTTTCTTCAAAATGGTATTTATTACAGTGATGCAATGTTCTATGCTCGATGGTTTGGAATGAACAAAGGTGCGTATAGTGAATACGGTGTCTTCGTTCACTCCCATCTTCCTCCATTCCCGTTACGGCGAGGTTTAGGTGTCCACCGAGATATGAGAGACAGATACATTTCCTTTCCTCAAAAACCAATTTACCAACGAGCAAGGCGTATTTGTCTGCGTTTCAGATTGGTCCAAATTGTCGTGACGTCACCGCGCGCGAATTTTGACGGGTGTCCACCAAAATATGTGAGACAGTTACTGCGCAACTTCCTTTCCTCAAATACAATTTCCGACTAGTGTCTACTGAGATATGTCAGACAGTTAGTGCGTAATTTCCTTTCCTCAAATGCAATTTTCATTTTCTTCATTACGGCCCCTCTTTCTCCTTTCACTCACACTTCCTTCCTTCCTGTACGGTGCTGCTCAGGTGTCCACCGAGATGACAGAGAATTAAAGCCCCATGTCCTTTCCTCAAAAAGCGTTGCGTTCGAAGGGCAACGCATCGCGCCGAACGGGTGGTGGCGTTCCTTGGACTCCGTGGCAGCGCTACAACACGCTGTCGCGTTCCACTCCTAAAGGCGAAGCTTAAGCGTCATTAATTGGCAGTTAATTAATGCACCAACAAAATGTGCAGTGAACAATCGCGAAGCAGAATGCAGCTCTCAGGCTTTCGCCTTTCACCACTTTAGCCGCTAAAGTTCCTCGTAATTTTTTTAATGTAGATATAAAGACAAGCGGGAATTTCTCACCATTTATGCGGGAGAGCGTGCCGTTTCTCTGACTCGTAACGGCTCCCACAGCTGTGACAACCTCGTGAAGGGGGACGCTGAGGGCGCGCGAAGGGAGAAGACGGGCGCACATCTGCTCCTATTCTGATCGCTCCTTATTGCGGTCTGTCAACTCGGACCCCACGAATCTTGGCACCATCGTCTCCGCGAAGATCAGCGGCACAAGTGGGCCCCACTTCCATCAAGGTGGGCCCATTTTTGACGAAATTCTGAGATTTTGAAGCTTTCGCCCACCGCCGCGGCGCTAAGCCTAACGGCGGCGGGGCGTTCGCCGGCGTTCGCCAGCCCCGGCTGGGGATTCCCCGGCGATGGCGGCTCCAAATACGGTTACCGGCTATGATCCGCTGTCCATGCAAGTCGTACGCATGGAAACCGTTCAACCCGAGAACCTTCCAACATCGGAAGATGACTATTTGGCAGATATGGTCAAAATCTGGAGACGCCGGCAGAAGACGAACGCTCCCAAGCCAACTGGAGCCGCCGCCCAGCACCAGGCGGCAGTTCGGTCCCCGCACGCTTCGCAAGGAAGTGTCGGTGGCGCGGCCTTGAAGGGTGCAACTTGCAAACCCCAGTGGCGGCCGCAGCAGACGCCGCGCATTGGACGCGACGACCTCATCGTGGTGCTCAAGCCACGCGAGACGCTGGATCTGAAGGCCACCTTCGCTCCAGGTGAAGCCGGAGTTGCCGTGCGCAACATCATACGGGACTGTGGAGAGGTGCAACTCTCTGTATGGCCCGTGTGGGACCAAAATGTGCTGGTGTGTGGCGTGAACTCTGTGCCAGCCGCTGAGAAGCTCCTCGGCGATGTCACGCTGACAGTCGGCGACCGCCAGCTTCTGTTTCGCGGGCACGCCAAGGCTTCTGGCGAGGTCTGCAAGGGAGTGATCAACGTTCACCCCGGCGAAACGTCGGCCTCCCTCAAGCAGAAGCTGGAGTGGAGACACGGAGAAATACTTTCTGTGCGCAAGCTGGGCGGCACCGCCATCGCAGTGGTCACCTTTCAAGGGAAGAAGGTACCCCGCCAAATCTTCTGCAGCGACCAGGGCATTCCTGTGAGACTGTACAAGAAGACGATCCCCGCCTGTCATCGATGCGGCACGGTGGGGCACCGGGCTGACATCTGCCCGCGGCCGCAGTCGGGACGCTGCGGCCTCTGCGGCTCTCAGGTGGCCACCACACCCGAGGGCATACCACAACATGAGTGCACCCCCCGATGTCTGCTGTGCGCGGGTGCCCACTTTACCGGTGCTGCCGGCTGCGTCGGCAAGTACCGGAAACCGATCAAGCCGGGACCATCACGGAGTCAAAGCAAGCGGAAGTCGGCTCAGAAGCAAGCTCCGCCCACCAATGCCAAGGACAGCAAGTCCACTTCTGCGCCGGGCAAGTCCGGTCATGTCAAGACGGCTGTGAAGTCCGGGACCCAGGCGAGGTCGCCGAACTTCAGCGCTGGGGATTTCCCGCCTCTAGCGACCGCCCAAAACAAGGTGAGCGATTGGGCTAGGGCTGCCTCCGGGCCTCTTTCTCCCTCCCTCTCCCCTACGGAAGCCGCCCTACAGAGGCAAAATGTTGAACTTAGGCGCCAAACAGAATTCCTAGTGCGGAAAATTCAGGAGCTGGAGGCTAAGTTAGAGGGACGTAAAGAACCTCAAGCTGGTCCTTCCGAGCCTATAGAACTAGCCGAGCCGGAGGACCGAGATGAGAATGCCTCGGTCGCATCTGGGCTGACAAGCGTGTCGCAGCAGTCGGCCAGCACAGTGGTTGGTAGGCTGCCAATGGTGGAGAGCCGCCTGTACAACCTGGAGAGCGAAATTGATGCTCTGCCAGGTAAAATCATGGAAGCGGTCCGGGGCTCCATTCAGCAACTTCTTCAGGCCGAATTGGCAAAAATCATGCCTGCTATAGTGGCACAGGTTACTGAGACAGCTCTCTCTGTCGTTCAGGACCAAATTGAAGCTCAACTCAGTCAAAGCCGCTCCCGCTCGCGGTCTCCGCGACCAGACCTCCGCAGGCGGAAGGTGGTCCTTCGCCAGGCCACAGGCTCACTAGAAAACATTCCGGCCGCTCTCTCTCCGGACGTGCTGGTGCCTCTGCCTGAGGCCCCATCACCTTCGGGGGTGGGACCTGGCCCCCAAAATTAAATAATCACGTTCACGATGGCTAGCCGACCCCAGCGGAAAGCCAACAACAATTCGGAGCAATTCGAGATCATACAGTGGAACTGCAGGGGTCTACGGAGCTGGAAAAAACGGTCACACCTCCAGCTCTACCTGCAGTCTCTCGGTACCGCACCGGCGCTCCTAGCTCTTCAGGAACCCGGCGCAGATGCTAAATTCACAGGGTATAGCTCGTTTCAAGGCGGTCCTACAACGTGCATCCTGGTGAACAAAGCGTACACCGCAGTCCCAGTAGACCTCGAACTGGAGACTGAACAGGAATACAGTATGGTCAAGGTCCTGCCGCTCAAGCGCCGCGACCCATCAATACATGTCCTTAACATTTACTGCCCCCCGCATAAGCCGCGCGTGACCTTCAACGAAATCTTCTACCGCGCGCTCAAATCGGCTGACAAGGAACCTCTAGTGATCGTTAGGGACTTCAATGCTCCAAGCCTACATTGGGGCTACCACTTTGAGAAGGCCAGAGGACGCAAGCTGGCGGAGCTCATCTCCACACTTCGTCTTACACTCCTCACGGATCCGTGTTGTCCCACACGTGTGGGCAACTCGGTTACGCGAGACACATGCCCTGACCTGACTCTCGTTACGAACACCAGAGACGCTACCTGGGAGAACCTGGGAGAGACTCTTGGTAGCGATCACTGCGTTCTCCGGGTCACTCTTCTGGCGAAGGCGGCTCGCAAAAAGTGGGGCCACACTAAATTGACCGATTGGCATACGTTTCGAACAAAAGAGATACCTCCCGTGCTCTTATCCGGCGGATATGCGGAGTGGGCAAAGCAATTAGACACAATACAAAGACAACACGTCACGACACTTCAGACCACTGAAGAGATCCCTGCAGTGGACAATCACCTCCTGCACTTGTGGGAGGCTCGCCGGAGTCTTACCAAACGGTGGAAGAAGCAAAAGCTGAATCGCAAACTTAAAGCTCGCATTGTCGACCTCACGGAGCAGGCTGCGGCGTATGCTGCCCAGCTCACCGATTCAAACTGGATAGAGAAGTGTAATTCGGCAGCGCGTCAGATGAGCTCGAGAGGAACATGGCGCTTCTTTCGCAGTCTCATCGACCCCACTCAAACGAGAGGGGAGACGCAAAGACAGCTCCGGCGGGCTTTGCACGGGTACCAAGGTACGACGGCTCAACTCGCGGACACCCTGTGCGACAGATATCTCTGCCGCATAGAGGACCCAGTTGGGCCCGAGTACGAGTACGCGGGAAAGCCGAATCCCGACATTGATGCCCCTTTTGAGTTACACGACCTTAAGGCGGCTTTAGCTAAAATGCGGCGAGGTACGGCTCCGGGTCGGGATCGCATAACAGTCAATCTGTTGGCCAACCTCCCAGATTCGGCCTACCTCCACCTGCTAGGGTACATTAACCAGATTTGGGACGGGCGTCCACTCCCTCCCGAATGGAAGACCTCCTTGGTCACTTTCATCCCTAAGCCAGGCAAGCCAGTGAATACCGACAACCTGAGGCCCATCTCACTAACCTCTTGTGTGGGCAAGCTTATGGAGACGATGGTTAGGGATCGCCTCTCTCCACACATAGAGACCAAGGGCCTCTTTGCAGACACTATGTTCGGGTTCCGACCGCATATGTCTGCGCAGGACGTCCTCCTCCAGTTACACCGCTACATAATACGACCCACTGCCATGCGCCACAACGACAGGGCCATCCTTGCCCTTGATCTTAAGGGGGCCTTTGACAACGTTCGTCATAGCAGCATCTTGGCTAACTTGAGTACCACTGATTGTGGGCGCAAGGCATTCACATATGTAAGAGACTTTCTCTCCAAGCGTCAGGCCTTCCTCAAGATTGAGGATGACGAATACGGACCATACACGATGGGTACACGGGGTACACCCCAAGGGGCGGTCTTGTCGCCACTTCTTTTCAACATTGCCATGATGCAGCTTCCCCACCAATTGGCCCGGGTGGAAGGCATTCATCACGCACTATACGCGGACGACATAACAATTTGGACTACCGAAGGGAGCCTTGGGGAAATGGAGGACCGCCTTCAGCGGGCCGCCACCGTAACCGATAGCTACGCTATCGGCTGTGGTCTCCAATGTGCTCCCGCAAAATCGGAACTTCTGCACATCAGATCCGATCCTAAGGACAACACGAGTTTGCAAATCTCTCTGACGGGAGGCCCCATCAAAGAGGTCGGGGAGCTCCGCATACTAGGTCTGTTCATCCATAACAGGCTCAGCCAGGAATCCACTATTGCCAAACTCAAGCGCGTAGGCGAACAGGTCGGACGCATGATCCATCGCGTTTCTAACAAGCGCGGCGGGTTGCGAGGCAGGGACGCGCTTCGGCTCGCCCATGCCTTCGTGACCAGCAGGATCCTCTACTCCGCTCCCTACCTTCGCACTACGAAACAACAAGAAATAAGAATCGACACCATCGTTAGAAAGGCTACAAAGCGAGCACTGGGCCTCCCAGTGGCCACCTCCAATGCTAAGTTGTCGGCGTTGGGGGTGATCAACTCCTACCAGGAGTTACGAGAGGCCCACCTCGTGAACCAATATACGCGACTCTCGCAGACGGCATCCGGGCGCCGCCTGCTAGACCGCTTGCACATCCAACACGAGTGCACTCCAGAGGAGACGTGTCGGATTCCGGAGCTATGGCGTCACAAGCTCTGGGTCCCTCCACTCCCGCGCAACATGGACACACATACACACGAAGGCAGACGAGAGGCGCGCGCTCGGGCCCTCGAACACCAACACGGATCCAAACAGGGTGTATACTACGTTGACGTGGCAGGGCCGTCGCCCAATGGATTCTACACGGCCGCAGTAGTTCACCAGGATCAATGCGTTAACGGGCTCTCCTTTCGAGCTCGAAATTCAGCACAGGCTGAGGAAGTAGCCATTGCGCTTGCCGCCTCGGACTTGAATTCGAAGGTAATCGTGACAGATTCGCGTCGAGCCTGTCAACACTACCTGGCTGGCGAGATTTCACCTTTAGCCTGGAGTATATTAAAGCGCGCAGTGAGGGAATCGGACCCTTCGCCCAAACGCATAGTTTGGACTCCAGGCCATCAGGGCGTTAGAGGTAATGAGGCTGCGGACGCGGCTGCCCGAGCGCTTACCTACCGGGCACCTCACCCAGGCTCTTCCGGCTCGGAGATTGTGCAACCGCTTCTGCGGTTCAGAGAAATTCTGGACGACTATTGCGAACGCCATCGTCTTTTCCCGGTCCCTGCTAAGGGCCTGAGTAAAGCTGATGAGCGAACTCTGAGGCGCTTGCAGACCAACACTCTGTTGTGTCCTGCAATAGTGAAACATTTCGACCCCAAAATTGATGGGCGCTGCCCTCACTGTGGGGAAGTTTCCGATACCTTCCACATGGTTTGGGCCTGTCAAAAGAATCCTTCCCTTCCCCCCAATCCTTCCCCTTCCCGAGAGGCATGGGAGGCAGCCCTGCTCAACTGCTCGGGGCTGGAGTCTCAAAGGGCTCTAGTCCAACGGGCGCGAGTAGCGGCCTCGTCCAGCGGGGTCCCGGACTAAGGACTCCACCTATGTAAAGGGCCATTTTTGGCCTGCAAACTCTCCTGTTGTTTATTAAAAAGTTTTCACCACCACCACCTCGTGAAATACTTGCGCAGAGCTCGTCTTTGACAACCATGCATTGATTAAGCAAGTCGAGCATATATTCATCTATTTCTCCGTCCACAAAGCTTCCTTCATGGCAATCAAGAACTGTTAGGGGAGTGTTTCTTGAAGAAGAAATATGTCTGAAGAATAAAAAGCCCGTAATTGTACATGCATGCCTTGCTCGAATTGTTTGCCTCAATCTATCGAAAAGCTGAAACAGCTGATGAGTGGCGCTCAAATTTCGCATCAGGAAGTAACGCAATCATCGGCGGTTTTTTTGCGAAGCCAGCGCCCCGTCACGCAGTATTTTTTCATATTTTGCGGCCTTTCTCTGGAACCCGGTAAAAACAATCACGTGAAACATATCGTGCAGGAAATAATTTATTGAGATGTTTCTGAAGATCCTCTACAAATTTGCCTATCACACGTGTGGTCTGCAGCAAACATTTAAAAAGTTGATTGATTACACATAACTAATTAAAAAGATCAGGTACATATATCTCTTGTCTGGCAGGCGTCAAAGTCGTTCCACTTAGTCCCGACATTCGTGTAAAATTCGTGGGCCAACCGTTTGCAGTCAAATGTTCCGGATGGTGTCATACGATTCAGCGCTTAGTACAGCGTAAACTTATTGTGTTAAATTACAATCTAGCTCGCGGCAGGAATTCGAACGGGCGACCGATGTTAGGTGTGTTAACGCTCGGTATTTGGCCGCTGCCTCAGAATCAGCTCATTTTTTTTTTTGCTTGCAGTGGGCTAGGTGATCGCATGCAGTGTTTGGCGATAGGAGTCGCTTTCTTTATTCACTACATCACGCGCGCAGTTCGGCGGGGGCACTGTGGGAGTGGATGATTTCTGCTCGATCAGCCCAGATCAGACAGATAACGCATTATCTATCTCGGAGGCAAACCGACGCTGCTTGTAAGGATTTCTTCCCTTCTTGGCAATTTCTGTTTTATTTAACCGTGACGTGTTATGTTGAAATACAAACAAGAGCTGCTGTCCGACGTATTTGACCTACCAGCTCTCCGGCATATATTTCTCTGTTGTGCAGCATCCACGACAAATCTGGTGATGAACATGCGACCTTCAATCTGGATACTAGACTACGCATCTTTCTTCAGTCTTTGACGCCTTTGTACCTTTAAAAATTATCATTTGCCAATGAGAAGCCCGAGCACATAACGAGCGGGTGAAGATTTAGGACTGGAGTGACAGCCGCATTACACTCGAAACACTGAAAATCACCTTGTTCACTGTGTAGAAATCTCTTCATACTGGGGCAGCGCCCAACTCGCTAGCCTTATTATTTTTCTTTTTTTTTTGTTCAGCGCTTTTTATTTTGTTCGGCCTCTCCCCAATAGAGACCGCCTTCAGAACATTACAACTAAAAACGCTTCACGTCTTACCAGGCGGTCATGATTCCATTTCTAAGGTGCATCGGTATATGCGTTGTTTTCTCCGCAAATTCTTAATTGCGTTGAAGCAACGATGTGACTGCTTCTCCTTTGAAACGGTCTAGTTCAGGCCAACGCATCTGCTTGCAACTACTCTTTATATCGTACCCTAGAGCCTAGTCGTGCGCAAACGTCAAGCACAGCACGAAAATTATATGCCTATTTACAGCACAAGCCACGCTAGTGAAATGCTACTCACTGTATATATATAACTTTTTGAGTAATTATCAACTGTACAGCATACTCGTTTATTCATGGGTCTCCAAACTATTCTTCGGCACGCAGTTTAGCACACCAGAATTTTCATATAGATCAACACGGCAAAAAGATGCGGAATGATTTTGATGCCTATAACTTCACGAGCCACACGCGCAATTAAGAAGTACCTAGCCGCAACTCTTTATCATTAACTATACCAAAAGGGGCGGCAAAAAATTTGTTTTAGCGCCGTTAAGGCGAGTATATATATGACGTCGCCGGTATCACCAAGAATTTCTACGCACGGCTCTACTTCATTTCATCACCTGTCATCGCGGTTTTCACCGCCCCTTTGTCAACTGAAGGACTGTGCCGGAATTTTCGACTGGTAGTGTCCTGGGAAAGCCTTTCACTTTGGCTGCGAAAGGAGGCGGCCTAACTTCTACGCAACTTTTTCGTCTGTTTGCAGGTAGGCGCCTTTTTTTCACTCTTGTGAGCCTTTCCTCCTCTACCCACGCCTGTTCCCTACCATGCCACTGCCAGTGTTGGTTTTTCTGTACAGTGCGTTCCTTCGCTCTCATCTCATTCTCTTTCTGCAGACCTGCAAATTATGTCTGAGGACAATGGTGACCTATGTCTCGTTTGCATCCAAGAACCGTCATCGACTTGTTTTCTGAAACGCATAGAGTGCGAAAACGAATTCCACTCCGGAAAATGCTCAGGTGCTTCGAAAGTGAATTTTAAGGCAGGGAAAGAATCATTCCACAAGTCGTGGAAACACCAAACTTGCTGCACAACCACACGGTGACCCGGAAGAGATAAGAAAACCAGTGAGGAGTTCGACATGCAAGCTGCCTTCGGGAGCATCAGCTTGAAATTGGAACCTCTGTCCAGAAGTACTAGTAGTGGTTTTATTATGCATTGAACATGGAAGGAAAAAAATGGCTGAGGCTTAACTTGGTTAAGCCTGGAGAATGCGAAGCATCATCGTGTCGCGTAATTTGGAGGCGCACAACCACAGCGACAGCGCGAGGTGGGCCCCCGTTTCTCCACTGTCGTGACGTCATCAAGTCACGTGGTGTGACGTCATGTATCACGTGATTTGGAGGCGCACAACCACAGCGACGGCGCGAGGTGGGCCCCCGTTTCTCCACTGCCGTGACGTCATCGTGCCACGTGGTGTGACGTCATGCATCACGTGATTTGGAGGCGCACAACCACAGCGACGGCGCGAGGTGGGCCCCTGTTTCTCTACTGTCGTGACGTCATCGTGTCACGTGGTGTGACGTCATGTATCACGTGATTTGGAGGCGCATAACCACGGTGAAGGGCTGAAGTGGTAGCTAAAGTAGTATGCTTCGCATAAAAATTGGCGGGGGCTTAGCTTTGGTTAAGCCTGGTAGGTTGCGAAAGCGAAAGCGCAGCGCCTGCAACTGAACGAACGCAGTGCGCCGCGTGTACAGGTCACGCGTGGCTACCGGCCGCCGCTGCGCGCGACTCAAAGCGTCTTCGGTAATTTTTTTACATTTTGTTTTTGATGTTGTTGCGACTGAGAGAAAGAAATCGTTGCAGCCTTGGCTTGTGCATGTCGGACGACAAGGCCTAGCTGAAACGCACAGCGTGGTTACGCCGGGACGACCAAGGTAGATATACCATGGTAGCGAAGGCTCCATAGACGCCCATTGGTCCAAAAAATGGCGGCTCATGGGGGCACCCTAGCGCCCCTATTTTAGAGGGCAAACTACGTATGAGTGACGTTGAATGACGTCACGCATACGTATGCTTTTGGCGCGAATTATAAAGTGGTCTTTTTATAGAACCCGCATTTTCGAGCCGGGATCACTTGAAGGTTGCCTTTCAGTGCGCACCAACCTTTGCCAGTCAAATTTGCTCGAGTTCCTGCTAGTTATGGCCTTGTTTATGTTCAATTGGGGACCCAATGAAAGTGACTGGCAAAGAAGGCAGCATAGAAAGGCAGCAACACTTTCAGACGCTGGCTAAGCATGCATGATTCGTAGTGGAAACCTTGGTGGAAATACTGGTGCTAGTACTTTTGAGTGTATCAAGGTATGATGCACAAAGCACAGGCTCATGCGCACAGTTTGCAATACAGTGTACGGCAAGTATGGTTTTCATATTCATGGTTTATTACAGGAACCAAACAAATACAGTGATAAAGCACACACACAAAAAATGCGCGCCACAGGCAGCTCAAGGAGTAGTTTTTTTTAAGCTAGCTATTCATCTGAATGCTCACAGTACGGATAGGAAAAAGCCCTGAAGTTCCACGGACGTTGCCAGGTAGGAAATTGAAAAGTATAGAAAACAATGCTACGACAGCTTCCATTGCGGCAAACATGACATGACATAAGTAGGCGCATCAACACATAGACCATGCAGCACACAGGGATTACCCTTCACATTTCATTTCTTCAACTGAAAGAATATAGCAGCTATGTTTACACCTGCATGACAATATTAAAAACAAGTTCTAGCATCAACAAATCTGCTCAACGCTAGAGCATTACACCATACATAGGGCCTGCGCACAGCCTCGAGAGCTCCTTCTTGTCGCTAACCGAAGTAATTTGAAGCAATTCTAATCAAACTAAAATATACATGAAGTGCTGTTTAAAGTGAAGTGCAAGGACATTCAATACAGCCACTCCTTCCTCGAGTAGGCACAGCATCGAGACGCAGCCATCCTAGCCGCAGATACACAAAAAGTTCGAAGTGCTTGGAAGAAACCCTCAGGGTTCGCAGCTGGCACGGCGTCTTCTCCAGGCTGAGGTTGCGGCAGAACTGCACCCACGTTTTGCACCTGGACATCATGCAGCGTCCACGTTATACAACTGCACCCAAATGAATACCATATACTCCGAACGTCAATACGCCAAGATTCCTTTCACCTAAATGCAGTACGTTATAACTATGGCAGAAAATGCTCGCGCCAAGCCTCCGCGCCTCAGAGTGCCGTTACGCTCGCCTGATACCACGCGGCTAGCTGCTTTCTTATGCTCAAAAAGTGACGAGAGCGATGCAGCAAAATGAGTTTAAAACTACATTGACGGTCATGTATACGTAGAACGGCAATACCTACTGCTGGGCGTATTCAGTTAAGGCACAGTCAATACGGCGCACATACACATGGTTGAGTTTCGATACTCTCAGTTGCGAGGGGATCCTAAAATTGGCTCCACGGTACTGCAAAACCCATTAACGTCATGCTCAGAGCTGTTAGGCAGCGCATTTGGTTTGAAATTGACCATGCGGCAAGTAGAGGGCACGTGGTTGCTCATGAGAGCCCGGTATGAATTTCACGTTGGTGACAGTCGGCTGCACGAAACTAGCTATAAATAAGAAACATTATTTGTGTCTTTTGCACATCTTATGACTGCAAGTGCGTGCCCTGCAATTTGCTAAAATATCCCGGTATCATGAAGCCATGTGCGTATAAAACGGTTACAGCTACGATAGGCGCGGAAAGCCCGACAAAAGCATATCTAGAGCAGACGACAACGGCAAGAGCTCACCTGAGAAAGTACAGAGGGAAGTGGTGTAGTCTTGGCAAGACACCCACGGTAGAACCCACGCTGTCACAACGTGCCACGGAGCAAGGTTTCTTCTCATGCCGCAAGCTCACGTTGAAATGAAGAGCTAAGCGCTTGAAACGATGAGCGCGAAGCCTCTGGAAAAGGTTTCGCACTGGCCGTACACCGAAAGAAACGCTGCAGAGGTTCAGCGGGGTGCAGATCTTGCCAAACGGTGACAGAGAAGCGACGGGCAAGGACGACAAAAACTTCTTAAAGGGGCCATTTCGAGACCGGCGAGTTTAATTTGCACACTTTCCAAGGCGCGCCATAGCAGGCAGCTGGAGATAAGAAATCGCTTCGTAAGCTCCCGCAGCCACTGTGGCCGGGTACCGAAACAAGGCCTGCAAAGTCGCGCTGCAAATGCACCGCCCTCTCATCAACAGAGGGCGCAACAAAAGCGTTGCAAAAAAATTACAAAATTCAGCGTAATGTTTTGTTGAAATAGTTTTCTTATTGTATAAAACGTGACAATAAAATATTCATTTCTCTTTGTTGTTTTCTAGCATTTTTATCTGTGCTTTTGAATTTCATTATATAAGGGTTTCGGCCGCCCAAAGTGGCTGTGCTGCAGTCGCGCTAAACCGTTTTTGGGCCCAGCCTTCGCCACCATTCTAATCCACCTTGGGACGACTGCGACGAGCCGGGTCGGAGCCCGATATTTCTCCGTCTGGCGTGACGTCATCATAGCGAGCGCCTCCTCGCGGCAGCGGCGCGCAACTGCTGCTCGGCGCAGCGTGGTTACGCTGGGACGACCGCGACGAGACGAGTTGGGGCTCTGTCTCTCTCCGACTGGCGTGACGTCACAGCGGAGGTCATGCTAAAGGTCAAACGTGGTTACACCGCCGGGACGACGCTGAAGGGCTCAAACTGGGAGCAATATTGCTTTCGCAATAAAAGAATTTTTGCTACCTCGGCATCAGCTATTGCTACTGGAAGCACCTGAGCTGGGCAGCGGAAATAAAGGATAGCAGGCAGCATGTAGGAGTGAAAAGAAAGAGGTGAGGGCAAGACTGAATTCAGTGTTGTATTAAGGCGAAAGCCTTTAATGCCTCATACAGTCGTTAGCAGGCGCGTCGGCAGCCGTGTCGACAGACGCGTCGGCAGGAGTGTCGCCAGACGCGCACGCAGCCGTGTCGACAGACGCGTCGGCAGATTCGTCCGCCTTTCGGCGTCACTGCTTAAAAGGCTCAAGGTTCCAGCATGAATAAAGGCGCATCTATACTCCGTTTCATACATCAGGTGCAACGCTGCCAAAGCTAGCGCTCCTTTTTGCGCAACCTGCATCCGTGCACAAAATGGTGTGTTGCTTGTGGTGAGCGGAAAATAACAAATGCTTTGCCGGCAGGCTTCGTGATTAATACTTTTGCCATGAGCGTAACAAAAAACACTGCTATGGCGAGCGAATGGATCGAAATCTGTGATTTGGTATTTTGCGCTTGCCGTATTTTTTCCATTTCACGTTTTCGCTGTCTCCGCAACCCTGGCCGTGTTTACTCTTCCCATGGAGGAAGGAAAGACTCTTTCCGTCCGGCTAGTCCGGCTCCCTTTCACTTTTGAGAAAATGGCGTCCTGCTCAGCGACCACGGCCACCTCTCATGTACGCATTTTCGCGAAGGTTCGTGCATCCAAGCTGTCAAGGCACTCCCGTACCAGCATCCGTTTTCCGGAGAATTCTGTTCGGGAAGTACTGACTGCTGTGAGCAAGGACACCGGAGTATCTCCCCGTACCTTTGACAAAATCAAGGCAGAGCGTCTGTGTTGGCCTTGGGTATCTCCGAAGAAAAGACCTCGCGACGTGAAGATTTCAAGCTCGCGAACTGTCAAGAATGACAGCTTCACAATCCATGCCATCCGTCTGAAAGTGCACAGTACGTACGCGAAGAGGGAAGTCCCAACACTTGGACAGTGTGCTAAATGCTGTCAATGAGGACGACGACCTGCCGAACCTCAAGAAAACGACGTTGTGGAGGTTGACGAAGGACATCGGATTCACATTTGAACAAAGAAAACGGAACCTTGCGCTGATCGAGCGAAGTGAAAGCATTGCCTGGCGTTGCTGGGACCTGCAGGCGATCAATGCATTCCGAGAACAGGGCAGGTACGAATCGTTCCTTGCTTATTTTCTTACGCAGCACGTTTAGACTTGCTTCACATAGAGCTTGATTTTAGCGTTGCAACCTCGTAGTCGTAACAGTGATTGCTGCTTGAGATTGACACATTTAAAGGAAATCGTCTTAACCACGTTGCTGTTGCGGACCTTTAGCGCAGAGGTGACGTTTCACGGCCAGTTTTGCGCTACGTTTGGGTGGGGCACGTGTCTGCATGGGTCAGATTTAATCGCTAAATCTGAATTGGTGCGGCAAGCAAAAACAAAAAAACTGCCAAAAATGTCGTAGCACCGCAATGGGTAGTACCATCTCGTCGTCAACATTAGGAACGAATAAACACCCACCGTACACTGCCCGTTGCTCCGGTTGTGCGAGTTACTGGCGCTACTGCTGCAAACGTTGGAGATTTTTGTTCGCAGTCGCCACAAGTGAAGAGATTTCAAATGTTACCGAATTAGTCAAGTAACCCATGGAAACATACAGTGAATATAAACTGGCTACCAAATGCCGCCTGGGCGCGAAATATAAGCCCGAACAAGGGAGCAATAAAGCCGAGATAATTCTTTTTCTCGATTGTCTTTGAGCGGCTATTTGTGAGACAGTGGTCAGCAGTGTGTTTGTTGCAGTACGTTGCCTGCTTACATGCTGCAGTGTATTTATTTACTTAATAGCATTAACTCGTGTACTGGGTTCTTTCGCATTTACAGGTGCATCATCTACTTAGATGAAACCAGGGTCAACGCAAGGCGCACAAAGAATACGTCTGGCAGGTCAAGACTATGAAGTCATCTCAGGATGCCTTCCTGAAAGGTTTAACAACGGGATTGGCTGTGCCTTCGGGCGAGGGGGCCACTGGCTGTTTCCAGAATAAACCGTTTCTCGCAGACACTGCGGGGCCAACATTCTTTATTGTCCTGTCTCATGTATCGAATATTTTTTCCTAGCGTTGTACAACTTTTTCTGCATTCCTACTTGACGCTCCCACAGCTTGGAAATTTTTTTACCTGCCTGCATGAAGATCCTGCCTGGGCAGCTTGTGCTCTTCTAGGTGAGCAGGGAAATCGAGACAAGCTGACTTGCCTCTGCATTACCTTCATATACATTTGTGCACGACAACAAATCTCTAACTCTTGAGGCAGTACTATTTTCTGTCACTGTGTGAACCAACACTATGTTCTGAATTTAACAGAACACCGGAAACAGGCAATATCGAGGTGGTGTGTGTGAAAATATTTTGACCTATCAGTTTAAATATACTGCGCTCTTTTGCCGCATATAATAGCCAAATTATAGAGCTATCTTCAATGACAAAAAAAAGGCGCTTTGCTTAAGAACGAAAGATACCTTAACAAAAACAAAAGGATTGCAGATATGCACAAGAATGTTACAGATACACAGTCAGAAAATAGGCAATTAAGAAGTATATTTTATGTTTTCTGCGTTCCTGTATTCTAAATTCTAAACCAGCATTCTAAATTAACAGACATCTTGCTTCTCAACTTTCTGATCAGTGAAAAATAATTGCTCTCTGCAAGTCCTTCGGGCTACACTACAGCACAGTGCCAAATCGGTCCCCGACTCTTTTGGCGAAGACTGGATCAGCCGCTAACCGATTGCTCAGAACAATTCATAAAATGCCAGATACCTTAAAAGAGGCCCACAAAAGAGTGGGTTCCTCGGCAACAGCGAATTCGAAAGTTTCAGGCGGCCACTTGTTAATCGGGCCACGGCGGAGGACTCACCACTGTGCTGATTAATTAAACCCGAAGAATGAATGTCATCTTTCGCTCAAATCTCTAGCTTGCATCTAAAAAGTATAGTCAGAATGCTGCAGAATCGGGAAGAAAACCGCCACTGCTGACCAAAAGCCGGTGCGAGCTCATTGACAACGAATTTCGGACAGCTCACATTAACGCGGTATGCATCAAATGAACAGATGCATGCAGTCTTTTTTAGAACATGGCATAATATTCAAGCGATTCTGAACAAAATGAGATTTCTCTTTCAAGTCAGGCGAAATGCAACTTCCGATGAAAAAAAAAAATGTGCGAAAAAAAACAAAGTTCCACCACGCGGTATTTGAACCCTTGTACCCCCATTGCATGTCGACTTCCCGGGGCGACGCGTTAGACCACACGGCCACAGAACAGCTTTTCTTTTCTTTATTGCATTTTCACAACGGGTACAAAGAAGTAAAACTTGTCAGCAACACTTGCTCTGACACGGCAGGTTAAAATGTTTTCAGTTCAACCAAGTCATCCAACACATTTAACCAAGTTGGCTTATCAGGCAGCGCGGAGTGATAGACCTCTCTTTATTTTGTTTTGCGGACTACATCCGTAGCCTTGGCAGCGTTGCACATGATATATGAAACGGAGTATACTGAATGCATGGGCTTCATAAATAAAATAAAAGGAGTAAAGTCAAGAAGAGGAAAATAAAAATAAAAATAAGAAAACAACCGAAAATAAAAACAAAATAAAAATAAGATGTGGAAATAGAAATCAAAAACAACAAAATTAAGAAAAGGAGCAAAAAATAAATGAAAACAAAATAGAAAAAATAGAAAAGTGAATAAAGATAAACAGTGGCCAGGGAACGCTTTCGCCTTGCAGCACTTTAGAGAGCCAAAGTGCTCCCTGAATTTTTTGCCCTTCTGTCATCCAAATATGATGAAATTCTTAATACTTTGAGGAGACAAGATGATCATTTGAAGCAACTGAACAAGCGTATCGAAAAGATCGAGAATGGTGACACTTGTCCTCGCACGCAAAAAGAATTAATGCCATATGATTCTGCCCATTCAAAGACTGTAAAGCGCGCCATCGCCCAGATGTGCCTGGAAGCATCGCTGAAGAAATCGTGTTGCCATAAAGCGAGCGAAAGCTTTAAAATCCAGGTTCGGAAGTTGGAACATGCAGGTTTTCCAACGTCGATTGTGAGCAACGTAGCAGAAGCTTTGTTGAGAAAACTGAAGAAAGAATGTAGTCAAGAAGGCAATGAAGATGAGGTCACCAAAAAGAAATGTAGGCCGGTCGTCATCCCGTACACCCATAAGGTGGCGCACAATTTGAAGCATGTGGCAACAAAATATAAGGTACCTGTGGTTTTTTCCACCCCCAAGAAACTGGCTGCCCTGTGCGTTAAAACTGATCCCAACAAGGCAAAGAAAACTGAATGTAAGACGAGACATGCAGCACCGTTTGTTAAATGTGCCGTGGGAGTCGTCTACCAGATTCCTCTCACGTGCGGAAAGAAGTACATCGGCCAAACTGGCTGTATTAACGACCGATTAGCAGAACACAATCGAGATTTAAAAAATGGCACAGGCTCACATCTGCCCCATCACTGTAAAGCCTGCAGTGAAGAGAGAAAGATCAAGTGTACAGCAAATCTGAAAGAAACGAAGGTAGTAAGCAGAAGTAGGGACCAGACAGCCCGTGAAATGTTAGAGGCTTTCTATATCAAAAGCAACTGTAGCGGCTCTGTTAGTACCCCCTCAACTGCAATATATAAGAATGAAACTGCTTTTTTAGATGCACGGAGTTGATACACCTGTGTGACCCGCCTATCTCTTCAAATTTTGTACAACCCTCCCGCGCATGTGTGGTTCTTGCTATCCTTCTTGATTGTGTGTCTTATATTCATTCGCATTCGCGGTGAATAAATCAGTTGGAAGTTGCGCCTGTCCCGTCTATCTTGCTGTGTGTTGTCTGTTTCGGCGCTACATCCCTTGTCTGGAAACATGCACCAACTAGCCCCCCAACAAGTATTACTCAGTGACACTAAGGATACGGCAAAACTTAGAGCCTCGGTAAATGAACTGGAACGACGAGGAAGACGTCAGAGCCTAGAAATGCATGGGCTCTTTGGAATTGATATTGAGGATCTCACAAGCAAAATCAATGAAATTGCAAAAAGCAATTCAGGAACCTGAGCTGGCCATGAGCTCTTTGCAGGCATTGCTGAGGTTTCCTTCTCAAAGAGGCAAAGTGCCAGCTCTCATCGTTCGGTTTCTTCAACAGAGTGAGCGAGATCTCTGACTCTCCAAAAGTAAGATAGTAAAATAAGTGCTTGACCTTGTATATTTTGCTGATAACCGGACACAGGCAGACAAGGAATTACTTTTTGGAGCTAAGAGCTGGGCCCAGGAGAATGTATAAAAGCATACGTCTTGTAGAAGAATGGAAAGGTTCTGCCTCTGTCATAAGAGAGCCAGATGATCTAGAAAAATAGAATTACCGGCTTTTGTACGATGCGGGCCTCAGGATTGCATAACAATGACTACTTCATCTACAAACCCGTCATTTCTTAACTCACTGCTTCAGGGAAAGAGTCCCGTCCTGTTAAGTTCTCTACATCTAAATATGCAATCTGCACGAAAGAAACTTGAGGAGCTCTGTGTCTGACTTGCTGATGTCAGTTTTTCATTTCCAGCAATTATGCTTACTAAGACATGGTTTTCTACGACGATGTTCTCACCCTATATGGATACAATACATTTTGAGGGACAGAAACGTGAAAGAAGGAGGCGCTTGTGTTTTCTTAGAAGATGACTTGAGCTGCAAATATATAGATGACTTTTCCCAATGCACACCTGCTGTTGAGGCTGTCTGTGTAAAGTGTGGTACTTATTTCTTTACTGCCATGTATAGGTCACCTGATGGTAATTTGGAAGAGCTTTTCGTATTGATATTGCCTTTTCTCGTTTGTCGACGACCACCATTACACGCTCATACTCGGGGGTGACCACAACATTGACATATTAGAAACCTCGAAACTTTTGAATTCCCATTTCTTAATTGAATATCTGTTCTCACCCGCGTTACTGTTACCGATGCAACAGTGACTGATCTGTTTATGGCCAACACGTCGGAGGAATGTATATTGTCCGGTACAATTAATGCTCCACTGGGTGACCACACGCTAATTTTTCTGGCTACAGACAGAATGATGTCCAGCATAAGGTGGCGCCAGTTAAAACAGTTCAGGAGATAAATTCAAGCACACTGAAACTTTTTCCAGAAGATATCAGGGAAATTAAGTCGTAAAACATTTTATCATGTCTTTCAGCCGATAGGGCTCACGATTATTTTCTAGAGGCATTTTCTTCTGTCGACAAAAAGAACATCCGCCATAAAGAGTAAAGAAAACCCAAACGAGCTCAAAGCGCGTGGCTCGCTCCCAAACTGCCGAGGAAAAAGTAAAAATTGTTGAAAAGGCTTTTGAAAAACGTAAACCAGAATAGATAGAAATAATTCAGGCGATACAGGAACAATCTTAATAATGCCTTAAGACAAGCAAACCCGACTACTTTCAAAACATGTTTCACGGAATAGTCGGCGTGCAACACTTTTGGACTGAACTCTCTTCAATTATATCTCCCCGTATATACACCTATGATACTAAAGAGTGAATAACAAATAATGAGCAGCTGGGTGGCACAATGCTGGCTAACACCTCTAACAAACACTTCGAGTCTCTTATTAACAGCAGTTATAAGGATTGAGCGCTGCGTCACTTGGGGCCACCTTTAAAGTCATCGACATTTCGTAATCCAACCGATAAGATTGAGGTACGAAATGTGTTCATGCGGATTAAATCTCAATGGGCGAGGGTATCTGTGGCTAAAAATGCACCCAGCAAGATTTGTTCTTGACCTTACCGCATCATGTATAACCTACATTTATAACCAGGTCCTAAGCACGGGCATTTTCCCGCAAAATATGAAGCAGGCTGAGGTATTTGTGTTGCAGAAATATAGAGAACAAAATAACTTAGGAAAATGCAGACCCACATCAATATTACCGTTGTTTTCAAAAGCACTGGTAGAAATAATTTTGCTCAGGATGTTCACATTTTTTTATTATCACTCGCTGATTACAGTTTCACAACATGGTTTTAGGCCATGTCTGTCCACGCAAACCGCCTTACTCTGTCAAGAGTTAATTTTGCAAAATACGAACGCCAAAAAGTTAACACTGGGTGTTTTTGCTGATTTTTTTATCGCCTTTGACAGGCTACATCATAATATACTCCGAGAAAAGCTCTTCTTTTGGGTGTTCGTGGCCTTGCAGCCGAATTAATAGCTATCCGAGGGATCGATTCCAGTCTGTCTGTATAAATCAAGAACAATCGAGTTCGAAGATTATTATATGTGGTGTGCCTCAAGACAGTATTTTGGGCATCCGTTATTATCTACATTAACATGATTTTAAACATTGATGATTCTGCCAAGTACGTAACTTATGCGGATGACACTGGCCTTTATTTAATGTAACTGATGCAGACGACCTCGTGAAAGCAGAAAACCGAACACTTAGTAAATTATATTCATGGTAACTTGAAAATTCATGACCAATTAATGATGGCAAAACTAAAGCAGCCCTTTCCGTGCGAAATGAACGTCATGTAATATCTTCACTGTCCTCCATATAAATGACTCCGTAATCGAATTTTCTTCCGCTATTAAATCATTCGGGACTCTCTTCTATGAGTTCATGTTGTGAAACCATCATACTGATTTCCTGCGCATTAAACTTTCTCGGGTTTTAGGTCTCCTCAGAAAATGTCGACATTTCTTTGGTGATTATGATTACGATGCTTCCACCACATCTCATGCGCTAACTGTACAACGCGCTTTTTGATTCACAGCGGCGTTATTGGCATGTAGTCTGGGGAGACAGCACAAGAAGAGCTCTTCAAAAGCTGGTAATTGTACAGAATTGCCTACGCACAGTTGCAAATCAGCCTAGTCATGCTCACACTCATTCACTTTTCGCAAAATATCAGGCTATTCAAGTCAGTACGCTCTATGTGTGCAAGCTTCTGTTAACTGTCAAATCAGATATGCATAAAAGGCGCACAACACTGCAAAAATGCCTAAATTAAGAGAAAACAGTTCGTCTCGCCTTACTCGATAGACAGAAATTTGGTTCCTACCGACAGCTCATGCAAATTAAGGCATGCAGATAATTTGTTTGTCTCCCACAAGTACTAAATCAACTACAGCTCACTGCAGAAAACCTGCGTAAATAACAAAAAAAAACTTTGTCACTGATCGCATCAGGCAGCTGCGAATGATGTTGCTTGGAGTGTGGCATTTTTCAAATCATACGCAAGTTTTTTTTCTTTTTTATTTTCTGCCACTATATGATTTCTGCTCAGCGATGATGTTCTGTAGTTGAAATTCCTCTTTTCCCTGCTGCCACTGTTGATGTCGGTGTTCTTTTATTAAAGGTCGGGCCTCTCAAGCCACATTACCATGTCTTTTTTCTCGTTTTCCTGAGTTTGTTTTACAGCGTTTTTCTCGTATATGCTTCTCTTACGTACAAATTTGTGACTGTGGTAAAGAAACTCAAACTCAGTTCTAAACACTTGACTTCGAATTGGCTGAACTATTGCCTAAAAATTCCCTTACATAGCCCTTCGAGACAACTTCTTTTAAACTTTCGTACCAGGTGACGTTCTCATAGCCACACGTATCCAAGTCAATTCATCTCAAACGTCAAAGGTCAGCGGTCAAAGATCGAGGCTTCAGAGACCCATCGCCTTTTTCAGGATTGCTAGTGAAGTACTGCTTTCGCACTATAACTGAGGTGGGTGGATGATGTACAGAGTTTTGGGTAAGGTGGCCGCATTTGGCACAGGATAGGAGGTAGAAGGTCAGTGGGAACAATCTTTGTCCTGCCGTGGACGCAGTTAGGCTCCTACTGCTGCGCCTGCTTCTGACGATTACGATTACAACGGTGGGCCGATTAAATAGCCATTCGAAGAGCCTTTTTACAAACGATGAAGTGTCTGAAAGTTAGCTAATGTTTGCGTACCCCCGTATAAAGTGAGAATAATCTTGATGTCATGTGGATACAGACTTCAATAATGCTAGTTTCATTGGAGGCAGATAGATACGAAAATGCTCATAGAGCAGGCCAAGGAGACGGGCAACTTCTAAGGCTACATAGCTTACTCTTGTATTCCAGAGTAATTTGTTTTCAACACACACGCGAAAAGTCTTAAACGTACTGCAAATTTCTGTCAGGTTTGAATTGGAACAAAGTGACCAAATAATGTATATTATCTTACATTTTGGTCAAAAAACGTAGTATTTGTTATAGTTCCATTCACTTTTAGCGCACTGCGTTGTCACCGAAAGCGTTTTATTCATCTTATATATCATTTTATAGGGATCACCTCCACTATTACCGTTGCATCGCCTGGTGTAGGATGCAAAAAGCTTCCTTTGTTATAAAAAAACATCTTTTATGTAGCAGGTCTTTCAGAGAAGGTGAGCACTATAATATTCAAAACTAGGTTTTTTTTTGTGGCAAGGAATAAAGAATAAAGAAGAGAAAAGAATAAAGCCCAACTTTTAACTGAGGTAGCATATTCCTTTTTATCGCTTTGGCATTCTCAAGCTTAAAGCATGTTTGTCTCGAACCTTTGCTTGTGTGCACTTCCTTAGCAAACGCCCAGAATAAAGAGCAACTTTTAACTAAGGTAGCGCATTCCTCTTTATCGCGGTGACATTCTCAGCTCTAAAGTACGTTTGTCTCGAACCTTTGCTTTTTCGTACTTGCTTAACAAATGTCCACAACAAAGAGCAACTTTTAACTGAGATTGCACATTCCTCTTTATTACTTTTGCACTCTCAACCCTAAAGCAAGTGGCGATCCTAGAGAGAGCCCAAAGTACAAGAAAAACTGCTGGCATCAGCTGGAGCAGTTTCGAAAAACAGCACAAAGCCACAGCCCCCAATTTCCATTGCCAGCAAACGCTCCAAGGGCGCCACCATCTCCATCAACCAACCACCACCAACTCGCCACCTTCCAATGGCACTCCCGTGGAGAAAAAAAAAAATTCATGCAGCGAGACTCCTTAAATTTCTCTGCCTGTGCACCCTGAAACTTGTCGCCCTTCTGGCTTTGCGTGGCAGATGTAAAGCAGTTAGCTCTCGCATAAACATTGTCGTTGGATTTAGGTTGCATTTCAGAGCGGTTAGGCTGCTTTGAAAAATAGACTGACACCTGACACCTGCACCGAGTCATCGCTGCGAGACAGCCTATGACGGCTGCACAACAGACATTTGTCCAAATGCGAACCCAGGACCGGACGTTTCGCTGTATAGGTCAAGGACACTGAGATTCAGGAAAGAAGAGCGATGTGCAGCCGTAGTATTATTTGAAACCGCTAGAGAGCAAATGTATCTTGCTGTTGTCTGCAAAAGTTCAGATAGGACACGTGCGGTGTTCTGTCACGCTTTGGTATTTTTTCAAAATGTGTAGGCACTCTTTATTGCGATGTGCGCTGCTGCGCAGAGCTGCCGAGCCCGCTGCGGCGAGGTGCGCAGCGGGCTTGACCACATCGTCCAGACAACCGCGATTCTGGACATTTTCGATACTTGGATCAATCCGGCCGATGCAGGCAAATCACTGGGTATCACGCCATTCTCGTTTTCTGCTTGACGATGGTGATGTTGTCGGAACGGCATGAAAGTGTGCTCTGTGCATATTCTCGAGTGGTTTTTAGCCGAGAAACTTGTGAGAAACGACAGGTGGCCTTACGTCTAACCGAACACAAGGGCTGCCTTCATAGAAACAAACGCAATGGGGCCTCCATAGAGAGAGACAGTGACTTCGGTGTTAAACGAAACAATGCTCATTTAGCCGGAAAGAAAGGCAGCAGAAGTTGGAAGAAAAAGCTTGAACAAGTTTGACTGGCTTCTTCGTCTAGTATAGAAAGGCACAATAGCTACAGGGCAGATAATACAGAACGCAAAAAACTAAGAAACTTACAAGCATAAAAATATTAAAACAGAGACGTGAATGACCACAAGAATATAGAAGTTATTAATAAGTTATTGTACTACAATAAGAGCATAGTTCATTAGCCACCTCAACTAGAAAAAACGAAAAAGCAAAGCGAAGGAAATCTAGCATTGCAGACATTGGGATACAAGCACTAAATTGCAGTACGAGCACAAGCCGGCGGCTTGCGGAAAACCTGAATTAAGCACTGACAATGTAGCAGCTCAAAAGAGATCACATCACATGTGCCGGACGCTCTAGGCATTATGAGACAAACAAAGAAAAATTTGTGAAACATCGAGGGAACATAATGAAGCGGCTTTACAACAGGGGGTGATGCCTAGGCCAGTAGTAGCACGGGTATTAAAAACATATTTAAGTGAATGACAAAGCATATGCGTACCATTGTCGCGGGTATAAAAAACAGCTTAGTCCGACGCAAAGAGTATGTTCGTACAAAGGTTGGGAGGTCAAGCAAAATAATAAAAAATAAAATGTTACGCTTTATTTGCTGCTTTTAGCGATGGGCTAAGCATATGTTTCACAACTGCAAAGCATTTAATAATTGGTGATGAAACGTTCTGTGGCAGGGTAGACGGCGGGCGAATTAAACAGCCATTCGTGGAGCCAGAGACGAGAAACGAGAAGTGTCTCAGAGTTAGCTAATGTTTACTTACCTACGTATAAGGTGAGAAAAAAAATATAGATGTGATGTGAATACACAGTAAAGTAAAACTAGTTTCATTGGGGGCAGATAGATATGAGGATGCTGATACAGCACGCCAATGACGCGGGCAATGTCTAAGGTTGAGTTGAAACAAACTAACCAAGTAATATGTATTATCCTACCTTTTGGTGAAAGAGCATAGGCAAAACTGCGCGCAAAACTGGTCCCGAAACTGTTGAGCGTCGGCCACAAGAACAACCTAGTGTCATGTGATCACGAGAGCAATTTCAGAACGTGTGAAAATGGAAGCTCATTTTTTCGGACAATATCAGCACCGGTGGAAAAAAAAAGGGGGGGGGGAGTTTGAATATGACCCTGAGACGAAGCACTAAAGTCTCGAATGCCACCTCTAAGAGCTCACTCGCCCAAGGAAGGAAAGAATGACCAAGCTTACAGTGAAAACCATGCTAATTGTCTTTTCGGACGCCAAGGGTTCAGAAGAATTCGTACCCCAATGGCAGACAGTAACGCTGCCTACTACGTCTATGTGCTCGGGACATGAAGAATAGTGGTCGTCCGAACGCGAGACGACATCGGCAATACGTGTTAGCAGCACGACGACTACTCTCCCAGCCACGCCTTCCTACGTGGTCAGTAATTCGGGACCAAGCACAACCTTTCAACGCAGCCCCAGCCCACTTACAGTCCTGACCTGGCTGTGACAGATATTTTATTACCGAGCATCAAGGCCTGCCTGAAAAGAGCCCGTTTTGAGACCATCGAAGCGACCCAAACCGCCGTGACAGAGGCTCTAAAGGATGCTAGCATTGACGCCTTTGAGGATGTGTACAGTGCGTGGCAAAACCTCTGGCATAATTGTGTAGACGCCAGAGGGGAAAACTTCAAATACCCTGAAATATTTTTACGGATATAATTGCATTACTGCTCCGAGACACTCTGTAGATAACTTATTAACTAATACAGATAGGCATCTGTTTACAATAAAAGATTTTTTGTCGTCTGTTAGTAACAGCCACATCAGTTCTGAGGATTTATAAATGCAATTACACTCGCCACTATCGGTCACCAAACATGGGCTATTTCTGGCACAATGGGAAGAATGCGCGCCTGCAGTGAGAGCTCGGTGACGCCCATCAAATCTCGCCAATGCAGGACGCACGTATAGCGTGGCATCTCTGCCCTTCCCGCGCTACGGTGCTCACCGCTCTTCACACTCTCTCTGTTCGCAAGAGAGCGGGGCAGAGATGCCAGCACGTGCGCCCTACATGGGCGCAATTTGATGGACGCTGTTGAGCGCTCTTTGGACGGGCGCATTCTTCGCATTGTGCCAGAACGGTTGTTGACCCACGACAGCGAGGGAAACGGCGTTTTTGAAGTTCTTGAAACTGATGTAGCTATTACTAGTGGATCGCTACACATGTCTAAAGGACCTGTTTGCGCTCGTTAAAAGTTAGCTATTATGTTCCGGTAATCACTTGGTTAGTTAACATGATTCGCCTGTTTTATAACGTACGCCATCATTGGTATGGCTATGCTGCAAAAAGCTTCTCGTGACCAGACCGATATTTATTTTGAAACATTACTGGCGAGCTTCCCTGAAAAACCTCTATAACTTGAATAAAAGGGTCCTCAATGTACTGCGCACGTGGTTTGCAGCAAGGTTGAAGAAAAGCCATTGACATCTTCGCACTGACCACAGTGTGACGAATGAAAATATATGAGTACTAAAGATATAACCGAACTACATACTAATATTTTGGCATAACCAACATGGTGAATTATGGAATAAATTGCTCGAGTCAAGTACACAAAGAGCCAGCACTAACATTCGGTCTTGAATATTGGGCACTATGAATTCATTTTGGGCCTAGAAGAGCAGTTGCAGTTTGATGGTTTTCGAAATGCTGTGTTGTTAGGCTCTTACGTTGTGGTTCTTAGATAAGGCTGACAACGGCTTGGAAATAACTTTTTGAAGAGCCTTAGAAATGATCAGAAAGGACGGACAAGGAAAAAAATTCCTTCATAAATAGCTTTTTTTGTTCCTGGTAGCTTTTCAAACACTCGGATGACCGTCGCTACTTGCACCATGGAGAGGAAAGTACATGACTTCAAGCTAATGGTGAAGATGCACGATATTTCTGCGGCAGTTATATCAGTAACATACTTGACCGGTAGTACCACTATGCCATAGGAGAAGCTGCGGTTAAGATTATGAAAGAAAAAGAATAAAACCCTCTGAGATAAGATGAACAGTAAAGAAGGTCTCGAGTTATAGCCAAGTTCAATAATGCGCGGAGCCTCCGTACTAGACAATGACGGGGATCAAGTAGAAGATAGGGGTTAATAAAAAAAGCCAGCTGCAAGCCACTAATTCAAGGACACATACATACACCTTGTCAGAACATTTAACGCCATTTTAATGGCTCAAAACTTTTGAAGGATTTCTCCAGAGAACCTCACTGCGACCATTTGAGAGTTCTGAAAGGTTTTTGTAGTAATTTGTTTTTTGCTGCTCTGATGTAAGTTTTGTTTTTGTTTCGTTAAGCTTGTTATTTAACAAATTACTCAGGTAGCCTGTATTCGACTTCAATACGGTTAAGGAATGAGGCCCTCATCCACGCTTTCCTATGCCTCCTGCGTTTGGTAGCCCTCTTACAAGCTAGATTGGGGCGCGAAATTTCTGAATAAAATTTTTCTATTAACTGTTAGCATCATTTATCGAACACAGCTCACCTCAAGGCTTGTTACCTCCTCGTCGGGGAAACGTTCGACCATAGAGCTGCGACGTATTAAAACGAATAAGTATATTGCATCGACCGCATAGAAGCGCATTTCTCTAAATATACCCATCTGCCGATATGATCGCTTCATCCACAGCACGCGACGACGGTTTTGTAAGCAACAAGTAAGCATTGGTAATAGAGAGATCAAGCAGACTGTCTTATAGAGTAGATACCCGGGTGGAGTCGTTAATTACGTTGAGGCATGCACGAGAGGAGAGGAGCACTTGAAAGTCATGCCACAACCTGCTGTCACCAAATATACTGAACCCTCCCCCTGCCTAGATGAATGCATAGTTTTTAGCTCTTTTATGAAGGTTTTACAAATGTTCGTAAGGTGGTTTGGTTTTACTAAGTTAAGGTCACTTGTGCTGCTATCTGCATTTTTTGTAGAAACACTCATGCACGGTCTAATGTCTTTCGACATCTCAATTCTATTAAAATTCACGTAACTCCTATTTTGCCGCTACGCCATGTTTGTCGCAACTTCATCATTAGCAGCGCGTGAAACAACTCATGCACAAGCTCATGGCGTGTAACCAGGCTTATGTAACATGCTTCTAGATGGTCATGAGGGTATAACTGGAAAAGTGTTTTAGATGTGTGTGTCCGGAGCTCTTTTACATTGAACTGTTTCTAGCTTAAATGAACAGTTGTTCCTTTAATTCAATACTGCTCTATGTGAAATATGGTTGTATATATTTATATGGATCTTGGTAAAAAATTTTTATTGAGTTACCGTCACCTACAACGAGCCAGATTCAGCTACAATCAAAAGTCAACCAACAAAAGTCAACTACAACCAAGCAAGAACCTGAAACCTTGGAAGGTTGGCGTGCTTGGTAAGGACCAAACTCGAGCACTACAGTAGATTTATAGCCTAGAAGGTTGACACCCTCGAAAATGGAATTCGTCATTCCAGCTTATTACTCTATCGTTTGACATTTATGAGAAAAATTCTCTGAAACGCTCCGTAATGCTATTGTAGATTTACTCCTGAAATATATTGGCCCAATTGGTATCCCGGGACTGGGAGGTATAAGTCAAACCGATGTAGAGCACGTGCTTCCTTGGTTTGCACTTAATACAACAGATGTGAACAAAGCAAAAAAAAAATCTTATATTTCCACAATCTACATAAAGTCGTAGTAAATTCCATACGAATTTGAATACATCACACTTCATAGGAGTTGCCCGTGTCTGCCAGTTTAACCAGTAGACAGCGCAAAATACTTAGCATGAGCAGAACTGCTAGGCAGCACAGAAGGTGCGAATGCTGCGAGAAGAAAGATCAGGTAAAAGCAGCAGTCGTGCATAGCGCGTTCTTGTCTCCATCTTCTCGTTGACTACACCTACCTCTGACACTTGGAATGACTTTCGACAACACTCTATCCATATCGCGGAAATAGCGAGACGTTTTGACCGGCTAGTGCGTAGCTATAGTCTCTTATCTAGCCATTGATGCACATATACAAAAAAAATGGTTTATGGTTCATGAAATGTTTTGTGAAACCCTAAAGCTAGTCAGTACTAACATACAATCTTGTTGTATCTGGTTTCACATCCTCTAACAAATTAAACGTAGTAAGTAGTATCCTAAGAAGAATTGCCTACCCCTCACGCATGGAACACAATTTCATAGTCATAAAATATCACATAGCACGAATCGCTTTATGTTATTCATAAAGAAGCAGTCTTTACTTGGAACTTTATGTCAGCCTTCCCTTTCAGATATTTTCGAATGTAAGAACATCCGATGACAGCGATTACGCCACATATAAAAAAATTATTCCTCGTGTGTGCACTAATTGCGGCTTTGAGAAGTTGAAAATAAATAATACACTCACATTTTTTTGATAAATTTAGAAATTCATACGGTCATTTGTGCAGTCAGCTCAGAGAAACCACGTGGCTGAGCTGTGCTGTTTAATCTAGAACAAGCTTTTCATCCGCGTTTCATCTGCATAAAGTGCACTCTGTCGGTTTGTTATGTATGTATAACGTTGAGAGAAAATCTTGTAGAAAAGTCTCACTCATTCATGGCATGCACGTCTTCTGTTTCATAGTTAATGGTCTCGTTTATTGTTATGAATGCTTAGTACTTCAGTTCGGGTTATTCCGTGCAGCAGCTCTGCACTTGTGCTAAGATGCTGTACCACGCAGCCATGCTCATAAGCATTAATAATTAAAATGGATATCTTGTATATTCACTTTACAACGAACTATTATTATTATTAGTATCACTATTACATTCCTTGCAGCCAAAACAGTGTCTTTGGGATGTCTTATACACCGACAATATTCAAGTAGTTTAACTATGGTTATGAAGAAAAAATTTGTAAATGGTGCTCAAAGCTAACACGCACTGCCTACTTCGTCGGCTGCTTTGTGGGGGCTTTTAGTGGAATAATCACCTCACATTCTAGAGGTGCTAGTTCTGACCCCCGGAGCAGCCAAGTATCCACTTTTTTTTTTTTTTTAAAGGGTACAAGATTGAAGATTTCTCCGGGTCTAGTGCTCGGGTTCTCTGGGGTGAAATGCATGGGAAGAGGATTTTAGATCAGAGCACTGCGTTGACTAATCAGTGATTCTTTCCGCAGTCAAACAACCTACTATTCATTCTCTTTGTCTCGTAAGGGAAAAACCCACTTGTGGCTTGAGGAAGGATTTGAAATTACCGCGCTTATTTTTATTCTCAGCTCCATAGCGCTCATTGCGGCAGCCGTGCAAACTAAAGCAGTCATCCTGTTTTTCTCGCCTTGATATGAAAGCAAGCACCTGCTTGTTTTCAAGGGCTGATCCGCGCATATAATCCGTGCACACCGTCAGAGCGCTTGTCCTGACGGCTAGCCAGCGCATTGCTCGCGCGATAACCCCATCAGGAGACTGGAGTCAAGCAAGCAGTACAGTTGCTGGGACAATGCTGACCATACTTGTGCCTGTGTTTCTTCTGTTGGTACTTTACGTGTGAGTATTTTCAGGCTTTTAACGGCGTCGATGTTGAGAAACTCGCAAGGAGGCGAAGTAAAATATGTTCATGTTTTTCAACCTAAACGAACTCGCTGCAGAATGAGCGTACCACATTGCAGTTCTCGCAATGGTGAATAATTATTTAAAAAGCATAATAATGTACGCAGCCCGAAATACAATTAACCTCCTCATCATAACAACCGCTGGGCGTGAGGTGTGCAAGACACATATTATTATGGATGTTTGATAAAGGAATAGGTGTCGTGCTACACCTGTCACCTGATTTCTAGAAGCGTGAAAAGTCAAACCACCCCGAACACCCCCGGACGTAGCAACCGTCTCTCGATCATTTGTGACTATGCGATGTTCCACTGATGTGAAAGAGCACGAGTTTGCCAAAACGAACCTTTTTATTGTGAAATCCACTGCAGTGGAAGTAAGTCAACATTTCATGTACTGACTGGAATGGTAATAAAGAAAGACAAACTATAATCGATTATTTGAGTTGCCTTCTCTAGGTGTGGAAAAAATCCCCAGTGGCTGCTCTCATTTGCATGTTAATTAGTCATTGTCATCAGTTTATCTGCGTACACTGCAGGAAAAACGCATCTGCAACATCCTCTTATTCACCCTGTTATGTACCAGCTCCGGTCACCTTATCCCTCCAAAATTTTTGATCTCACCAGCCCCTGCCCCAGTCTCTGTTGCCTCATGCTACGTTTACCCTATCTTTTAATTCACTCGGCTACTTTGAAGGATCTTCCGCTAACCTCCCTCGACATTGCATGCGTCTTTGCCCATCCTCGTCTCATCATTTCATTTCGGAACAGAACACAGCGCATACAAGAATATTTTTTTTCGTTCGAAACTGCAAGGGCTTGACTAGGATATCATAACTGGTGTGTGCTCCTCTTTTTGTGCCTTCTGACTTTACCCAGACTATATTTTCCTTTCTCTGAATAGCTGCGCAGTCCTAACTTTAAGTGCAACACTTCTTGTCTGCCCTTTTCGTTAGTTTTTTTACTTTCTGCCCGATGTGTTGCTACGCTAATATAAAGCTGTTATACATTTTCAGCATCAGAAATAGTGCTAAACTGCTGTTGATCATCTGACACGATTTGCAAATTGTACTTCACCACATTCTTATTTCCCTAGTTTTCCACGGTCGTGGTCCGGATCTACCTGCCCTAAGCTCATGTATTCCCTTGCCACTCCTAATGCTTCGCTGTTATACAAAACTATCGTTCCTTTCCTAGACTTCTGAAAATAATTTAAATAATAAGAGATTTTTAAGGAAAGGAAATGACTCAATAACCATTTCTGTTCTCCCTGAGACTCCGAGAAATGAGACCGCGCCGTAAGGGAAGCGAGAAAGTGGGAGTGAAAGATAGAACGGAGTGCCGTAGTAGAATTATCCGGAATGCAGTTGAGGATGACAACATTTATTTATTTATTTGTTTGTTTATTTATTTATTTATTTATTTATATATTAATTTATTTAATTAACGAACTGCAGCCGACATGCACGCTACGGCAGGAGTGGGCAAGGAAAATGTACAAGACACACATCGCAATTCTGCAGTTGTATATGCACAAATGCGCACCTTTATACAAAAAATGCAATGTATAAAGGGAATTATAAATTACCAAGAACATTCAAATCAGCCACCTGGAACAAATCATGCGTCTAGGATAGCGGATGCAAACCTTCTGGATGGGCATGAACGAATGAAGCAAGATAATGTTCTCCAGTCTTTAATAAAGCGGGAAAGAATAACAATCTAGACATACTAGTAGGAACGTAGTGTGATACCAGGTATACTTCATACCGCCCTCTTTTTGATGACTCTGGCGCCAAGTTAATGTACATGCTATTTGAGAGCGTAATCGAAGAACTGACAATGCAATGTAAGAATTTTAATGATTCAATGTGGCGATATCAAAATAGTGGGCATAAAATCAAGGAAGGAAGTGCAGAAAAGTACAAAAAATCACGATCATAACGACTATATATTACTTTGGTTTTCTGCATGTTAATTTTTAGACCGACCGTTCTGCTCTGCCGGTCTAACTCATTGATCATGCTTTGCAGTTCAAGTCCTGAGTGACTTAGCAAGGCAACGTCATCAGCGAATCGCAAATTACTTAGGTATTCTCTTTTAACTCGTATCCCCAGCCGTTCCCATTGCATGCCACGGAATTAGTGCACCGCACGGGCTCGGGCCAACCCGCGGGCCGGGCCGGGACATGATCTGTTTTGCCGGGCCTGGGCCGGGCCCGGGCCTGAAGTTGCGGGCCCGGGCCGGGCTCGGGCTTAAAGCTGCGAACCCGAGCCGGGCTTGGGTCCGTACAGAAACGGCTGGTGTCCGACTATTCATTCACTTTTGCAGAGTTAAGTACACAACTGCGGCATTGGAGCAGCGACACGGATGAACTATGGGTTATAGTACGCGCTGAGAAAAAAAAAACTAAGCTTTACTCATTGACTTATTTATTTCCTTATTTCCTCGCCGCTGTGGCTTAGTGGTCAAGGTGCTTGATTACTGAGTTGGAGAACCAGGGTTTGCTGCTAGCCTCGGCGGCCGCATTTCCGTTTCGGCGGCAAGCATGACAGCCATGTACTTTGCAGTATCATTGCTCGTTGAAGAAACCCAGGTGGTCGAAATGATCCGGAGCCCTCTACTTCGGTGTCTCTCACAGCCTGACTCCCCTTGGGTGCGTAAGCTCCCAAAACAGCTTTTATTTTATCGCTATATTTCTCTCATGTGAGAAAATTCACAAACTAAAGCGCGTTTGGTTTTCTTTTTGATCAGCCGTCCGGAACGTCTCGTAAAGGAAATAGCCGCAAAAGCTCGCGAGAGTTTGTAAATCTCATCTCATAACCACATCTATCCCTCCTCGCTTCTTCAGCCTCGTTGTCATGACAAGTGTTTTGCCCTGTAAGTTATCACGTGGTTCGCGCGTTATCTTCCGCTCCACCAGTAAGAGAAAAATTCAACCGGTGAGATCGCGTTCACTAAAAAAATGTTATCCCACTGCTTGCTAGGCAGCTTTTATGTTTATACTTCCGGGCGGCAAAATATAACTGATTAAAATCATGTGGGAATGAAAATTAGTCTATTACGCGCGTATGCAGCTCTTTTTATTTGGCTCTCGGAACTTCCGAGTTCATCTCTGCGCACCTACACGAGATCACTGTCTAAAAGACGGGCCTGGCGAGCGCTATTCTTAATCACTTCCTTCTGGGTTAAAAAGAACCAACTTTCTGCAAGCCAAACTGTGGTTTCAGAACCTTTGTAGGCCAGTTTCTTATCGGTCTAGTAGCAGTCTACTTGCTCAGAGTGAGCAATATACCTCAAGCGTTACTGTGAAACGAGCCGGGCCGGGCCCGGGCTGGGCTTCACTCCGGGATTCACGGGCCGGGCCGGGCCCGCTAGAGCGATAACTTAGCGGGCCTGGGCCGGGCCCGGGCTTGAAGCCACGGGCCTGGGCCGCGCTCGGGCTTCATGTCTCGGGCCCGGGCCGGGATTGGGCCTCAGATTGAGGCCCGTGCAGTGCTCTACACGGAATACTTCCTGTAAACAGGCGGTGAATAGCATAAGAGAGAGCGCCTTACATTCCAACACAACGAATTCTTACACCGCCTACGGCGTGCACTCGTGGCAGTAAGAAACCGCACTGTATCATGACGAAGCATCGATGAATAATAGCACTATATTAACAGGCTTACTGATTCATTAAGGCAGCAAGCTTCTAGCAAACTGCACAACTCCAGTCATGCAGCGTGAAAGAGAGAAGTATAGAGAGCGGGAACGAGGTCGTAGTCAGACTGCAGCATCTCCCATTCAGCCTTCACGGCTTCCCACAGCTCGTCGCTCGCCACATTGTGGAGGTCGAGCCTCGAAAGATTTTTCTTCATGATCTCCCAAACATTCTCTATTATCTTAAGATCGGCTCCTTGCGGCGACCATGGCAGTTTCATTGTCCGCGTCAGGTGTGGATGGGTGAAATTCCCTGCTGCAGATAAAAGCAACCGTCCTTAAAGGGAACATCGAGAAAATTGGGAAAAAGAGTGTGATCAACAATGTCAATGTAAATGGCGGAACAATATCGGCCTGGAATCCGAACGATTAGTCCGCCCGTCCCATGCGATCACGCCCCTGACGTTTACGTTGCGGCGGCGGTTTTTCGTCACGTTCTGAGCATGGTAAGGATCATGCCTGCAAAAGCACAAACAGGAACGCATTAAATTCATGGCCACATTCTCGGTACCATTTAGCGATGAAACTCAGAGGGTTAATGCAGATGAAAGGAGCATTTCTCAAACAAACATCGAAAGGAACTAATAGAGCAGAACGTTGGGCCATTTGGTGTAGCGACATATTCAGGAAAACATTGCGCAGATTAACACAACACGGAAGTGTGAAACACGCCCACACATACGACACAAACTTGCAACTGTATTATTAGAAAAGATATGCTGCCGTAAGAATCAGAAACGGTGCAAGCGTACAATATCCTGTGCAAGACGTGTGGGAAAGACAGCGATCACATGGGGCCAGCCCAGGTAATTGGCATGCTCTCGGAGCCTACCGTTTAGACAGCGCGCTATCGTGCCTCTATACACAGAACCACAGCTCAGTGTAACCTTATACACCATACCAACAGTGCAGTGTGCAAACTGAGTTTGGTGTTTGGTGACACATTTTTTTCTTCCTTGCTTTTTTACCTTGGCACCTGCTGGTCATGGGGCTCAAGCGGGTCATTTTCAAGGGGACTGTAATAACAACATCAGCTCCTAACTTATTAGCCATCCCTTTGACTTTGTGCGATAGCTTGTGCATATATGGGAGGACTTGAAAAGGCCTTTTTTTCAGGAGGACTTGAAAAAGGTGTTTGTACGCTTGCGCCCTTTCTGCTTCTTAAGGCAATGTATTGTTTTTGAGAATACAGTTGCAAGTTTGCTCTCGTGTGTGTGTGTGTGTGTGTGTGTGTGTGTGTGTGTGTGTGTGTGTGTGTGTGTGTGTGTGTGTGTGTGTGTGTGTGTGTGTGTGTGTGTGTGTGTGTGTGTGTGTGTGTGTGTGTGTGTGTGTGTGTGTTTCTCCCTCCCGGCCTATGTTAATATACGAAAACTTTTCCTGAATATATTGAAACGAATGCGAATGCGAAATGCATTTTTAATGTGCATTAAAATTCTTAATTGCCTGCGACGGAAAGAAACGACGATATTGTGTCAAAATAAAGGCATTTTTGCATACAAGGAGAAATACGTTTTGTGTAGAAAAGAAGGGAAAGTACGAAATAAAAGAGAACAAACCTTTCGAAAGCTCGGCGGCATGCTCTTTGCTATCAAGTACAGTCAGTGCAGAAGGTTGACTTGTCTGTGAATGTCACGGTACCCCAGCCCGCTACAGTCCATTAAAGATGGTACTGCGCAAACTCCAGTCTCCCCGCCTAGTTGGCGGTCGCGAGCAGAGTTTCTTGGGCCACATTTCTGTTCTTAAGACCTGTGTCAGGCAGTCGCCGTCGCCCAAGCTCGTTACTTGTGTTCAAGCCAATTACGGGTTTTATACGGCTCGCCGTGATGAAAGGATTCCATGTGGCTGTAGCAACGATGGTCAGGTCCTGCTCTGTTATTTTCCGGCTTAAGATAATACCCGCGTCACCAATGAGGCCTTCATCGCGGTACGTCTGAATAACGCTATTAATTTCCGCCTGCCTGGTGCGATTTTTTTTAATATTTCTCCCTGCGATTTGTCTGCCAGCGACAATCCAATTACGCGGTGTCTCGTCCCTTGCGGTATGCGAGGAGATATTGCGCTTACCGCTGGGCAGCTACAAAAGAGCAGCAAGCCAGGGAAATTCCATATTTACACAATAAAATGGGCGTTACCATTTTTGGCGCGTGCGCAATGCATTTTACTTGAAGATCAAAGCTCGTCTATTTCGCCGCTCCGTGCAGTGATAAGGCAAGAACTACACGGTCGGTCAGGGTTCGCACGATACTTTTAAGAAAGCCAGCGGCTCTGCATGACTGGAAATATGCTTTCGCCCGTGAATAAATGGGCAAAGGAAAACGGCTACTCGTACCTTGCCACAAAAACTGGAGGTTTTTTTTACATCAGGAAGAAGGTGACTCAGCTATCGTAATGAGAAGCCCAGATGACCGGCGAATCTGCTTGTATAGCCTTCAAATGAAGAATATCATGACCACGATTACTTCATAACACGGCTCAACTTGGAGGAATGCCTTAAGATCCTTTTTTGATGGTAAAGCATAAATGGGTCACCTTGCAGTGACAGCTTTCCACATCAAACGTAGTCAGCTCACAAAAAGTATGCGTGTTTAACATAATTGTTAGGAAGGTTCAAGTTTTGGCCATTGTTATACTAAGAGATGTTTGGTTTACAGATGATGGTGCTGTAATAATAATAGCTGGTTATAATTAATTTTACCTCAAGCGCACTGAGAAAACAGGCGGAGGTGTTTTAAATTCAGTTGGTTATGTGCTTTCCAGTAACGTTATACCAGAGCTATAGAGCATAACATCTGATTTTAAAATGCTGGTCATTCAGCATGCAGCCTAAGTAATTTCTGTTGTTTATCGCCCACAGCACTGTTGTGTAGAGAATTTCTTCGAATGTTTACAAGGAGTGTTTGACTGTGTTTTCGGCTATTGGCACATCCTCATAAGCGGGCAGCATTAATAACAGCTTTCGAATAACATCTCCTATAAGGAAAGTATTCTTTAACGCACGAGCTAAAAATACGGTCAACACATATGCGAAGATCATCGTTACCATCCATACTCGATCCGTTCATTACAAATCTGGACCCCGGAACCCCACCAGCAGGAGTGGTAAACCACTCCATAAGTGACCATTTACCGATACACTATAGGATTTTTCAAAGAGCCTCGCTACAGTGCAGACAACCGTCTCTTTCCTCATTACGAAACATCGATCAAAGGATACTCGAAAGTTTTTGTCAGGAGAGAGCAACCGAGACGTCGTGGATTTTTACCAAACAAGTATTACTGAAAAGTGACACAAAGAGTTCCTAGAAAGAGTTAAAGCTATCGCCGACGAATGCTGTTCCTAACTATCCAAAACCATAACTCAAGATCCATGAAACCATGGACCACAAAAGTATAACTGAATACGATGCGTAAGAGAGAAAAACGACTTGGAAATTCATACGTACGTAGATCATAAGCGATGCGGAAAGCTCCAAAAAGCTCAGGATCAAACTTGTGCAAAGAACTCGCAAACCAAAGCGAAGCTACCTAAATGATCCGTCGTCGGGTGCAAAAGCTGCTAGGCCAGACGAAACTTGGAGGCAACTAGATGCGCTCATGAGCGGTACGCCATAAGAAGTACAAGTCGAAATAATAATAAACGGTAAGGTCTTCTGGGGATGGACAACCGCGAAGCATACTTCGCAAAACTTTTACTTTGATCGTGCTGCTGAGGCATAAGTGTTTCTATCTCTAAATTTGTTGCGTAGGCCAGTAGGGATAACGATGGGCTCCTGCCTGGACGTGTTAAATTTGCTCAGGATGACTTCATGCCCTTTCTTACGCACATTTCTAATCTCTGCCTGTCTAACAGACGCTTTATCAAAAATCTGAGAGTTGCTGATGATCGCATAATGTATAAAAACGAAGACAATAATAATTTCTCTAATTTTACACATATATCTGTGCTTCCATATTTTTTTAAAGAGATTGAAAAGATGATTTAATCAAGGACCATGAAATTCTGCAATAAATATCACATCTTCTCTGTAGCGCAATACGGGTTTCGCCGCCGACCACTCATAGACGCCTCCACCAAAAGGAAACAATATTGGACAACTTGATATCAAAATTACTTCGCAATATTTGTCCATTTCTTAAGGCATTCGACTGCCTTGAGCACAGAGTATTATGAACTAAGCTTAAACGCGGTGGAGCATTACACTTAATTCAAAAGCTGCTTAGGATCTCGCGTTTGACGTGCAGAATTAAACAAAATGAATCTAGTTTTATGCTGACTCATGCAGGAGTACCGCAGAGCAGCGTCTTGTGCCCGCTAATTAATAATATATGCTTGCAAATTGCAACGTTAACTATAAAATCGCATGCTTATTTCGTTATATATGCGGATGACACTAGCAGATTTTTCACCGGAACTACAGCCAAAGAACTGCCTTGTGCTAATAATACTACACTGAAAAATATTCGTGAATGGCGCTTAAACAACTCATTGGTAACAAATTCAGGAAGGACGAAAGCTATTGCATTTTGAACAATAAACATCGCACTACACACTACCCCAAGCCTGTCTATCCATAGCAGTTACACACCTTAGGTAATGTAAAAACCCTCCGAGTTTATTTTTAAGCAAACACTTAAAAATGAAAAGCACATTTCGGTTCATTATAATAAGGCTATCCAAAGGATGCGTTACAATAAAAAATTACGCCACCTCTAGCCTGGAAATATCAAATTGCTCATCCATGACTAAATCTGCTCTAGCAGTCTTACATGCGGTAATTTAGTATGGGACACCGCTACACAAGCCAACCTGAGTAAGATTAAGATCTTGTAATAAAAAGTTTTGCGTATCATTCATAACATGCCCTACAATCGGCGAAGTGCACGCTTCTTCCTTCAACTCAAAGGAATTCCCGCAAACAGCTTATACGAATATACTCAGATATATTAATACATGAAACTAAAAAGGCCCCTAGCAGATTAGTAGAGATCATTGCAACACTAACGGCAAATACGAAAATAAGACCGCTGCGATACATGCCAACACGCCGCGTTCCATCCAGCAGACCCTCTTATTGGGAGCAGAGATTAAAGCAATTCTTACCTGATATGTAGAACAACTTACACTTACTGAATCTTCATGCTGATTTACGAAGTGTGTTATTTCCATAGGTTGTAGTGCTGTATATCTCTGAATATCGACAATACTTTCTGAATATAGACAACTCTAACTCTGAATATAAACAGCTCTAAATATAAACAACGTTAACTCGGAGTATGAAAAATGCTGTCTTTTAGGTTCCTTTTGCAATTAACTTGCTTGCGTAGTTATTTCTGGAGCGACGTCGTTGCTGGCGCAATTATAACGAGAGCGTAGTTCGTAGGCTGCCTTTTCTGCTGGCTTTTCCGCCCCGCTCCAGCTATCATGTCACGTGCCGTATAAAACAATATTAATTTGAAAAATAGTCGCTCTGTAACTGTTAGAGATATTTTCTTCCACTATCAATCAATCAATAAATCATTTATTGAGACATGAACTTGTATGCTCAGTACATGCCACCGAGATGAGACAAAAGGAAGAAGCTGCTGGCATTCTTCCTGACGAGGCCTCACCCCGGGTCACACATCAAAGGCAGAAGGGTGGTTACATTCATTAAAACTCAACAAGCTCTTTAGTTCAATTTTTACAGTAGTTGAAAGTTAATAAAGCCACACGGGATTACAAAGAGAAAAGAAAAAGACCAGTAACACTACAGATTCGCAACACAATCGAATATATGACAGGAGTGAGGCTATCACTGTAAACACTACATATCACAAGTATTTGATGGGTCAGTAGTACGCGTAAAAAGCATCTTCATTTTCTTTTTGAAATGACAAGTGGTTTTACTAGTTACAGCTTCGTCAATTATGGAAGGATACACATTGCAAAGTGCGGAAATTTGGTTATCAATGTGCTGGGTGCCGTAATTTGTCCGGGCACGACTGGAAATGAAAGAAGTGACTCGCAGACTATATCGTATGTTTCTATTTACGTACTTGTTTCTGAAAGATGTGACGTCCTGCTTTATTTTATGATAAATATGAACAGCAACTGAAAGCTTATAGCACAATGGGAAAGGAGGAACATTGAAGGACTGTAATAAGCAGTCGCCCGAGGAAGGATTAGGAGAACATGCGCGCAGGGCTCTTTTTTGTAATGAAAATAATCTGGCTGTGTCAGTTTTGTTGCAAGTGCCCCAAATTAAATTGCAATACACCAGTTCAGAATGGACGAGGGCAAAATACAACTGCTTTTTAGCCTGTACGGGCAACAAGTACCTGATGCGATTTATCACACCAATAGATCGAGCTACACGCAAACGGACGTGATTAACATGGTCACCCCAGCCTAGATCACTACGAAAGAATACGCCCAGGAATTTACAAGACTTTACGGATTCAATCAATGTATTGTTGAACTGGAGTCGGATGGGATAATCTATAGGCTTATTTTTGGGACGGAAAATGATAAACTTTGTTTTCTTGACATTCAATTCCAATCTGTTGACTGCAAGCCACAACATAAGTTCATGTAGCCAGGAATTTGAACGACGCTCGAGTTCACGAAGATCTAAACCGGAAAAGAAAACATTCGAGTGATCTGCATACAGAGCAATGCTAGAATAAGATGAAATGTTTACTATATCATTGATGTATAGTGTGAAAAGAAGGGGCCCCAGTATGGATCCTTGAGGAACGCCAAATTTGTTTAATTCTGCATCGGATATGGCATCATTTAGTCGCGTGTACTGAGTGCGATTTGTCAAATAGCTTTGTAGTAACCTGTGAGGTGTTCCGCGGATACCATACGTGTATAACTTATGAAGTAATATGTCGTGCTTGATTGAGTCGAAGGCTTTGGAGAAGTCAAGGAAGACACCAACAGTGTAGAGCTTATGTTCAATATTATGGATCAGACTGTTTTTTATCTCGAGCAGTGCTGCCTGTGTGGCTTTTCCGGGCTGAAATCCATATTGCTCCTTGCAGATGATATTGTAAGAATGCAGGAATTTATATACCCTCGTGAAGATCACTCGCTCAGCAACTTTGGAGAACAAAGGCAGTATAGATATCGGACGGTAGTTATTGGGATCATTTTTGCTGCCTCCTTTAAATATTGCTGTAACACGGGCAGACTTCATTTTATCCGGGAACTCTCCTGTAAGAAGCATTTGATTACAAATATGCGCAAGAGGAAGGGCAATAATCTTAGCAGCAGCTTTTATTGCGAGTGCAGTAATGCCGTCTGGGCCAGGAGAGCATGTATTACGAAATGAGTTTATAATGGAGAGAATTTCATATTCAGAAGTGGGGGATAAAAATATTGAATGTTCACAAGCTGGGACCAAAAAGGAATCGACTGAATTTACAGCTGGAGGAAGATTATACGAAGTGCCATTTCCTACATTTAAAAAGTGGGCATTCAGCTTATTGGCGACAGAGACACCGCTATACATTACTCCATTGATTTGCATTTCCGAAGGAAGAGCATGTTGCTTCTTTCCAGTGAGTTTGTTGATGCTTTGGCACAGTGATCTAGTGTTTTGCATTGATGAAAACTTTAGACGATAAAAAAGCGACTTTGCCTTTTTTAAATCAAGGTTTAGTTTATTTCGAAACTTTTTAAACTCCTTAAAATCATCTTGCCTACGTGTGTCAAGAAATCGTGCAAATAACGCATTTTTTTGTTTAATACGCTTCAGAAGGTCACCAGAGATCCACTCCTTTCTTGCTCTCCTACATTTCCTGACTTCTACAACTGGAAAGGCTTTGTCGAACGCATCCAGTGTATTCTCAAGGAAGATGTTATACGCGGCAGATGGGTTTTCTGTTTTAAATACTTCATTTATGCCAGTTTCAGACAGAAGTAAACAAAATTTGTCAATGTTCTTTTGGTCATATGTTTTGCGTATAAAGACAGAAGTATTTGGTTCCTTGGCACATGAAAAAAGTGCAAAAAAGGGAAGGTGATCGCTTTTTCCCGAAGAGAAAACACCAGACTTCGTATTGCAGGGTGAAAAGTCTGTGAAACATACATCGAGTAAGGTTTCCGATTGACAATTTATTCGAGTGGGAGTATCAATGATGTTGTCACAGCCATAAGATAACATCATTTCCATCAATCTGATTTGTGTTGGATTAACGTTCATAATATCAATATTCAGGTCACCTAGTAATACAACATGCATTTTTTGTTGACTGGTAAATTCCAAAAAAGGTTCCACAAACTGGAAAAACATGTCCACATCACTGTGAGGGGGACGATACACCACCATTACAGCTATATTATAATACAGGATGGTAACAACTTCAAAATTGTCAGTCACCAGTGAATAGTTGTTCAGTATGTCAAAACGCAGGTGCCTCTTTATGAACAGGGATACTCCCCCTCCTCGTTTATTTACCCTGAACTGAGATACGTCTTCATACCCTGCCAGTGGGATAACATCCTCCTACTAAACCCCTACAACTCTACATCCTACATCCTAAACCCTGCATCCTACAACTAAACCCCTATTTCCCAATGCCTGCATGACTGCTGAAGTTTCGACTTAGAGGGATACTTTCTCGTAATCTATGAAGGCTTTATATAGGGGCTGGTTATACTGTGCGCATTTTTCTATAATTTGATATTGAGGATTTGGTGAACTCTCGAGTAGTATTTACGAAAACCTGCCTGGTTGTTTCGTTGATTAAATACTAATGTTTTGCTGCTTTATTTGCGCTTACCGTAGTAAATAACTTGTAAATAACGGACAGAAAGCTGATCGGAATCTACAGCCGGCCAAATCTCTACCTGGCGTGCGTGATGGCCGCGTTTTTCGTGCTCCTGCAGCTTATGGCAGAGCAAACTTGCGAAAATATCAAACACAGGATCACTAAGCCTGTGCTTAATATTGAGCTTTCTGCAAGTTTGCTTCATCCCAAAGCACAGGAGCACAGAAAAAGCAGCCGTCGCGCACTGTGGCGCATCGCTTTACGGGTGCCCCAGCAGAATTAAGAAGACTTCCAGGAATCTATTAATGTAGAGGATGGCCAATTCCGCATACACGAACATTAACCCCTCATTGTTATCCGAACAGATGCCACCCGTGAACGCTGGATCTCAGCACCGGAACCGAAGTGAAAATCGAACTGCTAGCCCATTTATTTTTATTCGAGCTGTTTGCCAATAGGCATAATGAAAAGGGTAAAGAAAGTTATAAAAAGGAGTGTAGACAAGCCTCGCTTTGAAAAGGCAGCCTACGAACCACGCTCTCGTTATAACTTCGCATGGAATTTGCACTTGGCCTAACTACGCAAATCAGCCATCATTTTTGTTTAAGCCAAAGCTGAGGCGCGCAAAAGCATAACCTTAATGTTTTAGTCATTTGCATGCCGGTGGGTGTCACGGCTCGTGCAATGAGATGTAATCGCTCTAACGCACGCTGTGCTATCCGCTGCCGCCGGCAACCGTTTCGCGTGATTGCACAGCCTTTCTAGCAAGTGCGTTCTGTCCTGCTACGTTTAGATTGGTAATGCTTGTCGTGAAACCTTGAAAAATGACGAATTTCTAACTCGTCTATTGATTAGTGAAACTATCTATGTATGTGCCAAATGCCCCGGCGCAAGACGAACGTAGCGTATTTTACGTCCCGTTATTTGTGTATCAAAACTTAACCCATCGTTTTGCGCCAAGATGCTTGACACAGAGACTGCCTTTTGATTTGCGCATTGTGAGACACCGTCAGTGCTGTATGATATCTCGCTTAATGGTAAAAATATTATATTTCGCAATAACAGAAACTTCCAATTGTTGCATTGCCTTATTTCAGCTGGCGCCGAAGAAAGCTCTCGCTGTTCAAAAGACTTGGGATTCCCGGCCCGGAGCCGAGTCTCATATGGGGAAACATCCAGGAAATTAAAGCAAAGGCAAGTTCAGTATAGCACAATTCATGTTACAATACGTTCTGCTCCGGTTAATGGCGGCTGATACATTTCAAAACCACCCAGATCCTACCCTGTGAGCGCGTACGCTACGGAGCGCACGCCGACCACGGCGGGCCTTGCTTTGAGGGAACAAAAAGAACGACACTGTGGCTGGCGCAAACAGGAATTTATTGCTACAATAACAGCAATGCCACCTGGTAACCAAATACACTAAGGAAACGAGGTCGTCCAAGCCTCCAGCAAGGCTATGAGCGAACGTTCGCCCATGCTATGGGAAAGGAGGAACTCCGAGGCCGGACGGGATGAACTGGCGGGAGAATGTTCCAACCACGAGGCCTCGCCCAGGTGGCGGAGCGCGGAGTACCGCACCGAACAGTCCGTATGCGTCCGGATACCGAGCCGAAGAAAGGGTCGTCTTCCCTTTCTCCCCGCGCGTACAGCAATCACGCCGTCCATGACGCTCGTGTCGCTGCGACGCCGTCATCCACCCTTGTTAGTTAAGGTAACGAACTATGGAAGACGCATCGCTGGGAAGCAAACCACAGAAAACGAGCGGAAAAGGTTCCCACAAAGCATTGTAGGGGCTCGAAATGTAAAATGCTCTTTTAATCAAATTAGAAAGTAAGAGAGCTTCAACGTGTCTACGAAACAAAAGTTCCATCTGTCATTACGTATGGTTTTATGCCCTGAGGCAATCAACATCGCTTTAAAAAAAATCTGTTGCATGAAGTATCTGCCCCTCATGAGCATCTTAACGAGCTTGTTCTCCTGCACCCATACCGGCTAAGAGAAATAAAAAATGCGATCTTGCCTACATAGTAATTTTGTAAAGCACTCAGTAAAATTTTACTTATTGTTTTATCTTCGTGTTGCACACAATATGTGGAACAAACTGATTACTCTTATTTCAAATTTTCGTGAATCTTTACTGGCGGCTTCATGCACTATACACATCATCATCTAGCGGTGAAGACGAGTTTTCGCGCAGTAATACTTTTTTTTTCTTCTGGGAGCCTGAAACCAAGCATTCCGTTTCTACGTGTCCTTAACACCACTGATGCTCGCCAGTGTCCGTCGATTCTGCGCCGTGCATTTCCTGTATGGTGCATTTATTCCTCTTGATTTTAACTACATCATAAACTAATGTTTGTTTATTGTCGCTCTTCTCACTTTTCACATTACAAGTAGTTTCTTTTCATTTCAGCCGCTTCGCATGCTGTGTTCTGCCGCTCAAATGCCTTCACTGTTGGCCGTAAGGCTTTTTAAACCTATGTGTAGGCATTATACGTCACTTTATAAAAGCTCTATAACGCTCTTCGCAGTAAAAAAGATCACATGTTTTGTTTCAAAAAACATTCTAGCATCCTGGAGCGCTGACATACTCCTCCACAAGGCACTCCCATTTTTGCGAGCTCACCCAGTCAAACCAGCCTTGCTTTCAGCTGCTTCCTAAGCAGCTTGATTCCTAAGCAGCCGAACGCAAATGCTTTTGCGCCCCCACGCCGATTCAGTCTACCTCCTTATGACGACTAACACCTTCCAAAAGGCATGTCCCGTAAAAAAAATTGGAACTGCTCTTCTACGAAAGCTCGACAGAAAAAAGATTCAATTTTCCGCTAGGTATCTCACGCTTCAATTCTGTTTCACAATCTCACAAACGATAGTCCAAGGAAGGCTAAGGCCATTTGCACTGCAATTCGGTGATTTTCGTGGCCAACGTGTTACAGCTGGTGGACAACTTAAGTGAGGCAACAGTGGAAGAGCTATCTCAACGTTAAGGTCGGTGCAACCTGAACGGCAGTGCGACATGATCCTTAAATCCGTGGTAGGCTTGTTTACACTCCTTCTTATAACTTTTCTTACCTTTTCCATCATGCCCAATGGCAAACATCTTGAATAAAAAAAAAGTATGACTGACAACTGCAGTTCGTGTTTGACAAGTGAATTTCTTTAGACGCAGGTATTATAACCGCGAGAAATTTTCAACTTTAATAGAGAAATGGCACCAAAAGATTGCTGCGCTGAGCAAACTGCCTGTTTCCTTGAGTATTCAAGCTGCCTTTACGAATTTTTTTTTTCAGATACAGCAGCATGTGAGCTCTAGTAACTGAAAAAACAATGAACTGTAATTAGCTCCTAAAATTTGCGTCCCGCGAGCCAATCGGCTGAAATGCCGGCAAGTACATTGGAACGAGCATATTTAGTTTACTGGCTTCGACACCAGGCGACTGGGTAGCCAGGTAGTTCTACAATAACTTTATTCCTGAACACACGAATTCCATAAACATTTGCTGTAGACTTTACATTCCCATGTCCTGACAAAGAAAGGCAGGTGTCTCCATATGCTTTGAAGGTTTTTTTTAAAAATATCTTCATGCGATATTTCTTTCGAATGAGATATCATAGGAGCAAATCGTCGGCACTGGTGTTCCCTCCTTTCTCGTCGTGTGTGTCACGTTATTTTCCTAGACTGGACCACCTCATCCAGCTGGGCGCTATTTAAACGTTTTCTAGTTTTCCAGCCGTCCATTTTCTGTATGGTAAAAACCTGCTAGAATTTTTTATTCTCCTAACACTTTCTTTTAGGAGCCACCGCAGGCAGAAAGTGAAATTTTCTAATCATGTAGTCCCGGATGCTACCAGGAGCTTTGAAGTCACTCTTAACAAATTTCAGCTGCCGCACAGGCCCTTTTTAAGTCTTCGTGCTTCTAGCAGCCAGAATTTTCATTATCGCGTAGTCCATAATAACATTTCTGGTGTCTAGTTTGGTAGACGTACAACCATATTCTTCTTATCGCCTATAAGTGGTTCGGCTCCTGCTAATCCTGTTCTAGAAGTCCCCAAAAACTAAGCACAGAAAAAATTGTCGCAAATAACATGTCCCGCTCCGCAATACCCGCACTAATACAATTTGTTCTTAGTGTGAACCTTGTGGTCTATGTTAAGCTGGACAAATACAGGTAGCGGTAAAGCAAAAACAAATAACTGCTTTAAAAAAATATGGCCGCTTTGTAGAGCTACTTTTTTGCAGCTAGCAACATATATCCAGTTTTCAGTTATCTCCAGCTACATTACGCCATCGTTTCCTCCACGGCAGCTGTAGTTTGACTATTTACACCTGTCTAGATAGAATACAAGCTGCTTTTCTCTGCAACTGGTCGGCACACGCGTCAGGAAACTTGCCTTTTTTTTCCACAACTGCGCAAATGTTTCGGGGCGTTAATCGTCTTCCTCACGCAGGGTGCAGCGGCTGCCTTTTCTGACTGGACCAAGGTGTACGGTGACATAGTAGGGTGAGTATAATCAGCACAGCACCAAAAGCACAAGGCTTTGCGGACGTGTGCTGTGAACACTTGCGCTTTTTGGAGCATGCGTCGGCTCCGGCGGCGTCCTCTACACTCTCCCGCGCCGCGCTGCAGATGCTCTGCCGCCGCTCTGAAATTGCAATCAGAAGCTAGTGGAGTGGAACGTCACAACAAAACACTATGCTATCAAGCTGAAGGGCCAGTCTACTTTCATCCGCTGTGCACTGTCGTCGTGTAGGTTCACCATCGTCATGTAGATGCATCATCATCGTGATTCATATCAGAGGGCATGTTAGAGAGCATGTCTTTGAATGGCTTTCTTGGCTGAGGAAATTAATTTCATAAACTGTTAGTAACCGTAACTGCCTGGCGCTGTGTGGAATTGGGCTGCATTTTATTACGTGAAATCCGAAAAGAGCAGAGAACAGCCGAATGTGCCGCCCTGCAGTCATATTGAACGGAAGTCCGATATGTACGAAAATCTCTTCCCGCTGACCTATGGCACCTTCCTAAATTCCGGAGGCCTCATATGCTTCTGCGTGTCGTATTGTGAGTTTGCTTGGTTCTCTTGCTGCTCATATTGTCCCTCTTTTTCCCTTTTCCTTTTTGATCCTCTTTTCTTTCCATCAGTTGGCACACCATTTTGATAACATCCCTTCCTTTTTAGTCCTTTGCTGTATGCTTCTCAATGCCGAGTTCTTGTTGGAATTTGCTTTTTTTAAGAGATGCTTGCCAAGCTAAGTACTATATTGCGGAGCATATAACCCTCAGTACGTCCCTATTGAGGCCGTCCCTGCAGGCCGCCTCGCGGCCGCTTACATAACTTTCTCATGGGGCACCAGACCTGATTCCTGCTTGCAGCTGCTAGGTGCGCAGCGTTTGCGTGAGACATATGCCCTGGAAACGATCGTAGTTGAGCATTTATGTTCACGAAGCAGTCAAAACACATGCTGCTTTATGCTTCGTCAGTGGGGCTGAAGACGATAAAAACCCATAAGAACTAAGAATTCTTTATGGTAACCTATAACGGCTTGTAGAGCGTAGATGAAGCTCAAGTATGCGGTAGACTATTTCCAACATTTTCTATCTTTCATCGTGACAGTACAAAGCAGCTCATGGTCGGTGGGCACAGTGCTTGTGTCCGTCTTGCAGATATATGCGTCTCTACTTCCAAGCATGCGTTGCCTCTTAAAGTCAGAAGTAGCGACAATGTGTCGAATTCTATATAGGGAAGCGCACCGCTCGACCGCTCTGTATAAGGGTTACGCAGGGAGTAGAGAGCGTTGCGCTATCCGCACACCTGCGGTCTCGCATAATCTCGCACGGAGCAATGGCGCCATCGTTCGGAGCGGCGCGGAACCCTTAATAACGGTGACGACACACTCTGCCCGCCAGGTGCCGCTTCGCACGGATAAATGTTTTGTCAAAACGAGGTCGTGCCTTGAAACGATGTCCAGTCTCTAGAATGTGGTACAGCGTTACTGCAAATATCACGTCTACACTCGACCACGAGAGACTTTTTAAGCATGAAATGCTTTTAGCTCTTGATGTCGGCGTTCGAGGGTAACTTTGGCTCCGGCACAGTCGGAGAACCGAAGAGTGGAAGGACGCGAACCTAAACGCATTTTGGCGAAACTTCTAGTCACCCCCTGAAGTCTGCTTCCTGTGATGTCAATGGAACAGCGCATGTGCCAACAACAGCCTCTGAAGCCAGCGCACGTCGAGGAGCAGCTTACACTCTTTCCTACAGCCCACGCGACGCACAAGCTTTCCTCGCACATGTCTACCAAGCGACAGCTCCGTATGTGTTGCATAATCTGCGCACCCGCGGCCACCTCACCTCGAGCAGAGGCACGGGCCCTGAGACATCGTATCTCGTGCGGAGCCATGGCAGGATCCTTCAAGAGGCGAAGAACCCATCGCAAACACTGAGGGCCGCAGAAGGTCGTGGTCTTCTACGTTTAGAAGAACTTTTTGTTGGGCTAGATGGTGCATGTTGTAAGAAAAAGAACAGTAGCGCAATAAAGACGAACACAAGAGAGGACCACACATGACTAGCGCTAAACTTCATCTAACTTTATTCACTAACAGCGCAGCAAATATAAGGAAAAACCAGGATACGTGCCGACAGATATCAGTTTCCACACCACACTATCTACTGAACCGTTCAAGATACGCCATCTCCGATTTGTAGAGGTTCACTGACGTATCGCTAACACACGATACACCTCTCTTCCTTATATGATATGCTTCCAATAGTTCCCTCGCCCTTGTGCCTTTGCTTTTACCTAAAATCTTTATCTCATGAAACCGTGGTTGGCACTTTCTGCAGTACTTGCATCTTGCCTGTGGCAGATGTTCTGCCGCTCGAGGGCATTCATAACACTCACTTCTACGTTGCACCCTGCCACCCGAGCGACGGTGAGGACGGATTGTTGCGTTTGGCCGATACGAGACTGACTTCAAGCGACGCTCGATCTCTGTAATGTGCTACGCCAAAACTGCAAAGCGTTTCACGGTTGTGTCTACTCTCGACCACGAGAAACGGGTTATCTTTTTATTAGCATCGTTTTGGCTCGTAAAACCTGCACCAATGTAAATCCTGCAGCGATGACGTAAAGGTAGAGCATCCGCCTCACGCGGAAGGCGGATGCCAGTAGCCAGTAGCGCACAGCAATGGGACATCCCTTCAGTAATGAAAGAGGAAGTACAGAAAGCCTTAGGATCAATGCAAAGAGAGGAAGTAGCTGGCGAGTGTCAGATAACAGCAGATCTATTGAAAGATGGTGTGAAGATTGGGCTACAAAAACTAGCCACGCTGTATATGAAATGACTTAAGGCCTCGCACGTACCAGAAGCTAACATCATATTAATTCGTAAGAAACGCGACGTCCAGGACATGAAAAATTATAGACCGATCAGCTTGCTGTCTATTGCCGAGAGCCAGGACAACCTTACACTTTAATCAACCGCATGAACAGGCAGGCTATTGAAAAGGATACCCGACAATCGACAACATTCACAATATCAGTCATGCAGCTGATAGATAAATGCGCAGAATATAAGCAACCCCTATATATAGCCTTCATTGATTACGAGAAAGCATTTGACTGAAGGGAAACCTCAGCTGTCATGCAGGTATTCCGGAATCAGGTTGTAGAAGAACCTTATGTAAAAATACTGGACGATATCGATAACGTCTGCACAACTAACAAAGTCCGTTGTAAAGTTAGCAATAAAATTTCAATATGAAAGAGTATTCGGCATGAAGGCACGATCACGCCAATGGTTTTCACCACCTTTTCACAAGAGGTATCAAGAGGCTTAGATTGGGAACACTTCGGAGAAGTTTTAAAGAATACCTTAGGAATCTGCGATTTGATGATGACATACAATTGCTAAGTCACTAAGGGGATGAATTAGGAAGCATGATCAATGACTTAGGCAGAGCAGAGCGGCTGAGCACAACAGAATGCCAAGAGAATAGCAGTTTAAAATTAGCAGCGTGGCTCTGGAAGTCGTTAAGGAATACGTCTAATTTGGGCTGGTAGGGGCCACAAAACCGCATCATGAGAGGGAAATAACCAGAAGAATAACAATGGGATGGAGAGCATTTGGCCAGTTCTCTCGTATCATGAATGGCAGTCTACCAATATCGCTCGAGAGAAAAGTATAAAGAGGTGTATCTTACCGGCAATTAACTATGGGGCTGAAACGTGCAGGCTAACCAAAAAGAAAACCAACTTAAATCGAATACAACGCAGCGAGCTAGGGAAAGGGAAATGAGAGGTGTAAGTTTAAGGGGCAAGAAGAGGGCAGTGGGCCTGCGAACAAACCCGGGTTAATGACATGCTAGATGACAAGCATGACAAGCATGACATTGTCAAATCAAGCAATTGTCAAGCATGTCAAATCAAGCAATTGGGCTTGGGCATGGCATGTGTTAAGTCAAGATAACCGATGGTCGTTAAGGGTAACGGAGTGGATATTAAGAGAACGGAAGCGTAGCAGGGGACAGCAGAAAGTTATGTGGGCGGATGCGATTAAGAATTGTGCGGGGATAGGGCGGCCGCAGCTGGCACAGGACAGGGTTTTTTTGGATAGACATGGGAGAGGCGATCTTCCTGTGGTGGACGTAGTGAGGCTGATTACTGGCTTGTGTACACTTCATATGGTTATGGGCCTGTGAGGTATGTAAGCTACAACGGGTACATCTACTCGTTGCCCTTATTGTGCACGATTAAGAAATACTTGGCCTCGCTTTTAGATCCCAATTTCCACTTATGTCTTATTGTTTGCCATAAAGCCCCGGTTTCGGCAGCCATGGGATTAGCATGCACATAGACGTCGCGGTCTCAAATTATTACCGGTTTTTACGACGCAGCTAGCGTAAGTCATGGTAATGAATATGAGGAGTGCCGCCAAAGAAGAACAGGGGAATGCGCCGACAAAATGTGAGACTGAAAACGGCGCCGCGTGCAAGTTTCGTGTTTCTCGGCCGAAGCGAGTGAGGAATGGTTTCTTTTCCGAAGTCTGTTCGAAACAGGAGACGACGACAGGACGGCTCGGGTGGACCGGCGCTGTGCGTTTTTGTTTAATCCTTCTTGCTAGCTAGCCAGAGCGGCTTACAGCGAACAAAGTATTTTAAATTGTGTTTATCTCTTCTCATTGTAATATCTTCTAGTTAGCCACGGAGGCTAACAGCGAAGCGTGTGTTTGATATTGTGCACTCTTCTTATGCGTTGTGATATATTACGCCTGAAAGACAGCGGGAAAGTCATGTATTTGCTAAACAGAAAGGTTTGGCTGCATAATAGTCTATTGGCTGAGGATGTAGTTTTGGCGCGAATGCAATCAGATGGGTGCGCGCAAAGGAGAGCGCCCGAGGTTGGGTGTGTGGGAGCCGGACAGATCGGTCGTGTGAGGCCGATGGTGGGCCCGGGGCCATGCATGGAGTTGGAGACGTGGCCGGATGGGTTGGCCATGTGGTAGCAGGTGGTGGTTGTCGGGAGTCGTGGAAGTTTGGGCGTTTATTTTTAATTAAAGCGGAGGGGCCGAAATCTTCCGGGATGTATAAACCTATTTTGTAAATACGGCAATAAATAACTTCGTGATGAACTCCCCAGTCGCGAAGAACGTCCCCAGGATCACTCATAAGACCCGCCTTCTACCACTTCCCGTCAGCATCAAGTCAACAACAACATCGACTTCGACGCGAGAGGAAAAAATTCGTGACTCCGGTCTTTTCAGTTATACTCATTTAAACAAAAAGCCTTCCATAGGCCGAATGAAGTGGCATTCATGTGATTTGTACGGCATGTGTGCACAAATTGTTAATAAAAAGCTATGAATAAACTTCGACCAACCCTCACGTTTAATGTCTTCTTAGGCAATGAAGAGGGTGAATTCAATTCCATTTTTTATTTGTTTTCTGGAATACTAGTCGGTCTCTAGGGTTAAAAGTTGCAGTCACCAACTTGACGTGACCATAGAGCCGTTTAGAAAGCTGCAGAAGATGTTCGTTCTAGAGTAGGGTTACAAAATGAATTTCAACACGATGCAGAAAAAATGAGCCAAGAATAGACACCTGCTTCAAGATTTTTCGTAACGATCTATAGCCTTCTTTTTTAAAGTCAAAAAAAGCTTTCTTAACTTCTGCGAGCCGAGAAAGTATATCTGTTTGCGTTTATTTATGAACACGGGTTTATTGATTTATTGATTGTTTTATGATTTATTGATTGAAGGTGTAGCACTAAGTACGAAAGTAGAGGACAAACCAGGGCCCGGAAGTTCCCGTTCAAGATATAGTAGTTATAGGTAGCAACAATGCCATCGAACAAAGGAAACTAACGGTCATGTCTAAACAATACGTGCCGCTCTCTTGCGTAGGGTTTCTTTAGACTATTTTTGCCGTTGTTGCAAGCAAGTATTGAAAACACAATATTAGAAGCAAAACAGGGTAATAAATAAAATGTCTCTGCCTGTGTCCTTCTTCTTCTTGTCCCGTTCGTTGCGCTGTAGTCACGGAATATAAAGGCACCTGAGCGTAAGCTAAGATTCAAAATGGCAGACAGGGATTCCTTGCGTCCACAAAATATCGAAGCAGCCTAAGAAGAATTCACTAGGCTCCTATGTCGAGATTATATTTTCAGCCACCTCAAAACTGCCAGAAATACATAAAAAGCTTGCTGTTAAAAAAAGAGATCCGCAGTATGCACTCACAAGGAAAAAAGAATTTTGTTGTCTCCAGTGGAGGTGGAGGCCACCGAGTGCCTCTGTCAAGCGGCATATAATACATCGCCCAAACTGGCAGACTTAGCAAAGACAGACTACGAGGGCGCGATCGCGAAGTGGATCGATGTAATGAAGGGCACATGGCAAAGCACTGTTGTGCGTTCAGGTTTCAGCCTAAATATGTACGTCGCAGCACCTTATATTTCCGAGTGACCGCAGAACGAGCAGTCTTTCACTCCTCGTTTGGGTGAGCGTTCCATACGTTGCGTTCTTGATAAGGAACTGAAGTCGATAAGGTGGCCTCAAAATTGTCGTGTTTTATTATCATAGCAGTAAACGCAACTTCAGTAGTGATGGCCTTGAATTTCTCCAAAGCCTTCATGCCATTACCCACTCAATACAGGGAAAGCTCTAAAATAATTATGAAACGTTTCCAAATTCTGGTTTAAATAAAAAAAACAGTACATTACGCTCAGTTTCACGATAAGAAAAGGTGCGAACTGCGTGCTTATGATGAACAGCAGCCGTAGTATTTTCGGCCTTTTATTAGCCCTTCAATTATCATCTGAATATTTCCTTTTGGAATCAGACCCCTGAAGTGAAATGAAAGCGCAAATGATAGTTTACTGTCGCAAACTGCTAATCACGAGGCACTGAAACAATGCAGATTCTACAACGGAGCGGTGCCTTTCCTGTTGGTCAAGGACTTGGAGCTGTTGAAGAAAGTGTTAGTCGAAGACTGGCACGTATTTGCAGACAGAGGGGTTCGTACCTTGTCACTTTACAATATTCATTAATTTAGAATATTATCTCTCTTTATGAGCTGCTGCGATTTCGAGGATAAAAGAAGCGATTTACGCCCAATGTATTTACTCGAAACCTCCAATATGAAGTAGATTCCAAAGGCGGCTGAGTTACCCATTAGCATCCACATCAGCGCCTTCATGTGGCTACAAATCAAAGCTGTAAAACTGTCCCAGAAACTTTGCAGTTCAAGCAAAAATCTTTCTGAACCAGGGTCGAAGCCGCGATCACCGTCTCTCCGCGCTAATCGCTCTATCAACTAAGCTAACCAGAACAGCAAGTAGGTAGCTAGCTTTTCACTGTAGCCGTAAAGCTCCGCAAATGTCAATATAAGTACTTCGGTCAGGTTAAAGTATTTGGCCCGAAAGGATGACAATTCTTGTGCCGTTAATATCACTTGCGTGAATGATCTCGAGAATATGGTGAGGGCACAACACTCAAACTGTCTTTATCAAGGAGACCTCGCGTCGCAAATGGACACATATGAGGACTGCTACAACCATGATCTGGATTTTTTTAATGATTTCTTAGCAGCCCGCAAAACCGCTTGACACTGCTGCACATGAATGCTCATAGTATTCGAAATCATCACGGCAAATTAAGTAATCTATTTCTTTGGTTATCATGGTGTTCTACAGTTCTCTGTAGCTTGGCTTTTATTGGAAGAGTCTGAGCCCCACCTTGAACAATACAGGACTAATGCCTGAGTTTTGATTGAGGAAGTTTTGTGGTTTTCGGCGTACTGCAGACAGAAAAGCGTGAGGTAATATCTTGATTTCCAATGGTCAGAAATAATATAGAATGTCTTATTGTACAGTTAGATGCAGGCGAGACTATAGTAGTCCATACGCCACCAGCAGGGGTCAAGTTACAATTTTTTCAACGGCTCGAATGCGTTGTTCTTTTCTTGAGTAGCTCAGTGCGTCCCTTTTCAATCACGGGTGAGGAGAATGTTATTGTACTCTCAGAACATACAGGCAAGTCGAATGAAAAAGAAATTTTTTCGCCCGTGTGAATATTTTTACAGAATCGACCGCTATGACGGTAAAACTTACCACGCTAGTAGATATATGCCTCAGCAATATATACCCCACGTCTATATATCTGGTTTATAATGAATAGATGTAAGCGATCACCTACCATTGTTAGTTTAACCCCATTTACGCGTTTTAGAAATAAAGTAAGAGAAATAAACGAGTCAAGAATTATAAAAAAAGCTCACGCTCTGGAAATATTTTGTTCCCTTATCAGTGACTCTGACTGGTGACCTGTATTGAACCAACAAGTCTCAAAGAAGGCATATGATGCGTTTTCGATGAACTTATGTGGTGTTACGATCAGGCTTGCTTATTAAAGACGAACAGATTGCGCAGGGATGTATCAGTAGAGCTATTTTTAAAATTTTAAATAGAAAGAAAAAAGTTGTATCATTCATTTGTTAAATATCTTGAAGCCACAAAGTTCAATGACTTCAAGAAGTGTAGAAATATGGTAAACTCATTGGTAAAAAACAAAAATAGGCAGCATTACGGGCAAAAATTTGCAAAAATAACGACCATTCCCAGAAGGATATGAAACAAAGTTAGAAACATAATTCGCGAAAAGAAACCATGGGCAGGTTTGCATACTGCAACGCACAATGGCGTTTTGTCGAGCTTTGCAGCTGCAATCGCCTTAAGTAGCTTCCTTGTGTCTGGCTCAAAATCTACCTACATTAAAACAAACAAAATACAATCGAGCCACTAGGACTATTGATGTAAATTCGCTTGAATTAACGCCCATGACACCTTTCGAAGTCAACTGAACAATCGTTATGCTAAAAAATAACGTAGCAACTGGCTACGGCGGTATTTCGTTTGGGCCGTAACATGTGTCACTCATGTAATATCTATTTCTGTGGCTTATATCATCAATTGCATACTTCAGCCCGAAGAGTTTCCAGTTCGTTTAAAGGCTGCACTTGTAAATTCTGTTTTCAAGGGAAGTTACAGCTACGGATTGAGCAACTACCAGCCAATTTCAGTCTCGCAGTCCTGTCCAAACTCTTTAAAAAGCCATCAGCGTCAGGATCTAGAAGCTGTTCGATAAATATTATGTAATCAGTACTAGGCAGCACAGGTTTTTTTTAATGTTTTTTTAGTCAAACCAGCCTTGTTTAACGTAAATAATGGTATGATAAGAAATTTCGAACAACGGTTGTACACGCTTCAACAGTTTCTAGACCTGCGGACAGCGTTTGATTGTGTGTATGAACGTTCCGACGTAGAGTGGGACCGTGCGGTGGTCCAGGGACCCAAGGGGGTCTAACACACTTGCCATAATAAAGTTTTTCTCTCTCTGTGTGTGCCACTAGGTACTTTCAGTGAAACACAATAAGTCCAAGATCTACGGTATTCCTTTATAATTAATAGAAAGCTATCTATCCAGCTGTTATCATTATGTTCGTATGAATACTATCTGTTTGACTAGGCTGCTTTGTTACCTAGTCTGATTTGTATTTTGTTTAAGCTTACGTTTTTTTCTTTCTTTGCTGTATCACACTACATTTTGCATTTACTTTTTGTTTTTCATTTTGCTGCACTGTCTTTACTTTTTTATCCACTTCCTTCTGTAACGCCCCCTGGAACCCTAAAGGTATTGTAATAAATAAATAAATACGCGTCTAGGCTCCTTCAGGCAAAAAGGAGTTCCAGAAGCATTTATTCTCGGAACTTTCAACTTCGTAAAACAAATAAATAGTTTATGCTCCTTTCTAAGTGCCGCAAAACGAATTATGTTGGCAAATGACACCGACGTCTTATTCTTCAGCGATTCACTGCCACAAGTTGAACTTGAACATAGTGGTGTTCTGGGCCAGTTGGTAAAGCATGTTTAAGGGAGGCGTAGCGCGAAAAAAGACAGGGACGAGAGAGACACAAGACACAGGACCAGCGCTAACTTACAACTGAAAAGTATATGAAGCGACTATCCGAGCTCGAGGAACCAAACGCGCATGCCCAGCAACAACTGATTAGATAAAGCGGAAAGATAAACCTGACCTAGCACGACTAGAACACGACCTAATCACCATGACGAGAGCTGTACAGCCCCGTGCCAAACCTACGAGCGGTGACGCGAAAGCGATTACTTAAAAGTTAGAAAGATGGATTCCTTTCCAAGCAGAACTACCGACGTTTCACTGATGCACTTATCTCTTCCCAGCTTATGAATGAATGAAGCCTCAAGAACCTCCCTTGCTAGCTGTTCTTTAGAGCGACCAAGAACTTTAGTTTTCCCGAAAAGCGGATGACAACCGCAACTAGAGCAATGCTTAGGCAGATTCTTACTTCTGTCTGATCTGATGGACCTAGCATGTTCTCTTAGGCGATCATTGAGGCAACGACCGCTTTGCCCTATATAAACACGACCACAGCTGAAAGGGATGTCGTACACAACAGCTACTTTTCACTCAACAAACTTAGTAACATGATTAACACTGCAAACCGGTTTCTTCTGACTTCGACTTTAAAGTGTCTTGTGTCTCTCTCGTCCCTGTCTTTTTTCGCGCTACGCTTCCCTTAAACACAAGTTGAACATGCTGTTAATAACTATTTTTTCCACCTGTTTTGTTGGTTCGGCATAAAGAAGCTATGGTGCACTGTTGATTAAACAAAATCTTCGCGCTGGTAAATAAGGTTAAGGAACCTGTCATAGAAATCTTTCTTGATTTTAGAAAGGATAAGTTCATGTTAAAGCAAAAAAAAATTAGGTGTGTGGTCTGAAAGAAACTTAAACTGGACTTTTCTTCAGCAAAGCTCCGTACCAGTGAAATGTAGGCTGCCTCTTCAAGATTTGTCCAGTTTTCCTTAGTGGTTGCTTTGTTCCTTTAGTACTCGCTTTTTTCATTCCAAGCTTTCCTGCTACACCTTAGTCTGGGGCTTCACCGAAAGTCAAAATTACAAATTTATTATTTTGCAGGAGGAGGTGTAAATCATAATTGCGCAATATCATTGCCCACCATAAGGCTGCCAACTTTCATGAGACACCCAATGTTAAAGCCAATCAAATTTATTATTTCATATCTCTTAAGAACATTCAAAAAGATTTATAATGCACAAAAATTCTGGGCAAATAGTGCGTACACAATTCACAAAGAAAATTTAAGAACGCCAAAAATAATTATGAACCACAGCGCATTCAATATCAGACACGTAGCCTGATAAACGAAACAGGAATTTACCAACTACGGTGCCGATATCTAAAAAAAACTATTAGAGCTATGTTGATTGAAAATAATAAAGAATTAACTTAAGTTCCTAATGCTTATATCCTTAATTTGTGTGCGTATGTAAGTGTACGTGTGACTGCACAATTTCTTTTCAATCTTGCTATTGCGTATGGCTATCATGTAAAGTTCTAATGATATGTTCAGATTTATTACTGATATTTAATGTAGGATGGGAGTTTGTTAAAGGCACTGGGACCTCAGGAGCAGGGCGGCAACAGTCCGTGGTCGGCGAAGGCGAGAGCACAGCACGCGCAGCGATGGCAATGCCACCGCTAAGCAGAACGGTCGTCTTCGTCTTCACAATTGCCCCCGGGGAAAAGAGGAACCAACCTGGCGACTTAGGGCGCGGGCAGGATGGCTGGGTCGTAGAATGGCTTGAGGCGCTGGACGTGAACAGTCTCGCGTCCACTGCAGCGGCGATCAGAAGAAGGCACGACAGGCTCGACTGTGTAATTAACTGGAGATGTGCGCTCCAGGACACGGTATGGGCCATGGTATTTGGCGAGAAATTTTGACGACAGGCCCGGAGTACTTGTCGGAACCCAGAGCCACACAAGGGAGCCATTGGGGAAGTGTGGCGTTGTTTGATTGAGGTCATGGCGGGATTTCTCTCTGCACTGGTTGTCAGTTGTGAGAGCACGGGCGATGCGGCGACAGTCTTCGGCGTACTGGGCGGCTTCAGATAGAGGCGTATACTCGGAAGCGTCGGGTTGGTACGGCGGAATGGTGTCGATGATAGCAGAAGGGTGACAGCCGTAAAGGAGAAAGAAAGGAGAGAAGCCAGTAGTGGACTGCGTTGCGGTATTGTACGCATAGGTTACCTACGGAAGCACAAGATCCCAGTTAGACTGGTTATAAGAGACGTACATAGATAACATGTCACGGAGGGTACGGTTAAAGCGCTCGGTGAGACCGTTGGTTTGCGCATGATATGCGGAGGTGGTGCGATGAATTATATTGCACTTGGTGAGCAGTGCCTTCACAACATCGGATAAGAAGGCGCGGCCTCTGTCGCTCAGCAATTCGCGAGGGGCGCCATGACGAAGTATGAATCGGTTTAAAATAAACGAGGCAACTTCGGAAGCTGTGGCAGCTGGAAGGGCGGCGGTTTCGGCATACCTTGTCAAATGGTCAACCGCGACGATAGCCCAACGGTTGCCGGCCGAAGTGTACCGAAGGGGGCCGATAAATCAATGCCGACGCGGTCAAATGGGCGTGGCGGGCAGGGTAGCGGCTGCAATTCTCCAGCAGAACGTTGAGGAGGTGGCTTCCGACGTTGACAGGTGAGGCATGGGCGCACATATTTGAGGATGAAGGTGTACATGCCACGCCAATAATATCGTAGCCGGATGCGAGCGTAGGTCTTGAACACTCCGACATGACCACACTCCGGGTCAGCGTGAAAATGGGCGCAAACTTCCTAGCGAAGGTGACGGGGAATAACTAGCAACCACTTGCAGCCATCTGAGTTGTAGTTGCGGCGATAAAGAAGGTTATCACGAATTCAGAAATGGGAAGCATGGCAGCGAAGAGCACGCGAAGGAGAAGCAGCCGTAGGGTTGGTGAGGAAGTCAAGAGGAGAAGAGATCGATGGGTCGGCACGCTGCGCCGAAGGCATGGCGCTGAAGTGAAGCATCGGTGGGGAGGCGTCTAAGGTTGAAAGGCTCGAAGTATTGGCTGGAAGTGGGCAGCGCGGTAGAGCAACGGCGTCTTGATGTTTGCGGCCAGTACGATACGCGACGCGGTTGTCGTATTCCTGGAGGCGAAGGGCCCACCTCGCGAGGCGACCGGATGGGTCTTTCAGAGAGGAAAGCCAGCACAGCGCGTGGTGGTCGGTCACGACTTCAAACGGGCGGCCGTAGAGGTAAGGGCGGAACTTGGTACGGGCCCAAACTATCGCCAGACACTCTTTTTCAGTGACCGAGTAATTAGATTCAGCCTGTGTGATCGTGTGGCTAGCATAGGCAACAACGTATTCGGCGAAGCCAGGTTTGCGTTGTGCGAGTACGGCGCCGCGGCCTACCCCACTGGCGTCAGTATGGACCTCGGTTGGTGCGGTCGGGTCGAAATGGCGCAGTATCGGTGGGGCAGTGAGGATACGGCGCAAAGAATCGAAGGCGTCGTCACACACTTGGGACCATTGCGAAAGATCGGAACTGCCGGACAGAAGTTGTGTCAAAGGTGCAGCGATTGAGGCAAAGTTGCGTATAAACCTACGGAAGTAGGAGCACAAACCTAGGAAGCTGCGCAGTTCTTTGATAGAAGTAGGTCGAGGGAACGCAGCCACAGCACGAAGTTTAGCCGGGTCCGGACGGACACCCTCCTTGGAAACAACGTGGCCTAAAATGGTGAGTTGGCGAGCGGCACAATGGCACTTCTTTAAGTTGAGCTGGAGGCCGGCGTCAGAGAGGCAGGTCAAAACGTGCTTCAGGCAGTAAAGGTGAGTGTCAAAGTCAGGCGAAAACTCGACGATGTCGTCGAGGTACCAGAGGCAGGTCTTCCACTTCACACCACGCAGAATGGTATCCATCATCCGCTCAAACGTGGCGGGAGCATTACAAAGACCGAAAGGCATTACAGTAAATTCATATAGGCCGTCAGGTGTTACAAAAGCTGTCTTGGGGCGATCGGCCTTTTCCATGGGTACCTGCCAGTATCCGGAACGTAAATCTAAAGAGGAAAATATTTCGGCCCCTTGCAAGCAGCCTAGCGCGTCATCGATGCGTGGCAGGGCATATACGTCCTTGCGCGTAATCTTGTTAAGGCGGTGGTAGTCTATACAGAAACGGATGAAGCCGTCTTTCTTTTTGACAAGCACAACTGGCGAAGCCCATGGACTGCTTGAGGGTTTAATCACGCCGCTCTTGAGCATTTGGTCGACTTGATCTTCAAAAAAATTGGAGGCTTATCAAGGTTAAGCCCAGTGCATGCGAAGCATGTTAAGCAGCTGCCTCAATGTGGATGGGGCTAAGTAACGGAGACGTGGTTTTAGGTTAATCGTCGTACTTTATTCTTTGCAGCCCGACAAACACTCTTATTGTCCGTAAATGCTGACGCGACGGCGGGCGCGCGCCGCTTCATCCCTGGCGTGACGTCACATATCACGTGATGCAGCGATGGTGGCGCCGCCGCCGCGTCGCGCGCGACGGCGCGAACCGAAGCGTGGAGGCCTCCGCCGGGCGACGTCCGACGGCGCGATATGAGGCCCCATCTGCAGCCGGTGTGACGCCATAACGTGACGTCACATCATGTGATCTCACTTCAAGGTCAATGGTGGCCACCGCCGGGAGGCGACCGACGGCGCGATATGAGGCCCCATCTGCAGCCGGTGTGACGTCATCACGTGACGTCATGTCACGTGACCCTACTTCAGGGTCAATGGTGGCCACCGCCGGGCGTCGCGAGAAGGCCGGAAACCTACGTCAATATGCTTCGCATAATAACTTGGCGCTCGAGTGCCGACACACGATAGGGGCGCTGCCGTAGAGGAGCGTGGGCACCTGTGCCTATGTGATGTGTGACAGTCGACGTTTGGCCCAGTGAGCTGTGATGTCAGTCGAAGGAGGCGCGGAACTGGTGGAGCAAGTCGAGAAGCTGCGTGCGCTGCGGCGGTGGAAGATCTGCGTCGATGGAGCGGAGAAATAGTTCGGTAGATGAAGGAGTGGGTGTAGAAGACAGTGGGCTGAGCGCAGCGAGACTGATGTCCGATGAACCGGCAGTCTCCTCATGGGTTAGAATAGACGCGAAAGGTTGGACACTGGCGACACATTCGCCACGGCGCAAAGCACTAGGGTAGGGAAAAGGGTTACAGACCCACAGTACGGAAAGGCCAGCAGAAATAGTCAATGCGGCTTAAGGCAGAGGAAGGCACTTGCGCCGGAGAAAAGTATGGGCTGGCGTGAAAAGAACAGTGTCATCACGGGAAGGGGCACAAGAGAGGCGCACAAGGACGGAAGAGCATGGAGGCAGGTCGACGTCTTCGGTGACGAGGGCTTTAATACATGGCGGTGAAGGAGCAGCGTCCGGCAGGGATTGGGGCAGAGCAGAGAACCCGACTTCAGCGCGAGCGCAATCGATGACAGCGGCATGACGAGACAGGAAATCCCAGCCCAAAATAACAGAGTGAGAACAACACGGCAGTACGACGAACTCGATCGTATAGAGGACATCCTGAATTAAAATTCGAGCGGTGCAAGCTGCCGACGGCTTCATGTGCTGAGCGCTGGCCGTGCGCAGCGAGAGACCGGCAATTGGCGTCTTAACTTTCTTCAAGCGGCGACAAAGGTTTGCGTCTATTACTGAAATTGCGGCGCCAGTGTCTACAAGCGCTCGTGTGTCTGTCTCTTTCTGTTGTCCGTTGTTTTTATGCGCTTTCCAGGTTTAACATGTCTAACCAACTCGCCCAAACGCAGCCATTATTGGTCTACAAGGGCCATGACAGAAATTCCCTCGACTGAAACGTCAATAAGGTTCGCAGTGGACAGCTGAGGTCTTTGGTAGTTCGACGAGGACGCAATTCTTGCCTCAAGAACTGCGACACCTAGTTTTCCTCTTGAGAATTACTTGGGCGGCGACGCATCGGAGAAATGGAGCGTCGTCGCGGCGAAGGGGCAGGGCGGTGGTAATGGCTGAACGGTCGGGGGAGAAAGGCCGAGTGGACGCACGGGGCTCAGCAGACGCGGAGTACTGACGCGCTGGAGGCCAGTACCCGACCAGCGGTGCCGAAACTGGGAGACGGCGACGGCAATGACGGGCTACGTGGCCAGGCAATCCGCAAGTGTAGCAAATAGGCCGGTTATCCGTCGTGCGCCAAGGATCTCGGTCTCGTGGAGATGGTCGCAGATAAGGTGCCGGCGCTTGTACGGGCACTGACATTATAGGGTACGTAGGCGGCCGAGGTTGTGCGACGACTTCAGCGTAAGTCATTGGACGGGCGACAGGTTTTGGGGCGACGTTGGCATAATTCAGAGGGGTGGCGACTGGTCTTGGGGCGGCGTCAGCGTACGCCAGCGGAGCTGCGACAGGTGATGGTGAATGCGCTGATGGAAGCACCTCAGCAACCTGCTCTCGAATTGCATGTTGGAGAGCCGGGGCCAAATATGGTGGCGACCCTTGAGGGCTAGGCAAAAGCGAAAGCTGACGGGCCCCCTCCTCACGTACAAAGTCCTTGATTTGCTGCAGCAGAGAGGAGCTGTCAGCTGCGGGTGTCAGTCCAGAAAGTGACTCTGGCTGAGCTGAGTGCTGAGGAGTCAGGACCCTCTGCTTACGCAACTCCTCGAAGCTCTGGCACAGCGTGATGACTTCCGAAACGGTGCGCAAGTCCCGAGCGAGCAGCATTTGAAAGGCGTCATCATCAATGCATTTCAAGATCTGCTTGATCGTGTCAGCTTCCGGCATGCTGACGTTCACTAGGTTGCAGAGGGCGATTACATCTTCTGTGTAGCTAGTGAAGCTTTCGCCGACCTGCTGCGACCGTTCACGCAAGCGTTGTTCGGCGCGAAGTTGTCTGACAGCTGGGCGACCAAACAGTTCGGAGAACTTCGTCTTGAAGGCCGAACAAGTCGCAACGTCCCCTTCAGGGTTGCGATATTATAAGTTTGCGACGCTGGTAAGATAAAATGATGTACTTTGTCTCGTCATCCCACTTGTTATACAGGCTCACCCGCTCGTAGGATGCGAGCCAGTCTTCCACGTCATGGTCATCTGTGCTGCTGAAGATAGCCGGGTCCCTTTGGCGAAGGGAGCCGGCACAGATGACAGTCGATGGGCCTGCTTGCATGCACGGCTTGGTGCTGGGTGTCCACAGGCATCGCAGGTGTCGGAAGAGTGCGGCTACGGAGCTCCAGAGCCGATATCGTTACCCGGCGACTCCACCAAATGTAGGATGGGGGTTTGTTAAAGGCACTGGGACCTCAGGAGCAGAGCGGCAACAGTCCGTGGTCGGCGAAGGCGACAGCACAGCACGCGCAGGCCGCCGCTAAGCAGAATGGTCGTCTTCGTCTTCACATTTATAATATTGATGTCATATATTTTTTAGTCAGTATCTGCGGTTCATGTTTTCCGACATGCTGACATGACTTATCGCTTTTTCTGTCAGTGCTCTTTAGCATGCCCCTAATCTGAAATATTGTTACGCCATTCTAAGTCTAATCAATGTCAACCAAAACTCTAAAAGGGGTAACAGCTATCGTCACGTGATTCGCCTGTTTCTTCTTCTCCTTTATCAGCCTCAGAAACAAACGAATCAATGAGATCCATAAAGAGTAATTACTTCTTAAATAAAAACTACCTCGAGTGAGGGCTTTCCTCTAAATTATTTGGACCAATACGGTTCCCTCTTCAAGTTGTTTGTCGATTCAGCCTCGCCGTGTCATATGCTAGCCGTTATGGTTGGCTCAGCGGGTAGATCAACTGCCTCGGATTGGCGGTAGCTTAGAGTTCAATCCCAGAGCACGGACGAATTTTTCTTCACCGGTTAAGCTGCTGAGAAAGCTTTGTATAATTTCTTTGTAATTGTATGGCCGCATTGAGGACGACACTCATCAGTAATACTGCCTAGCAGAAACGTTCTATTTGGAGGTTGCATTGTCTCTTCACATCTGTGAGGCAGCTGCTTTAAGCTCCGTCCCGTCGATTGCATTTGGTCTGAAGACGGAAGCATGTCATGCAAATGAAGTCTACAAGACTCAGTGATCTTCATTTATTTATTTACTTAGTATACTTCAAGGCTTCCGACATGAGCGGTGAGATTTAACAAGCGACGATAAACAATGTGTGATTATGGATGTTCATGGTCATCTTAGAGGCTTGAAAATGGCAGCGGTCTGTTGTCGCTGAAGTTTCGACCGAAGGTTGTTTGAGCCTTTGATAGTATATAGGCAGAAGGACCGCTGAAATGTGACAGTATGAGCAGCTGAGGATAAATTTCGTTGGGATGGATATGACGGGAACAGTGTTGCGCAAGTCCTGCTCTATGAAAAACATCTCTGGTAAAGCCAGACGTGCGATATCTGAAGGCCACGGCAAGGGTGGGGATATTACGACTTTATTTTAGAGCGCTGTTTATTTAGTTACAAGAACAATAGCAAAGCAGGAGCCCATTTGCGCGGTTTGGGACTAACTCTAGAAGGTTGTCAGTTTACACCTGGAGGGGGGGGGGGTAAGCATCCACAAGTTGCTATCGCAGAAGAGTTGCGTAGGGAAGTAGTTTGTTAGAAAAGGACACTAGGAATAGCTTATAGCATAGACATTCAATTGCACGATTAACCAAGCTTGACATTTTATCGACATGCCCTTTCCATTTTAATCAGGAGCACCAAGATGTTTGGTGCTGGTATGTGCTCGTATGTGAAGTTTGATGTTCCGAGGTAAGATTTGGGTCATGAGGGACGCCCTAATTATTTTTTATCATGCGCTTACATAGCACAGCACACCGGTGGTTTTGAATTATGCCTCTAGCGAAGTGCTACCACCATGGCCGGGTTTCGATCCCGCGACATTGGACCAAAATATTTAAACAAGTGAGAGAGTCTTATGGGATCGCTCTGTAAATACTGCGTGGGAGTGACATAGCTGCAGTGACGATGTAAAAAAGGTAGTGCAGTCTTGCTTTAAGCAAGACTGTACTACCTTGGGTCCGAACAGTAGTAAAGATAAGAGATTGGTCACGAACTACCGCCTAATTTGACTTACATCCGCTTCTTGTACACTACTTGACCGCATAATTCACAAGTAAATATACAACTTCCTCGAAACTAACAATTTTTTTACTAAATAGCGTCGATTCAGGATGGGCCGCTCAACTTACACAGAACTAGTCGAAACTATTCATGACTTTGCATCATCCATTAACAATGGAACGCAGATTGATGCAGTATTTATGAATTTTTCAAAAGCTTTTCACGAAAATATCACGAAAAGTTAATTTATGAATTAGACACAATACTTCATAACAAAAAAAATCATAACATGGATTCCAGCCTACCTTTCAAGCAGACAACAATTCGTGGTTTTAAGCGATCATAATTCTGAGAGGCTTACAGTTCACACTGGCGTCCCGCAGGGCACTGTTCTTGGGCCTCTGTTGTTTAAAATATATATTATGATATGGTTGCTAACATTCCTGTGAAAGTTAGACTATATGCTGATGACTGTGTTATTTATAGTGAAATAAAAAGCGTGTTAGATCAACTACTACTGCAAAACGTTTCAGCGTGGAACTGCTGCATGGTAAATGAACTTTGATAAAATGTATTAATGAGGATCTCTCACAAAAAGAAAGTCTTACCTTTTTAATACTCTACTAACGACGTTAGTCCTTCAGAAGTAACAGAATCAAAATATATAAGGCTCTGGATCACTAAGAATCTTAGCTGGAATAAATATATTGATCTCATAACATGTAACGCTTTTTGTAAGTTGTTTTTCTTAAGGCGAGCATTGCGATTGTCTACCCCATCTGGCCACCTTCTTGCTTGCAAATGTGTTTCCCTAGCCACCCTAGATTATGCTGCTATCCTTTGGGAACCGTTCACTCAGAGTAATATCTGCAAAGTAGAGAGGGTTCAAAAGAAGGCTGCTGGATACATATGTCACAATTACCGATGTACATCAGTTACACCTCCTTTAATCAAAGCTGGCGTGCGGCAATAACTGAGCGAAATTGTTCTTCACGACATAAATGCATGTATCAATTATTCAAGAACACTAGCGAACTGCACTCACCAATTTTTCTTGTTTTGTCATCTGGATATGCGACCTGGCAACGACTTGAGCTAAGGTTAACTCGTGTTCGCGCCCTTAATAGCTGCTTTAAATACTCATTCCTTCCAAGAAATATTTACGGTTAGAATAATTTCACTAACAATGAAGTGTTGTAACCGTCACTGACGTTGTTCTCACAGCATATTACATAGTTTATTTAAATGACCTTAACTTCTACCGTGTTATTGTTCGTATATATAAATTCTGTATGTTTGACACTGTGTTTCAGAGCTGCCACTTGCAGTGTTATTCCTTGTTTACCTGTGCTGTTTTTTTAGCTGCTTAGTTTTTTTCGCCACCTTGCTAAAATCCCGACACTGGGATTGCAGTATGGACAAATAAATAAATAAATAAATAAATAAATAAAAACATTTCCCTCAATTCCTGTACCACCACAATATTAATCGATGCTATAGAATCTGTTCAGAACCGGTAAGGTCGCTTCATCCTTTACAGTTATTCTCGTACGGCTATTGTTTCTTTAATTAAAACTAAACTTGGTCTGACTAGCCTTGCAGTTCGCAGAAATATTTGATGCCTCAGTCTTTTCCAAACCATTTTCTTTCATAACGAGACTCTAAAACAGGAATTTTTTTCTTCTATACCATCATACCTGTCATCACGTGTGGATCATCCGCATAAAGTTTCCATCCCAACTTGTAAAACGAATGTGCTTTTTAATTCTTTCATACCGAAAACTAGCACTGAGTGGAACCACCTTCCACCCCATATCGCCTGCATTGAAGACGCGTCATCTTTCAAGCTACTTATCACCAAGCACATCATCGAACAAGCGTCTGCATCATGATTTTTGCCTTTAGCCTGTACTTTTTACTTTGTATTTTTTTTATTTTTTTCGCCCACCCCCTCTGTAACGCCCAGAGGGTATTGTAATAAATAAGGAAATAAATAAATGCGAAAAGAGGGGCGCCTATGCACTCTCCTGCTCGCATTTATTTTCATTGCACTGGTATCTTGATTATAAGAAAAAGACGCTATAATCATCATCCATTGTACCATTGACGACTCTAGCGTCTTTTTCTCGCCAGCCAGGCACAAGCGCGATGGAAATAAATGCGAACAGCGGAATGCGTAGTCGCCGCGCTGTTTGCATTTCTTGGTACCGCCTCTGTAGTGCGAAGTCATTTGGGAGTCTAGTAGCATCCGAGGAGGTGCTTATTTGGCGGTAGAGCAAGAAATATCCAGCAATAAGTCCAACTTTCCAAGTGGCGTTCACCAGCAAGTCATTTATATTGGTTAGAAAAAGGAGAGGTCCCAGTACTGTACCCTGAGGTACGCCAGCAAGCACTGGAATAATCGGCGATAAATCGGAGTTGACTGAAACGAATTGTTGGCGATCAGGCAGGAAAGAAAGGACCCAGTTGAGTACATAAGGATCTGTCTTCATGCACAAGGGTTGAGTAAAATGCGGATATTAAAGACTTGATCAAGAAGTTTTTGTAAAAGGGCACGGAGGAAAATATTGAGGTCGAGGCTGGAGCGTAAATGAATGAATGAATGATTGAGTGATGAATGAAAAACTTTATTGTACAAGGCTTCTTCCTCGCAACGTAGGTGGAGCCCTCAGTCCAGGGCCCCAGGCGCCTTTGCAGTCTGGCGAGCCCTGTCGATCAGCTTGAGCTGCTCTTCAGGCTTCAAGCAAACAGGGCAAACTGTGTGTGATAGAAATGAACTATCTGAAAGCCACGCGTGGCTTTCGGAGGCTAAAAGTCTGCCAACGTCCGTATGAACTTTATGCTCCTTGATTTTAAACCATGGCCTTGTTATGGAAATGAGCGGTAGTTATTTGGGCAGTAACGGCAACCTTTTTCAAGATTGCAACAGTATTCCCCACTCGGCATCCATGGGGCACTGACTGATCCGGTCGCCAGGCCCTCCTCAACTATGAGCGATAGCAAGTAATTACTCATATTTTGGTCAGTTTAAGCATCTTTGTGCTTATGTCATCGTTTTCTGTCGAGGATTAATCTTTTAAGCATTGAAATGTATTTTTAGTGCCACTAGGGTAGTAACTGTAGAATTCATTCGTGGCAGAATCAAGGTGACATGGCCAGGAAGGTTCTGAAGAGGTTTTTTTGTAATTACGACAGAAAATTAGGCATTTATGATGCTTATTTATGATGACTAACTGAAACAGGAAAAGTGAAATTAAAACAGAAATAGGTTGCGAAGAAGGTGAAAAATTCAAAATACCCTCGTAGACAGGCTGCCCGCAAAATCTCGCTGTTGAACTGATTAGGCTCACAAATATTGAGTAGCTGCCCATGGAGCAAACATGATGTGAATTCACTGCGCGATTGAGAAACACATTAATTCTGAGAAGGCGTCACATTTTGCCCGGTGCACACTCTCATTTTGCTTCAGGGGCTGAGGCAAAATGCAACTGTTTTAATTAGGAAAATTCATACTTTTTGCTGTGTGTTCTTTTTTTAATGGATAGCGCGCGATGCCGGGATGGTAGCAAATACCGCTCTTTTCTGCTTCTTCCTCTTATCACGTCCGGTAATTCTGGACAAAATCATTTTTAAGCGGGAAACCATTTACGAACGCACTTTTTTTTTCAAATAATGTACGATTTCAGTATAACAATTAATATAACCACAGATGACCCGGCGGGAGTTTTGTTTTTTTCGTTCATGTTTTTGCTGTCGTCACAAGCATTTCCCATTGCTTTCCTATGAAAGTCTTAAGGGTTCGGGGCGATCGATGCAAACACTTTAAAAGAAAGATTTTGCTACATATCAGAATAATGGACCATTATCTTCAATAATTGCACAACTTTCTCTTACAATTTTTCGATTTTCAAACTTTTCGCCTTAGAAAGCTGGACATGTATATAATAAAAAGAAGGTCACCGTTCAGAAAGTTGTGGGGCGTTTTGCTCCAGTCTTCGGTGTGTTTGGCGCACGAAACAATTTCGTTTATTCTAGATTTAAATTTTCGTTTTTTATAACATGCGTTTACCTACTGATATGTCTAAACAAACGTGAACTACTCTTCAAGAAACTAAATATTTCAAGGAGATCCTCTGCAGCAATCAATTTCATTTTGTTGCGCAAGCATGCCGTCTTTTTTCAGAATTATGCCATAGATAGTACTCAGCTTACCGTTTCGGTAACCTGCGCCTCCTCCGTAGGTGCACACGACACAAACGGCACGCGCATTTAAGTTTTCTGGCAGCGCACGAACTCCCACAAAAAAAAAAAACAATGGAAAACAGTGCGATCCTCCATCCAACTCACAATTTCGAGTTTGAATTGCTGAAATCTTTCGCCTGGAAGTTACTTTTTCGATCTACAAGACCACGGGAAAAACCGCTTTAATTTGCTGTACTGTATTCACCTATGGGATAGAAACGTGGAGGCTAACAAAGCGGGTTCAGTTTAAGTTAAAGACAGCGCAGGGAGCTATGGGAAGAAATATGATAGGTGTAACGCTAAGAGATCGGAAGCAGGCGGACTGGGTGACAGAACAAACGCGCGTTAATGATATCCTAGTTGAACTCAAGAAGATGAAGTGGGCTTGGGCAGGGCATGTAATGCGAAGGCAAGATGAGGGTAAGAGAATGTATTCTAAGAGAAGGCAAGCGTAGCAGGGGGCGGCAAAAAGTTGTGTGTGCAGACGAGATTGAGAAGTATGCCGGGATTCGGAGGCCGCACCTGGCGAAGGACTGGGTGAGGACATGGGAGAGGCCTTCGCCCTACAGTGCGCGTAGTCAGGCTAATGATGATGATGACGACGACTGTAGACAATATAAGCAGCGTCCAGTTTACGTGCCCATGTGCGCCTTTGGTTTAAATAAATCCCTACCCATCCACTTCGGTGTCCCTCATAACTAGAGGTTGTACTTTTCAGTTTTTCTTTTTGAACACTCGGCTTACTTTTTATGGTTTTTATTTCAGGCCGCTGCTTTCGGTTTTTTTTCTAAGACTTAGTGTAGCTGTTTGAGTTGTCAAGAGTTATTCATAGTCTTTCTCGGTATTTTTGTCATCCAGAACAATTTATTACCAGTAATTAACATGCAAATGGTAGTGCTTGCAGCTGTGTTTGTAGAAAAAATTCCTAACCACATTAAAAGAGTAACTCAGCTTAACTCAGATAGCCGCCAAACAAAACCAGGAGTGGAAGTTTACTTCTAAGAACTAGGCTGACATGTTATGGTTGGGATGTCACGCTGCTTGAGCGCGAGGGCCGGGCATCACGAAGCGTGCGTGTCGATGGCAGCTGTGGACCCGCCGCTCATTCGTCGCGGTAGCCAAAACATACTTTTCGTGACGCCCATTCCCCGTTTCGTGCCAATTACCTGCATGCATTTCATTAATCTAATTACGCGTCTAACTGCTGAAAGCAGGCGATGATAGTGAGTAAACAGTTGTCAGCTAGAACTCTGTGAGTGGATGATGCTTCCCGTTCTGCAGGGGCGTGCAAGCTAGCGGAACAATAGCTCAAATGGCACAACTGAGCTGCTTATCCCACAATACCATCGTCGCGTCATGCCTCGGGTTCCCCTACGTACTTAATTTTCAACTTTAATTGAATGTAACTCGTATTCAGCAGCCAGCTAGCTGTGCCTTGCAAGCCAAAAATGTTTACTTTTTTCTGTGAAAAAAATCATCGAAAAGTAAATCAGGCATAACTTTATCGTTTTTTTTGTTTATATAGAGACGTTAAACTCCTACTCATAGCCCATGCGTTGCCTAGGGACGCTAAACCACGAGTCTCGGCTATTAACGATTGCTTAATTGAGTAGTTCTTGTAGGAGAGCTGTATTACTATTACAAAAAAAGGCAGCCTCTGCGTATGTATTTATGCTAAAACATCGATTCCTTATGGCTTTCTTTAGGGACTACTTCTCCCATTTCCGGAGCCCCACACTACGGCGTCTCTCATAGCCTGAGTCGCTTTGAGACGTTAAACCCCATAAAGCATAAACCATTTTTCTTGCTCCATGATCTGGAAAGAAAGAATTGTGGCTCTAAACACAGGTAAATAATGCGCCCTTTTGTTTCTGCAGGAACTTTTCAGTGTCCTCCCAGCTCCCGTAAAACCTGATTCAATGGCTTTTACGGCAACGGCGGAGCGTTGGAGAGCCCTGAGGCAGACAGTTAGCCCGGCGTTTACTACCAGCAAGCTGAATAAGGTATTCCTAAGAAGTTCTTGGTAAAGGGTCAGTTGTCAGTTTTCTCTGCCGCGACGTGTGTTCGGCCAAGCAACGATTCGGTGTCTTCTTACATCTGCTGTAACCTGTCATGAGATGTCAGACATGTTTACTGTACAAGGATACCCTCCTAGATGCTAAAGTATGAATTGTTTGCCACTGTGGTTCTAAAGGCGGCACATTGTTGTAAACATGCCAGGTACTTGACTTGATGAACAAATAAACTAATGCTTTAGCAAAAGCCACGACTTCATTTGAATCTGCAAACTGGTTTCCCTAGGTGCTGAACGACAAAAGATTGAGGCTCTTTCCCGACGTCTGAAAAAAATTGCGTAGTGCACTTAAGACTGCTTAGGTGCTTTCAATGCGAAAGCACTGTCTCATCGTGAGCTCTGTTGCGAGGTTCATTAAAGATTCCTTCCTTTCTAATGACACACCATTCACCAGCATACGGTCGTAAGGAAGCGCATACACTAGGTTCGCGTTTATCCGCCAAGAAGTAACGCGGTTTTGTGGCCTATAAGTGGCTTGCTCACCTCATAATCTGAAGATCCTTGGTTGAAGTCCCCACACCTTCGGAGGAATTTTTATTCTTCTTTGCTCTAGTCGTCACTAACTGTGGTCTACTGCATGCTGACGTCAAGAGAGAATATGGCGACGTCACTGACGAATTTCGTGCCGTGGATGCCGACGGACGCGGGCTTTTATGCTAATCCGACATATAATGCTTGCGCATAAAAAATGACTATTGGCCGGAGAACGCAAGCATGCACACCCAGAGGCCCACGTCAATCGGAGAGGTGCGCGTCGCGTTCCATTATTAGGAACCCTCTAGAGCGAGCAGTCACCGCGAGAGAGACTTATTCGATAACCGCTAGTAACCAGGAAGGGAAGGAAAGTGATAGTAATCTATGAACTAGTATCACTCGTCAGAATGTGCTTATTATTGTCCTGTTTGCATTACGGAGTTTAAGTAGGTGCTAGTATTACTCCTCCAGCTACAGATGTCCAAGTGGAATAATAAATTAAAAGATTACAACTTTGTTGCCTGCTTCATAATTTTTCCGTTTTATGACACCCTGCGAAGCTCATTTATAACGCTTCATAAGCACTTTTTCTTAAGAAAAAAAGTGTCTGAAATATCCAATCTTGGGTCCTAACAGCCGGCATATCAAGGGCTCATAATGTGGTAGCCCGTACGTACCAAAAATAAAAACTACCCTCCGGCCAGAGGCAGATGGGAAGCAGGAGAGCAACAACTTTATTGTAACAAAAGCTCGTAAAGGATGGGCTCCTTCTTGTCCAAGAGTCGACGGGCCTGGGCTTCACGGGAAGCTCTGCCTACTCGCTATGTTTGGCCAGCTGGTTGAGCAACTTCCTGAGCGGCCTGCCATGAGGATGTGGATAGGCTGGGCATGGGGGGCACTGCCGGCGGTAGGGGCATTCCCACAGGCACTGCATAAGAGTGGACATGGCCGTCCCACTTGTTGAGTTGAGTAGAAGAGTCAAGGCAGGGTGGTAGCGATGAAGTAGGTACGGAGAGATGTAGCAGTTTGTCTGCAGTTGCCGCCAAACTGCGCTGCATTTTATATCTAGTAAACGGTGAGGTGGTGGCCGTATGAAGCAGCTCTTTTTGTATGATTTGGCAGTATATGAGTGGATCCCGCGATGTTTCCTGCGATGGGTTGGGTGTCCGACCTTCGGAAGCATGGTTCTCGAGTCACCGCATGAAAACGCTGATTACCAGGGATCGAGGTATTCCCAGGAAGTCATGTGAGGGTTATCTTTCGGCTAAAGGATGCGAAAACACGTCTGGCGGTTGATGTGATAACGCTTTTCTTGTACTGACGCAACGCTGATTAGTTGGCACATATTTCTGTAATGTTGCGGTCTTGTGTAGCGTGTGTGAGCATCATGGCGATGGCCTTGCCCTCAGCCTCCGTATGGCTGTTGGCGCGGAGGGCTGCGGACCCGATGGTGCCATCCTCGTTGGCGGCGACAGCGGTATAAAAGCCTGGTAGGCTGTGTTGAGGCGCGTCCACGTGGAGGATGTTGGGTCTGCCTCTGTAATGTTTGGTGTAATATTCAGCTCGGGTCTGGCGTCTGCCACTGTGGAGCTCCCGGTTCATATTTTAAGGAAGAAGTTTGCTGAGCAGTTGCCCCTGCATGTCACGTGGGATTATTTCATATTTGGGGGCAGGTGATCAGGTGGTTGGAGGTAAGTGCCGATGCTATAGGAGCTGTTGGCCAGTTTCTGTGCGGGTTAGTCGAATTGTGTGATTGCTCGTTGGGCTTCGAGTAGTTACACACTTTTAAAAATACACTTGTAAAAATACAAGTGTACCAGACGGCCTTCCTAGCTAATTTTTGCCACGGTATGCAGAGTGGGTATCGTTTATTTTGACAAATATTTTCAGAAGCTTCTAGCGGACCTGCCATGCAAAGCCTCAAGATTGTCACAGCGCTATTGTGTTCCCAGTTCCTAAATCCGGCAATCAAGTATAATTAAATATTGCCCAGCTTCCACCAATGCGTACTGTAGCAAAGCATATTCAGCATTTCTTTTAAGCGAATCACTCCTGTTCGTCTCGACACGGATTCCAAAGTGGTTTAGCGATTTGTACTTAGGTCCAAGACGCGGATTATGGTTTTTAGTTACCTTTCTACGCTCGAGAGCAAATTCACGGCATCTACATAAAAGCTGAGAATGCCTTTGGCACGGCTCTACATTGAAAATTGCTCTTTAAGCTTAGGCAAGCAGGTGCTTGAGATATTGTGACCGTGATTGCAGAGTATCTGAGTGGTGGTGTACGACCCGTGCGTTTTGCGTAACGCTTCTATTATTCAGTATAAGTTTTTCCAGTGTTTTTCGTGGGTTATAGTCGGACACAACTGAAGAACGAAGCTGCTTTTCCCCGTTAAAGAGAGAGAGAAAGGAATTTTAATGAGAGAAAGGTGGAGAGGTCGGCCGGTTGTAACATGGCCCTGGCCTGCTACTCCACACAGGGGAAAGGGAAGAGGAGGAAAAGGAAAGTGCGAATGAAGGCTGATGATGGCATAATACAATGAGTTTCACGGGTGATGTCCACACACACACACACACCACACTGGCTGGCACTCGCATCGCGGTTAGTAGACGCACATAAAACACATAAAACTGGTGTCTGCAGCACAAACACCGACACATGTCGTTAACCATGTCCCCCTCCAGCCAATCGCGTCGGCCGATTCTCGTGACCCTGCTAGGGTGACAATGCCGGGAGTGCTGCCACAATGGAGAGAGGGATCTATCCCCAACTATGGAGAGAGGGGACTACCTCCTTTTGTCTACCACTCCCTGCTTTGTCACACTAGCAGGCTCACGAGAATCGGCCGGCTGGAGGGGGGTCCTTTGACGGGGAAAAGCCGCTTCGTTCTTAAGTTGTATCCGACTGCAGTGTTAGGTGCTTTGCTCTTTTCAGTTTTTACAAATAGAGGCGTATGTGAAAGAATCCTTAAAAAATTTTGCTAACCTACGCAAACTTGTTAGTCGCAAAAGCAAATAATCAACCAACCAAACTAGAAAAACAAAGCTCATGGAACGCTCCATCCACCCTGTCGAAAAAACTTTGGCTTGTACGTTATATGAAACACATAGCCGCATCATCAGAGCAAACTGGACGCACAAAACGCTCACGTGTCATCAATCAAACACCTGTGCGAAACCATTTCCTGGAAATAAAGTTTGTTCGAAGACAGTACGTGCTTCTGTGTGAATGACCTGGTTTGTATGGTACTTTATGTTCGCTTCATTTCACTTTTTTCTTTCCTGGCTGCACTGAAAAATCTGTTCATTATGCCCGGGAAATCATTTGTCTTTCAGATTAGTTTGGGCCCGCAAATACATTTGCATGGTCGCCAGTGCTGCCTTAGGTAACTCGGGGTGGTCGGTATTCGCAACTGCCTCGTGCAGTGTTTCCCACGCCTCTCCTCATATTATATATAGCGAAATAAACAAAACCAAAAAAAAAATAAAAGTATTCCCAGTGTACTCGAACCAACTGTAAAAGAAACCTTTCACCGACGACAGTTTAGTTTATTCTACCGAAGCAGATACAAGTTACCACATGGTATTCAAATGACGACGTACGGGAATACTAAGACCGGTGTATAGAGAGGGGAAGGAAAATAATTGCAAATTTAATCCTTATTTGTTCTACAAGAAATTCTGTTCTTTTCCTTGGCTATAAAGTTAGTGAAAACATTTGTAAATTCACATTCTTATATTTCTTTAAGTACTTAAGAGCCGTTCATCCTAGCGAGCTGTGCTGGCGCACCAAGGGAAGGAGGTCTCCTCTAAGACCTATCGCAAACTACGCTATCTGCGAAGACAATTGAAGCATGCGCAGCAAAGATGAAGCTAATAGCCTGTATGACATTTGATCACCATGTTTTTGGAGTAAGCTTCAGCTGTGTATTTGAGAGATACACTACAAAAAAATTAACAAAATCGCTGTGTGTGTTGTTTCTCTTCTATGTAGGAGAGCCCATTTTGTAGCTGACACGCTAAAAGCGTGTCATCTGTGATTATTAGAATCACAGTTTCAACAATTGCATTGTTCTACTGTTAACGCTTTTTTGATGCTGCCGTATCAATGTCTGACTATTTTTTTTCCTTAATAGAGTGGTCCTAAACACAAGATTAGTGCTCATAAATAAATAAAACATTGTATTTTTCTCCACATGAAACACAGACGATGTAGAAGAGACAGTGAAGCCGTGGGTGTAATCCACTGAACCTTTCACTACTCTCTCCTTTAATTTTGTTGCTCATGACGATAGATACCTGACGTGTCAGTTGCAACCTACTCTTTGTCATTTCGCAGATATTTCCCGTGTTTGTGACTGGTAGTGAAACACTGGCAGATATCGTTGCGAAAGACTCCGAAGGGGGAAGGTCGACGGACGTCATGTTTCTTCTTCGGAGGTACTCGCTGGACGTCATTCTTAAGGCTGGTTTCGGCATTGACCTGGCCGTCCAGAAGGCGGCACATGGCAGTATCTACGACAGGCTCACAGCAGCGAGCCCTCGACTACTGCAGTCTCTCGGTCTACAGGGAATCACTCTGATATCTAGTGAGTGCCAGAATGCTTTCTTTTTTCGTGTCACTTGTATACGACCAGCTTTATTCGGGGCTTTCCTGCTGTGAAAGCCATGTCATGACTGTAAAAGTGTGCGCAAAAGGCATCAAAGTCTAAGGAAGATTTGCGGCATGTGTGGATTCAACATTCTTCAGCAGCAGTCAACAGCAACAGCAGCAGGAGTCAAGACAACAGCAGTCAAGAGCAAGGATGTGAGAAGCTTGTTATGATAAGCGTTTGATTTAACAGCTTTTACTTTTTGAAAATTCGGCTGACTTTTTTCGGCGTTGATTTCGAAACAGAGTTATTGTTTATTTTTTCGACTAATATTATACGCTACGCATAGATTACAGGATTTTGTTTTTCTGGTGTTATAGTGCGGTGCTCCTGTGTTGTAAAAGGTGACCTAGAATCTTTGTTTAGCTATTGTCAACCCTGTCGTTCAATTTAACAGTACCTACGTCAAACATTCTCGTAGTTAGAGGAATGCCTGTAGAAAGAAATGCCGTAGCATTTGAAAAAGCACGAACGGAAGATGACTGATGGAACCGAAACACAAAAACGCGTAGGTTGGTTTCTAAAAGTTAGGTTCTCGTTTTAACGTTGGACTTGCGCACTTGGTGGAGCGAGAGGGCGGGCATTAGTCTGCGCACTGACGCCACCGACGAAAGGGCCGGTATAACCATCGAAGTAGCCAGAACATAGTTTTTTTCCGCTTATGCATGGCTTAGCGCCGGTGTGGTTTCATGCAGTAGAGAAGCCGTCTTCACTAAGCAACTACTCTAAGCGGGTGACGGCAATTAACAGGGCTTCGCTAGCAGGCAGTGTTTTGCGATGAGCTGGAGTTTTATTTTGATCAATGTTCATCGACAGTGTTGACCTCGATGTTCCAAAGGAGGCCTCTGATGATTGGGTGCTACGATGACACACTGCAGGAACGGCCTAGACAACGTCGTCGGAGAGTATAGAGTAATACACAGCACAATGAACTCACAACTTCTTTACGAATTGGCAAAGTGGTCGCTATCATACATAGCGGTCAAGAACGTCAAGCCGGAGCTCGCTCTTCACGTCGCCCTGTCAGCCTGACAGACCTAAGAAGCGTAAAGAGTAGCGGTTTCTTGTATTCCTGAGCAGCGCCAGCGTCAAGCGTGGCCTTGACCGCACTATCATCCATCACATAACCAAGCCGTTAACGATTCAGCTGCCGCGGCCGGGATAGAACCCGCGGCTGCTGACCCGAAAGACGCGGGTTCGATCCCGGCCGCGGCGGCTGAATTTCTTGAAGGCGAAATTCTAGAGGCCCGTATGCTGTGCGATGTCAGTGCACGTTAAAGAACCCCAGGTGGTCGAAATTTCCGGAGCCCTTCACTACGGCGTCTCTCATAGCCTCAGTCGCTTTGGGACGTTAAACCCCAGTAACCCAACCCAAACCCAGATCAGAAGACATGTTAATTCCAGGATTGTGCAGCAGAGTTTTGTGATTTTTGTGAAGGCAATTTATGTTGTTTTCGAATTATCTATTGACAGTATTGACAACGAATAATTTGTTGACAGTTACGACGGCACAGGAGAAGGCTGTTGTTACTCTCAATGATAAATTTCTAGTTTAAAGAATTCAGTCTTCAGTCAATGGTTTGTATCGCGATAACGCCGGGTAAAAAAGGGCGTGTGAATAAGCGATGCAGTCGTGCAAGTCTTTAACTTAAGCCAGGAATAAAAGTGGTCCTAGTATACACACCTCGAGGAGTGCATTTATGCATGATAAAGAAAACCCGAAAGCACGTTAGAGATACAAGCTGCTTGTTGTCGTTCAGATAAGTGGCTATTAATAAGGTAATTCAGACCTACAGTGTTAATTCATTTAAGGTTAGTTCATCAAATAAATTTATTTTTTTTAGTCAAATACCTCAGTTAACTACAAAAAATACCGGACCAGCAAAAGTTCCCTTATCGTAGCGGTTTTAATTTTACTAGCAAAAGACAGCAAAGGAAGATTACCAGAACATTCTGATAGGAATCTGAATTATAAGGTGATAAAATGCTAAACTTTGACAAGTACTTCCTCAACCACGGTTAAAAATATTTCTAATCTATCTAGCTAAAGGACGATATGGGGCGATAGTTGGAAACGGAAGTCCTATCTCTTTTCTTAAAAGTAGGTATAATCATAGCTTTCTTTAATGAGACTGGAAATACGTAAGTTTCAAGAAATAAGGTCATTATGGTAGAGGCCTTTGTGCTTCAATAAACGTAGTTGGCCTGTTGTTTATTATGGTAATGGGGCTGGTACTAATTTCCGGCGGACCTAAGGGCTAGGACCAAACCGTTTTGAGCACCTGCTTACAATCGCATTCACATAGGAGGTGGCTGCCCGGGTTTTAGCGAGTGAAATGGGCAGTAGTACTTCAAAACCCAAATTTCACTGCTGTAGCATAGCATGGATTTATCATGTCCATCAATTCCCTCTTCCTTCTCGCTTCGTTTCCCAGGTTTTTACTCGTAACTAGGCCTCCGGCGTCAGAATACCACGTCCAGAATGCCATGAATGCGATTCTATTTGAACTACACTCAGCGCAGTAATTTAAACCGGAATTCTGTTCTTTTTCTCCGCTTTACATCTAGACTGCCTGCCGGAACTTAATGTTTTATTCAAGTGGCTAGTGTCTACGGCATCACTTTTTACTGATGGTTGCATTCAGCTTATCCAGACAGTAGTGACACCAATCGTCGAGAACCGCCGCAAATCTGATTCCGTAAGTAGCTTAATGTTTGTACCGCGCTGCATGCTGTCATAAGTTTTAATCGTGCTTTAGAGGCATAAATATGGATGTACAAATTTGAAAGAAGCCAACAGCCACAGAAACCAAGGGGCACAGGGGATTTTTTTTTAAATTTATTTATTTATTTTGTGGTGTTGATCAATTTAGAATATTACTGAATATGTTATCGCTTAAAGCTAATTGATTGGAAAAGCAGAAGAAAAAACAACCACATGCCGCCGGTGGGATGTGGTTGTTTTTTCTTCTGCTTTTCCAATCAATTAGCTTTAAGCGATAACATATTCAGTAATATTCTAAATTGATCAACACCACAAAATAAATAAATAAATTAAAAAAAAAATCCCCTGTGCCCCTTGGTTTCTGTGGCTGTTGGCTTCTTTCATATTTATAACGAGCCCCTCATCCCCTTCTCTTGTTTGCTTGATGTACAAATTTGTGGTTTCACAAATGCGCCTTTCGTAAGAGCTCAGCCTCTCTCAGTAATGACCTTAAAACTCAAATTTCTATTCCTCACATTCCGGTATCAGTTTTGTATTTTTTATTGCTATAAAATTGTCGATACGCCACGGACCCTGTCTATTTGAAAGCATTCGTTTACATAAAAATAAATCGCAATTATACTTTCAAGATTAGCAATTTACTTTATTCTTGTAAACGACAGATATTTTATTAACCAGCGCACTCCAAGAACTTGTTATGCACTGTGAGTGTAAAACTAAGCACAAGGAAGGCAGTTGCAACGGAAACAAGAAAACGAGAGCTCTGTGAGAGAGACAGAATGTGGGTGTGCATCTTATGAGCGGTCTGTACTGCTGCAGGGAATAAATTTCAAATGTTTACGTGAATCAAGCAATGGGGTTGGTTAGTTCAATGAAAAGTGGTTGGCTGATTGAGTGAAGTCTAGGAGAGGCCAATGATATGGTGCCCTCGTTCAAACATGATAAGATGCAGAACAGCCCAGCGAAAGATCCGATCGCCAGGAGTCGGATTCTTATAGGTTTAGAAACTGTACAGACTCTCAGTAGATGCTGAACGTCGGCTCCCGCCTTACGGGAGTGGCATTCCGGATACCTGGGGTGGAGAAACAAGTATACTCGATATTCATCTCGATTTTCAAAGTCTCCTAGGTTGGAAGGCCGCTTTATCCATCTCCCACTGCTGCCCCGCCCACCAAAACGTCATCCACCATCCACCCATAAAACTTCAGCAGCGCCATCCACCACCAAACCACCCACATACGTCCTCTGTAAGGCCTCCACAAATCCGCACAGTAGTGGGACAAGAAAGTGGCGATGGAATCGTATTCAAGGACTCATTTGGCAAAGCAGCTTCTCTCCAGAAAAGCACCATCTACTTGTTTACCTAGATAGAGGCTGCGCTCCCACCCACCGCCATTCACAACCTACCTGCACTCTTCAAAAGAAGAGAAATCTATCTAAAGAGGAGAACTCTAAGAATCTCGAGGTGATCAAGCAACTACTGGCAAGCAACTACTCATCAAGCATAGTATTGGGGGGGTCGGAGCGCTTGATGTAACGAGTTTTCCATCAGAAAATGTCTATAAACAGAGCTCATTACATAAAAAACTGAACTAACCTGAAGCGAGAACTAGCCTTTTATATCCTCCAGGGAAGAAAATCCGCCTTTAATATTTTGTTACCCAAATGTACACAACCGGAACATCAGGACGTGCAGTAGGATGTGTTAACAGTAGTCGGCTGGGTTTTGGATGTTGCTACATTGAATAGAAAAGAAATGAAGTAATGGGAAATGAGGACGTCCCGGCAAAAGCCTCAAGAGCGCCAAACTGGACGGGTGCATTTTTCTTTATTCAGCGTATAAATTAGCAAAAATAACACTTCATCTCACATTTTTGTCCTCCTCCTTGCAGGGACAGCCGGCTGATGTCTTGCAACTCCTTCTGAACCGAGAAATCGGCCTCAATAAAGAAGGTTCGAAATCTGCGTAGCCTTCTTATGCTCGTACCCAGATTCTTTTAAAATTCTGCATTATCGCACAAGAGGGCGCCGTATATATGCTCACATTTTGCATATTTTCTTGTCATTCCTCTCGTTTACCTACACCGTGCGGTCCGTGTTAAAAAGCGTTTAACTTCGTGCCGTGTAAGTTAACAACAAGCGATTGTATACAGCTTCACGCTTGTTATTCTGGCCTCTATTTCTTGAAAGGCTGTTATGACGTAACAATTCCTTTCACGCAATCAGTTCAAAACCATTCGTAACTTAGTTCCGCTTATGCGAAGGACTTCAAAGGCCTTCGCATAAGCTTTATACAAGCAGCTGTGACAACTTTCTAGCACAAAAATCTATAAAAAAAAACACGCGCGTGCGTGTGCACAGGAAACAGCACGCGCCATACCAGCTCTAAATCGATTGTAAAGAAGTTATGCAGTGCAGCACAGAATCTTACCGGCCCACATTTCTCAGGAAAAGCAAGCAAGGAAAGGTCTGCTCACGTCTCCTTAATTGCAGGAAACCCGGCTAAGGCTGCTCTATCGCGCGCTGAAGTCTTGTACAACGCTTGCGTGTACGTCTTTGCAGGGTAAGTTGGCTACAGTCCTCTAATAAATTAGGCCCTCTTGTTGCATTCGCTGTTTGGTGCACCCTGGCGCTCGTCCAGTTTTGTTCATCCTTAGCTTCGAGTTAATTCCTCACCTTCATTAGCACCTTAACAGCGCGTTTCGCCGAAGATGTCCTGCCTTTTGAGTAACAAGAGCCGGTCGTAAGTAATATTGATATCAGTTTTTGGAATTTCGAAAGCGCAGTTGCCCTCGGCGCTGCAAACCAAGAAATTTTGTCTACATCGCGCCAGAATACATACGCGCTTTAAAAAAAATTTGCAGCAAAGCAACCCCTCCTATGCACGTAATTCGTTGAAGTAGCCAACATTTCTTGGAGCATCTGCGTTTTCTAAATTCTAGAAGCTGATATAGATATTACATGCGGTAGGGCTACACGCCTCTCAATAAAACAGCTTACTACTAGTAATAGTTAAAAGTTACCATATTGAAAAGCAGCTCGAAAGGTGACGGACGAAAAGAGGCGAGACAAACACAGCGCTTCTTGTCGCCTCTTCTGGTTCGTCATCTTTGGCGCTGTTTTTCATTATGGCAATTCATACCCAACTTGCCTAGATTTCCGTACTCCAGAGGTTAAAAAGTTAACTTCTAAACATTCATCAACCAGCCTACTAGTTAGCAGGTCTTAGCTGTATTCTAATGCGCTACACTGCTGTAAATGCTGTGCCGATAAAGGCATTCTTTTGACTGAAAAAACAATTTTTAAAAATTTCAGGACTTCTTAGATAAAATGCCCGAAAATACACGCCTCTGACGACATTCTCAAACCTCTATGAGTCAATCTTACCAGTTACAATGCGACGTTGGCGGCCTGGCAGCGAGCACTTAAAAACGCCGAAATAACGATGGTAGATTACGATTACGACAGTTTGTCGCGTGCAGCCCAAGAGGCTGCTAGTTAAAACACTTAGCGCGAGAACCTCCGTGAATATTGAGTCCGGCGAAGCCATCGGAAAGCGAAGCTGTTTTCTTTGCGCCTTTTGAATCTCACTCGGAACTTTGAGTGTGGTGAAAGTATTTTAATACGACAGCATTAGCAGGGCCATGAAAGCGAAAACTGTTCGCGAGTGTCGGCTTGGGTGTGAAGCCTCCTCCTGCTACGCGGTGTTTGGGGGAATTTGCCTGTCTTTACGCGCCACCTGTCAACCGTAACCCTCTCACCACTCCTCTACCCTCCTCCCCTCCACTTGAGGCGGAGAGTATTAAGACGCCGGACGAAGAATCACTCGGCAAAAACGAAAATTACTAAGCAGAAAATTACTCAGCCAGCTTCAGCTCTGCGTGCATGTTACACAGCCTCCAGAAGAACTATGTATGCCAGAATGAGCCGTGAACGCGTTCTTCCTTCTCGCATCGCTCAGGAAGAGCTACCTGTGCCCCACAAGCCCCACCGGTGACTATGTTTGAAACAGCCATCTGCCGGTGAAGTAGCGCATCGCTTAACCGCTGCGCCACTGCTCAGGTAGAGTGGTGTGAGGATTCGCCGACATCTAACAATGTGACACATTTTGCGTGGTTGCGTAGTTACACATGGTATGGCATTATATTTGGAGTAGACTATGGAGTGAAAGACAGTGGACTCATGATTGGAATATAATCAGCACTGCAATAGACTGGCGAGTGAAAGAAGAATTGTAAAGCATTTCCTCCGCATCAGTACAGTTCGTTTCACCTAATTTGTTTTCTGCTGCCCACTATTCTGACAGGAAAGTATGGAACCCATCAGATAAGCCTGGGTTTACGGGTTCTGGGTATTGTCACCTTAATTTTGCCGAGAATGAGATGTTTAGGCATTTCTTCCTTTAAAATGATTCAGGGATGAATCTCAGCCTCTGCTTGGGGAACATAAAGAGAGGAAAAGCAGGGACAGGCACAGAAATTCATCAATTATATTCGTCATTCCAGGAAAGGTAGAACATATTACCATAAATATTGGTGCATGGCGAGAAGCGATAGAGTGCATCCACTTGAGCCATGTAGTGATCGTTGGTCTGAATCATGGCAACGAAATTGCCAGCATTGTGAGTTTGGGATAGAAAGCGCTCGGCGCGCACGCTAATGTTAAGACTATAGTACCTCACCGGCATCCCAGAAATTTATTGTTGGAGGCATTTTGGGACGAAAAAGTAATCTACGAAGACAATACACGAGGACAGGCGCTGTTCTGCACAAATATGGTACACCAGCTTCCCCAAACATCTCTTCTAACAACTATTATAGGTGGGCGTTTGCTTCGATTTGGTCGTCTCGGCCAGGTTGAGGTCTACGGTCCCGTCTCAATATGCGGCTGCTGTGGTGTGACAAGGAGAGACGGGTTTCGAGGATAGGAGTAAACTACGTGTTTACTTTACATATTTACAGGAGTCTTTGAAAGAAACAAGCACCATTCAGTGAGAAGCACTCTACTAGCGCACACGCATTCTGGCTGGTTAAATACAGCCCGAGATCCCCTGATCCCTAGCCGGGGAAGCTCCGTACCTTAACCATGGCCGATCAAAGAGTCTCTCAAAATGACTTGGCGAGCAGACCAACACAGGAGGCGCACCGTTGCCATCTCGCAGCGGTTCCAATGGCGAGGGCTCGTTTTTCCGGCAGGGATGTCGATGCTGTTACAACTTATCAGCTGATCTGGTGATAGACCTCCAACATCATGAATAGCAGTACCTCTTGCGCCGGTCTTCGACCATTGTTCACTACAAGTACCATGGCCAGAACCGTGGCTGTTCACGGAGATGGTGGAGTACTGCCGCCGTCGTTAGCTCAGGGAAGAGGGAGATTCGCTTTTTTTATAGGCCACAGACCTTCGCTAAGCGTGCTCTCTGGGAATGCGTTGGCTTCCTCCTTTCGCCTCCACTGTTCCGCAAGGCAGATAAGATTTCTTCCCCTCAACGACGCGATCAGCCCTTAGTGGTCACGCAACGCAGCGTCCGCATCCCCAGTGCTGCAGGTGGGCTAACCCTTTCTACCGGAGACAGCCGCCGCGGTGGCTGTGTAGTTATGGCACTCGCCTGCTGACCCGGAAGACGCGGATTCCACCCCTGCCACGGCGGTCGCATATCGACGGACGCGATATGCTCGAGGGTAGTGTGCTGTGCGACGTCAGTGCACGTAACCAGGCGGTCTAAACTATCTGAAGCCATTCAATGCGGCGTCCCGCATAGCCTGAGTCGTTTTGGGACGTCAGACCCCCTAAAACCAAACCAGAACCTTTCTCCCGGAAACAAAAGGAAGACGCTTCAGCTGTCGACGCCGCCGCCATGGCGCCGCGCACGATGTTGGCGCCATGCTGACGCCGATGTGAAGACGCGTCTGCTGAGAGCTCATGGGAGGTCCCGCGCAAAAAACCCTCCCAGGATTGGGAACTGAATTCTGCCATGGTTCACCAATGCAGCTGCATTGTGGAGGCTAGCGAAAAGTCTGCAGGTTAAACTGTGGACAGGACATCGGGCTACGGAAACAATACTACGAGTAAAGTTGAGAAATGAAATCCAGGGCTTAACGAAAACCCTTCTTGTCGGGCATAATTGCGGATGAAAGGCCTCAAGCCCCAGCACTTTATAAAATGTAAAGAGGTTTTTGGCTCCAGTACGAATGCCATTTTTACAAATGTTATGAACATGGTTTCCGTAGCGGTGCCAAATGGTTTTTATACTCAAATGGGAAGTCGGCGCTTCAAGTATTTACATCAACATCATCAGACCTGAGAAGCAGCGCGCAGATTTCACAACACGTGTTGAGGATTATAGTTGAAAGGAAGAACCAGTTTGAACAGGCCACAAAACGAGCGGAGCACAAAACCGAGATTTCTTAAAGCAACCGACCGGATACTAAAATGACGAAAGTCGCATTCGGGGCCGACAGAGAATCTGGTGCAGTGATTCTGAGTTCAGTGGCAAAGAGGATTCTCGGTTTCCACGAGAGATGGTAAAGTTGAGAGACCACTCCACTCCGCGACAACTCTGTGGCAGTAGAGGAGAAGCTAAAAAGAGGAAAACACGCCTCCTCTTCCTTCTCAGCGGAGCATGGCCCCCGCTTGCAATTTTTAATTTTCTTTTAAAGAATAACATGTTATCAGTATTGCTTATTTTAAACTGCACTTCTAGCATAAGTGACAAATTTTAGCGTTAAAAGGTAAGAAAAACTGATGTTCAATGTGCGCAGTTAGGTCAAATGCGAATTAGGCGTGCTAGCATTTCGGTTTTCCTTTCGCTTTCGGGGTTCAGTTTGGTTTGGTTTATTCGGATCTCACGTCCCAAAGCTACTGAGGCTATGAGGGACGCCGTAGTGAAGGACTACGGAAATTTCGACCACCTGGGGTTCATTAACGTGCACTGACACCGCATATTACACGAGCCTCTAGAATTTCGCCTCCATCAAAATTCGACCGCCGCTGCCGGGATCGAACCCGCGTCCTTCGGGTCTGCAGCCGAGCGCCATAACCATTGAGCCACCGCGACGGCACTTTCGGTGTTCAGATCCAGTGCTCACGGATGGCAGTTGTCCGGATAGCGATAATGGCTTAATGTCCATATATGCGGAATTGGTCACTATCTCCATTCATAGCTCCCTGGGAGTCTTTGTATCACTGTAAGGAGATAGCGCCACCCAGCGGCGTTCGTGAGGAGAAGAAGACAAAGCACGAGGAGCGCGTGCGGAGGGGTACGCCGAGACAGGTCGAACAGGATTACGGGGCAGAGAAGAGAAGAGCGCGGTGGACGACGGACGTGGACGAGTTCTGCTGGCTCCCCGAGTTCCGGGCTTGGGCCTCAGCCGCAGACGTCCGGGCCACCAGACCTGGACATCCATCGTCGAGACCTCAACCACCAGGCCCAGGCGCCACTCTTCTCCGTCCATCCGTCAGCTGCTCCACACAGGCCGCTTCTGGCACCTACGTGACTTTTCCGGGATACCAGACCTGGGAACCGTGCTGGGAGCCCACGAACGCTGACGTTGCGGTAGCGTTGCATCGACGTTGGAACGCCAAGAGACTCCTTGACTGCCCGACACCCAGCCAGTCCTCTCCGCTCGTTGCTCGAATAAGACAAGTAGTGTGAACTTTCCTCTTTGACTTTCTTTTCCCTGTATTGTCCGTAAGCACTTTGTTCTGTTCCACCGTGTGTTTTTTCCCGTGCGTTGCCGCCTTGCTCTCTTGTTCCTTTCCTTTTTTCTCGCTCATACTGAAATTGGTTTCCTTTCCGATAAAAGCCGCCTCGTTTATTGTTTGTACTTTTGTGTTTGTTTAAAATAAGACCTGCAATCTCACAGATCCTCACAAATTTGGCGTCCGCGACAGGACGAGGTCGGTTATTATTTCTTTGCCTGTTGTGTTAATTTAGGAACAGTATGAGCGCGTCAGAGTTGGTTGCCTTAGGCGAGCGCATGGGCTTGTGCGGCGCGGAGTTACGAGCGTGGGTGGAGGACGAGCTTCGTAACGCACGGGAAGAGAGAGCCGCTGAGCGTGAAGCTGCGAAGCAGAAATTGGAGTTAGAGCGAGAAGCTACGAAGCAGAAATTGGAATTAGAGGCACGGAATTTAGAGACGGAGAAACAGAAATTGGAGTTAGAGGCGCAGAACTTGCAGCGACAAATAAGGCTCAAGGAGGGTGGCCCAAATCCTCCGAGTGGCCGTGGAGAGCGTAGCGTCTCATCGACCAGCTCCATTAACCCGCACAGCCTCATACCACAGTTCAATGAAGCGCGGGATGACCTCGATGCCTACTTAAAGAGGTTTGAGCATGTGGCCACGGGGCAGGGCTGGCCAAAAGAAAAGTGGGCAACGGCGTTGAGCTTGTGCCTTGGTGGCGAAGCACTTAGGGTCTTCGGTCGGCTCTCGCCTGAGGATTCCGTGGATTATGACAAAGCGAAGCTTGCCTTGCTTCAGAGGTTTAGGTTCACCGCGGAAGGGTACCGAGAGAAGTTTCGCCAGAGCAAGCCCCAGGATGGAGAAACGGCCTCGCAATATGCTGCCAGGTTGTTTAGTTTCTTTGACCGTTGGGTCGAGATGCGGAGAGAAGGCCGCACTTTTGAGGTGGCTCGCGAGATGGTCGTGAGCGAGCAATTTCTGAACAACTGTCATTCTCGTTTAGCCCTTTTCTTACGTGAGCGGGAGGGCAAGACAGTTTCCAAGCTGGCGGAGGCTGCCGATCATTTTCTCGAAGCACAGCGACAAAATAACTTGTTGTTCTTCAAAGAACAGGGAGAGCATACGATGAATAAAGCCAAGGACGAGGTTTCAGGTTCACAATCTCGCCTGCGGTGTTTTCTTTGCGAGAAGACTGGGCACAAGGCGGCAGATTGTAGGACGAAGCCGAAGCAATCGTATTGCACCTGGTGCCGCGAGGTAGGATATTATGCCCAGTCGTGCAAAGCTAAGAGGCCAGGAGACCGTGAGGAGTCCGCCTGTTGCATGACACCTCGATATTCACATCCCGATAGCACTGCAGTGGTAACGCGCGTAGAGGGCCAGTTGGGGGAGATGGTCTGTCCTTCCAACCCGGTGGAAACTGCTATGCCCGTGGCGCACGGTGAGGTGTTCGGCCAGCCTGGTTCGGTATTACGGGATACGGGCAGCACCGGCATTGTTGTGCGTGAGTCCCTTGTACCGGCATCGGCACTTACAGGGAAGCAGGCTACATTATTCTTGGCCAATGGGACCCGTGTAGAAGTTGCGGAAGCGGCGGTGGTGATTTCCTCACCGTACTTTTCGGGTAAGGCCATCGCGCGGTGCTTGTCTACACCCCTATACGACATCATAATAGGCAATGTCCCTGGAGCTAAACCTCCATTCTCGGTTGACCAGCCAGTTCTAACTGATCAGGCAGTTTCCCTTGCCATGACGGGTGCCGTCGATGTTCCTTCCCTTATGATGACAGCAAAGGTTTCAGTGAGTAGTAAAAGCCCCACTCTGAACACACTCCACTTGTCACGGCCGGAGTTTCGCCTGAAACAGGAAGAAGACCCGACTTTAGAGGTGTGTCGCAGGAAGTTGGGGCAAATATTCCGTGGAAAGGGACAGACCACCCACTCTTTTGATACAGATGAAGGGGTTCTCTTCCGGACATACCAAGAGTGTCCCGGCCGAGTCGTTGAGCAAGCGGTGGTACCGAAGGGCTTACGCACACAAGTCCTTAAGTTGGCGCATAAGAGTGCATTATCCGGCCATCAAGGAATACGGAAAACAATAGCAAGGGTGCTCAGTGAGTTTTACTGGCCCGGTGTACAGGCTGACATTAAGAGTTATGTCAGATCGTGTGTTAAGTGTCAACCGACTGTGTCAAAGGAAAGGGAGAACAAAGTAAATGACGCCGTTGTTCCATCGGTGCCGGCGGACAACGGCCGGCACAGAGTGTATAACATCGTAGGACGGGGACATTTAAAACCATGGTGGAGACCGAGGTCGGTTTGCAGAAACCGGTTTCACAAAGGAAAACGGAAGTACTAGTTGAAAGAGTTCTCGCGACGGTGAAGTGGTTTGATGTGAAGAATGGAATACGGAAGAATATAGCCCACACCTGTTCTTGTTGGCATTATCTGTGTTCATGTTTGTTTTTGAGTGTCGGCTACCTAATTTGTATGCCTTCCGTGTTTCTTCGCCCTTCTATGGACGCTTCACGTTGACTTTCCATGTGCTCTCTGTGCTGTGTGTGCGAATGTCTGTGAACGCTTCGAACATTGTCGACCGTCGTATTGTGTGTGGTGTGTAGTGTGCGCGCTGTGGTGCGGTGTTCTGTGTTGCGATCGTCGAACGCGTCTGGTGTCGCTCTCCTGAAGTTGAGTTCTTTCCCTTGGAAAAAACTTCCGAAGAGGGGGCCTTCTGTAAGGAGATAGCGCCACCCAGCGGCGTTCGTGAGGAGAAGAAGACAAAGCACGAGGAGCGCGTGCGGAGGGGTACGCCGGGACAGGTCGAACAGGATTACGGGGCAGAGAAGAGAACAGCGCGGTGGAAGACGGACGTGGACGAGTTCTGCTGGCTCCCCGAGTTCCGGGCTTGGGCCTCAGCCGCAGACGTCCGGGCCACCAGACCTGGACATCCATCGTCGAGACCTCAACCACCAGGCCCAGGCGCCACTCTTCTCCGTCCATCCGTCAGCTGCTCCACACAGGCCGCTTCTGGCGCCTACGTGACTTTTCCGGGATACCAGACCTGGGAACCGTGCTGGGAGCCCACGAACGCTGACGTTGCGGTAGGGTGGTGGTGATGAAAACATTTATTACGAATGAACAGGAGGTATGTTTGGATCAGCCCGTAAGGGACTGATCCTTACAAACACTAGGTGGAGGTCCCTAGTATGGGACCCCAGTGGCGGTTGCCGCCGCCCGGGCGCGCCCGACTAAGGCTTGTTGGGCCTGTAAGTCGTGGCAGCCGAGCAGGGTCGCCTCCCAGTCCTCCCGGGTTGGGTTGGGGATGGGGGGAATAGCGGGGTTGGAAGGGCAGGCCTACACCATGTGATAGGTGTCAGAAGACACCGCACTACAGTGTGGGCTGCTGCCGCTAAAGGAGGGGTCAAAATGTTTTAGCGCTGCCGGGCACAGCAATGTATTGGTGAGAAGGCGGAGAAGGAGCCGCTCATCCGCCTTGTTCAGGCCTTTACATGGGCTAGGGTAAAGGCGATGACAATTTTGATAATATGTTGTAATATCTTTGAATATCTAGATCGGATTAATATCGGGTTCCTGATCGGATGGGGAGGAGAAAACAGCCCGGTGAGAGAGAGCGCGGGCGGCTGCGTCTGCTGCCTCGTTTCCTGCCAACCCCTGATGAGCAGGGGCCCATATGAGGTAACGGTGTGCGGGGTCCGTATCCCGTATGCAATTTTGGTATATTCGATAGGCTAGGAAGGGAGTGCAGCCTTGTTCGACGTTCCGACAGGCCCCTCGCGAGTCAGTGATTATGTATTTTGAATTGGAATGTGAGGCCGTGAGAGCAATCGCGACCTCTTCTGCTTGTGTTGCACTGCGGGCTCTGAAAGTTAGGCCGTTAACTGTGTTGCTGTTGTGAACTACCGCGGCCGTGTACCATCCCCCGTGTTGAGCCAGTCCTCTCCGCTCGTTGCTCGAATAAGACAAGTAGTGTGAACTTTCCTCTTTGACTTTCTTTTCCCTGTATTGTCCGTAAGCACTTTGTTCTGTTCCACCGTGTGTTTTTTCCCGTGCGTTGCCGCCTTGCTCTCTTGTTCCTTTCCTTTTTTCTCGCTCATACTGAAATTGGTTTCCTTTCCGATAAAAGCCGCCTCGTTTATTGTTTGTACTTTTGTGCTTGTTTAAAATAAGACCTGCAATCTCACAGATCCTCACAATCACTCCTAGCGCAGGGGTGCAGCAGTCAAGAGATGCGCCATTGCTCATATATGGCTGGTACTACCATCGGTGGGTCTTGAATTGCTTCGGTTGTGTTGCGGCCCAGATTGTTCGTCCCGAAAACATCTCACCATTAAATGTGCTGCCGCCTTACACGGTGGTCAAGTTGCTACGCATATATATATATATATATATATATATATATATATATATATATATATATATATACATATATAGCACAATAAGGTAAACGTACTTGGTTGCTAGTTTAAAATAAGATGCGGAATTGAGAAACGCTTCGTTTATTGGGAGTCGACGTTTCGGACAGAGCCTGTCCTTTTTCAAGACTCAGGCTCTGTCCGAAACGTCGACTCCCAATAAACGAAGCGTTTCTCAATTTCGCATCCTATATATATATATATATATATATATATATATATATATATATATATATATATATATATATATATATAGCGAGGTATACGCTTCGTTAAAGGAAACATATTTATTCAACTCGACGTTTCGATCGGAAGACCGATCTTCTTCAGGAGTGATTTTACATTGTTAATGCATCCCCTTTTATAGGGGTGGGCACAGAACAGGTAAGTGGGAAACACAAAGCACATAGCAGAAAAAAAAGTTATTACAGGCAGTGCGACCCACACACACACACACACACACACCCCAAAAAAGGAGAGAGTGCGAGGAACAGGTACTCAGTAAGAAAATACAACGTCCAGATGCGGCCTCTGTTTTGTTAAGCACCACAGGCTTGCTTATTGACAGGCGTGTCCAGCTGGGAGGTGCTCGACAGGTGCGTGGCCGTGCAACAACTTTCGTTGAAAAATGCGAAAACTTGTTCCTTCTCCTGGCCGCGAGAGCAAAAAAATATAAAATATGACCCTCCAACAGAGAGAGCAGACAACCACCGCGAGTAGGTAAAGCGCTCACGCCAAGAAATTCCTCCGCGGGGCGCTTCTACATGCTTCCGAAAGTACACAAATAGAATCATCCAGGGAGACCGATTGTTTCTGGTATTCGCACAATAACAGAACCGATCTCAGAGTATATCGATTCGCTCATCAAACATATACCTCCGAAACATCCATCTTACATACGCGACACTAATCACTTCCTGAAAGAATTATCGAATGTCACCTTCCCTCAAGGGGCTTTCCTAGTTACCCTGGATGTGGTATCACTTTACACTAACATCCCACATGACGACGGAATTCAGGCAATGGTTGGATCATATAAAGAATACAAAATTCTAGACACCCCTAGTTCAAGTGCCGTCGAGACACTTGCAAATTTGGTTCTTAAACTTAACACCTTTGAGTTCAACAACTCATATTATATTCAAACTAGCGGTACAGCTATGGGCACAAAAATGGCTCCCAATTACGCCAACATATTTATGAACAAAACTGAATCAGACTTTCTGTCCTCATATCCAACAAAACCAGCTTTTTACAAACGCTTTCTGGATGACATATTCATAGTTTGGACAGAAACCGAGGATGAACTCATCCATTTTATCGCCTCATTCAACAAAATCCATCCCAATATCTCTTTCACACACATCTACTCAACCAATAAAATTAACTTCCTGGATGTTCTGGTTCGAGTAGAAGGAAGTACATTAATCACTAGTGTCTATAAAAAACCCACAGACAGACAACAGTATCTTCATTTCAACAGCTGCCACCCACGCCACTGCAAAACTTCCATCCCATACTCACAGGCCATCAGATTCAAACGAATTTGCTCACGATCGGAAGATTTTCACGAAAATGCTAATCGCATGCGGGACACTCTAAAAAAACATTACCAGTCTTCTATAATCAACGATGCCATTAAAAAGGCAGAAGCTACTAATATTAATCATGTCATTAAGGAATCTCAGCCATCATCACAGCGCTGTAATCTCATACTAACCTTCACAAATAATCTCCCGAATATTAACAACACCCTAAAAAAACACTTTAATATCATAGAACAGAGTGACCGTCTTTCAAATATTTTCACAACGGTCCCCCAAGTAACATATAGAAGACCAAAAAATCTGCAAAACCATGTTGTCCATTCGACAGTCAATAAACCCAGAGCTGTAGGTTGCACACCATGCAAAAAAAGCCGATGTCAAGTCTGCAAACACATGGAAACCACGGCACTGGCTAAAAGCAGCCATTCAAATTTCAAGCATTCTATCCGGGAAGACCTGAATTGCGATTCCAGCAACGTTGTTTACATGCTCGAGTGTGGCGACTGTCGAATGCAATACATAGGCCAAACATACAATTCCTTCCGTTTCAGATTTAATAACCACCGCTCACATACCCAATCCCTCCCCAACCTCCCTCTTTCGAAACACCTCCGCGAGAAAGGTCACGAGTTTGACAAACTTAAAGTAACAATACTACAGAGTGGCTTCAAAAACACTCGTGAGCGCGAGCAACGAGAATCATATTTTATTTTTAAATTTAACACAGTGCAAAATGGCATTAATGAAACTTACGGCACCCTCACCTCTCTTCCGAGGTCAGGGGCCTACGAAATTAAACGAAGCACCACTGAAGTCGTCTGAGGTCATACCCCTTTCTGCATGCCACACCTGTGCCACACCTGTGCCGTTTCCCCCCGCCCCCCGGGTGTGCTCACCTTGTGGTCACGCTAATGCCACACAATTTTTTTTTTTTTATTTTTTCCTTTTTAATTTTACTATGTAAGCTCACATTTTTTATATATTTTTTAATATTTTTTATATTTTTGTATATATATATATATATATATATATATATATATATATATATATTTACATTCCTTCCAATACTTCCTCTCAACCAGGGGTGGGTGCACTATTGCTTGGTGCGAAGAAAAAGCACTACTTTTTTTTACCTATTTGACTTTTTTTTTCGAGGTTTCTTCCTTGCTCTTTTCATTTTCTCTTTTTTTTTCTTTTTTTCTGTTGTCTGCTCTCTCTGTTAGAGGGTCATATATTATATTTTTTTGCTCTCGCTGTTCCTCGCACTCTCTCCTTTTTTTAGGGGGGGGGGGCGGTGTGTGTGTGTGTGGGTCGCACTGCCTCTAATAATTTTTTATGCGTATTTTTCTGCTATGTGCTTTGTGTTTCCACTTACCTGTTCTGTGCCCACCCCTATAAAAGGGGATGCATTAACAATGTAAAATCACTCCTGAAGAAGATCGGCCTTCCGATCGAAATGTCGAGTTGAATATATATGTTTCCTTTAACGAAGCGTATACTTCGCTATATATTCTTATAAGCAGTCTAGTACTTCACGCTTTCACAACCTATATATATATATTTTTATTGTCGACTGTATTCCTCACAATCTAATCCTTTCCTTCTATTGTTCAAGATTTCTGTTACCTTTCATAATGTTCACTTATTGTTTTGTTTTACTTTGCTGTTAACTTCGCTTAATGTTCTTGTTGCTTTTTGTGTGAAAATGAATACGTTGTTTTGAAACTGTCTCCCCTGCGATAATGCCTTCGAGGCGACGCAGGTATTCTGTAAATAAATAAATTAATAAATTGTAACGGGGGGTTTAGTACAAGGTACTGGGGCGACGGGAATGGCAACGGCAGCAGTCCGCGATCAGGTCGGCGAAAGGCACACAAGCGTAGCTCTGGCCAAAGACTCTCGAGAGCACTGTCACCTCGTCTTCGTCTTTGCAAAACCATCAGACGCATCTTCTTTAGCCTTACAATATATATATATATATATATATATATATATATATATATATATATATATATATATATATATATATATATATAAAAGGCATGTTGCCCACTACACAGTAAGCAGTTGAGCAGTCTGTCACAAAACCACCTTCTGACAAGGAGACAGGCAAACACAAAACGGCTAAATGCGGAAATGCACAATGCAAGTTCTAGCACACGAAAAACTGTTTTCATGATCACAACAGATTTGGTAGGCCCTTCTTTTTACAATAAACTTCTATAGATGGCGCAATCTACACCACCGATGTTACCGCGGAGAGAGCAACGCGCTAGGTGGCCAGGCGTACCGCCGTGCGGCTGAACTATATGGCGGAATGACACAGTTACGCATGCTACACCCCTGCAGCCTTTGCATGATGGCCTAGAAAAGCTGCCGCCTAGTATAACACAGGCGTTGGCCGCACAAAAGCCTTCTCTGTGGCAGTTGTAGTTTCACAGCTCACTTCTCAATAAGGTCCCCTTGGAAGTCAGTGTCCGTCTACTGTACGGTATGTGGCGTCAGTGATCAGGAGCGGCTGTTAACATCACAGGACGAGCTGCTCGGATTAATGGAGAACGGCTCTTCCATTCACCGTCCTACAAAGAAAAAACAACGGTTAGAATTTGTTTTCTTCGCTACCGGGGTGCTCAGTGGTTCTGGCACACTGCTGCTAACCTGAAATACACGGGTCCCATTCCGGCAGTGGCGGTTGCATTTTAGTGGAGCCGAAATACTAGAAGCACAAGTAAGCTAAACTGAGCTAGTCGGAGCAATTACATCTTAGAAAAACATAGCGCGAAAAACGAGACACAGAACAGGTGAAGACAGGACACGAGCGCTTGTATCCTGTCTTCACCTTTTCTGTGTCTCGTTTTTCGCGCTACGTTTTTCTAAGATGCAAATACTAGAAGCCCGTGTAGTGTGCGATGTAAATGCACGTCAAAAAACCCAGCTTGTGGGAATTATCCAGAGCGGTCCGCTGTGGCGCCTCTCATGATTTGGACGATAAACCTTATAAAATCATAACACCAAACGAAAATTTGCTTGCCACTTTTCAATTGTATGTCGCCAGCTACAGGATGCTCTCCTTGTCTCACAATCACTCCACTGTGGAGCATCCAAAGAGGCTGGCGAATAAAAGCCAGTAGGGAAGGGTTATTGGAGAGGGCTTTACTTCTCGATACCGACTCATGCCGTTAGTACTCATATCCAGAAGGCGCTCGTCCTGCAATGAGCTCGGCCTGGTTGATAATGCTGATAAATGCCGAACTCTGATTCCTCGGTGCATGTGGCAACGACCGTCCTAGATAGCCACTAGCATCACTGTGGGTATGGATAAGGGGTTAACGCGACAGCAAAACACCTGTTTCATTTCCTGTAGTTTATGGCACATAGAAGGTTCGGGCGCCGGTTCTGCTGCGGCTTCTTTTTTCTTACGCTGGCTTAATTAGTCTCCGTCATTTCTGGAGCTGCAATGTAGTCCCTAATTTTCAGATTGGATGGCACAGTCCATGCAACAGCGGCGGCCCTCTATACGCTGGCCTTGAATCAAGGCGCCCAAGAGAGCCTTCGAAAGGAAATTCGGGCCGCCTTGGACAAAGAGGTAACTTCTCTCTCCTTCTAGAGGGACTGCTGCTTATGGCGCACTTTCCTTCGCCAGTCACGCGTAGCACTTCCAGCTCTTCCTTGCACTCCGAGTAAGGGAAAGCACAGCGCAAGAGGAGAGCCATCTCGCGCTACCTTCGTCGTCTTCGAGTGGGGCATGCTCTCATCCGAGGTCACGTGGCTATTCTCTGCATGTGCGCGGAACCTCGCGTTTCCTGCAGTCAGTCGGAGCAGGCTAATCCTAAAATTAGATTAACACCTCGGGAGGGTAGTGCAGCCTTTTTCATTACTGTGTTTGAGGCGGGATCGAAAGTCGAAAGCGAAGTAGGCTTTCCTCTAGCGCGCTCCTTTTATAAAAGGGACTGAGCTGTCCTAAAGCAGACTCCCTTCCGTAAAAGGAAGAGCGCTAAAGAAATACTTGCTCACTCTTTACTCCTTTCTGTGGCTTTTTTTATTCTGTGGCTCTTTTTAAGTACACTTAAAAAGAGCCACACAATCAATTTTTGTTACGAGCTGTAATTCGATGGAGTTTTCACTGTTCATTTGTGGTAGCGTTGAGGTTTCGTGTTCACTGAAATGCGTTGTGTTTTATGTTGCATACCTTTAATTAGATCCCTGTCTTTGAAACATATGGTCCATGCATGTTTTCTTGATTGTTTGTGGTGACTGCTTACGAGTCGATTGGGTGTTGTAACCTAAGCGCATGCTATATTTATGAAATTGGCATTGCTCGCCTGAATCTTAGTCCCCGTCACAAGCATGGATCAGGACCCAGGGCCGCAAGATCTGAACAAGTAAGATACAACCTCTGAAAGGGTGGCAGTGACCTTTGATCAGGCTAAGGAGACCACCGCATAGTTAGTCGCAGCAGCTATGGACTTTTGGTTAGAACATTCGCCTCGTACGCGCGAGGTGCTTGGTGGGAGGTGCTAGGCTCGGAAGTTGCACGTGCATTTTCACCTCTGGGTGCGTGGCGGTGGACTTGCGGATGCCGAAGCTGACGACGCGAAGCTGAGTAAACAGGTAAAAACAGGTAACACTGTAAAACCGGCAACGTTTAGGGTTGCTCTCGCTTAATTTCACGATGTAAAAAGACCGTGCATATCTGGCATTTTTTTTTGTGTGTGTGGATGCTCGATACCCACTGCCGGCCGGCCGTTCTTCCTGTTCTTCGACAGGGGAAACTCGACTATCACACAATAGGACAGCTGAAGTACCTCGACATGGTAATGAAAGAGACTATGCGCCTTTATTACCACAACGTTGGGTGAGTATCTGGTCCTTCTTTGAGATTCATTGTGCAGTACGAAGAACTTCTAGCTAAAAAACGTTAACCCTACTCGAAGTGCTTTCGTATGAGTAATATTGTCTGTTGGGTGGAGAGGCTCTCGGTTGAGCCCACATCGACCAACAATATGCAGCTAATGGAGTAGTGTGTCGTTGCCATTCGGAATGAACTCGAAGTATTGGCTCCACACTGAGAGAATTTCTCCACTTCAAATTAGTAAACGTTAATTCACCACCCGTTGTTTCTCCGAATGCCTCTGCGAGGAGGCGGTAATGAGCTGACGCCAGTAAAGCGTGGATACCAGCCCAGGGCAGATTTTTTTCTGGATGTGTAGCGTGCCTGGTCTCTCCGTATCCAAGCCTTTCACGTTGAAGAAAAGAAGAACGTTAAGATTAGTGCTCCCACGCTGCAAAAGGTTCCTACGCAGCTGGCACATACGTACGGCCCTTCGTTTTCAGGCAGAACACGATCTTGTCCAAAATCCCACCTGGTACACCTTTCGTGAAAAATTGTCAAAAGCCAGAATTCTACCGAAAGAGCGCTACGCTCAATAACAAAGCTACTTTATTATTTGATGATAGGGCACAAAGAAGCAAGGCAATGAAAAAAAAGCGCGACGACGAGAACTCTGCCGTTGTCACCAGAGTTATGTCAGGCACACCGCAGATGTCGGCAGTTAGGCGTCGCTGAATGGCTAAGTAATTCGTCTATTCAATCCGTTGGAAGAACTCTACTAGCAGAGGAAAAGTGGGCGGCTTTAAATATGAGGTTACCGCTACGGGAAATAGCGGCAACTTATGAAAGAGGAGTTCACCGCAGGCAGCCCGGAGTCCGTAGTTATTATTACATTTACACCCAGCTGTTGGAGTGCCGTGAAGAAGGGCCAATGTAATATTTCTATAAAAATTTGGCAAAAAGAATACGCGTCCTGACTTAACATCACCTGATTCAGTCATTGTGTCAAGCACCAACCTTGTTGACGAGGTCCAGCTGTGTTGATATCAAAAAAACACTCCCAATTTTAATGTTTGCTTAGCGCAGTAAGATATCTGGCCCCGTTAAGCACGAACGCGAGAATGACGCGCGTGCAAATGGTAATTTAAGCAAATAAATAAATACAATTAAAGAATAAAGAATAAAATTCTAGGTGAAGTACATCATTTTGAAATTGTCAGTGTAAGAACCGAAACCTATATCGCGTTATGATCTGAAGGAAATGAGCGATCATAGTTAAGTTTTTTCACCCACAAAAGTACTCTGCAAAAACTGAAATAATAGAATGTCCTATAGAAAAAATCGACAAGTAGCTCTAGTTTTGCCTAAGATTTCCGAAAAAAAATGCTCAATTTAGGTTTGTTCCCCTATTTGCGAAAATCAACAACTGCCTGCGTAAACGCTGTCACTTTTTTTATGTATCCAACCTTTTCGCCACTTCTTTAATCCCTTCTCTCACTTTACGGTCCAGATAGGTGTCTGCCCACAGTAAGTGCTCCAATGCCTTTGTTTACAAAAACTATTAACGGTGGCGCGCACTCTCGGCGGCTTCGGCAGGGGAAGGAAGGTTCTAGCTATGACTGGTCGTGGTTGTTCACTGCTTAGAGCGCTGGGCTTCTGAACCAAAGTGCCCGGGTTGTTCTTATACTCTGTCAGTTTGAGGTCATTGCTGCTTCCGACCGACGCAGGTTTGTGACAAGACGCGCTACACGTGACTTCGAATACAAATCAGTCAAGATACCTAAGGGTGTCAGTGTCATGGCTGCTGCGAGTTGCTTAAACCAAGATCCAACTATCTGGACCAATCCGACCCTGTTTGATCCTGAAAGGTGGGTAATCTTTACCTTCGTACTGCAGTGTATAAAACGATACTGGTGACAATTTATCGACCTCATTGTTTCTTCGTGCGCCGCAGATGTTTATACTGTATCACATTTTACACTACAACACATGTGCGACTTTTTTTAGGCTCTGAGTCATGTAAAATGCGGGTTCGCCACATCGGACTTGTGCCTACGCCTCAGGTTTCATTGTATATAAGTATTCATTCTGCATCAGATAAGAAACCAGCCGACCTCTTTCACACCTTTTTTCAACTTCTCTAAACAAGCACTAGAACCTACAGCATATTGCCAGGAGCAACCACCGTTAAAATTTTAAAGGTCACAGAGTGCCTGTGGGAATCACCAGCCATTAGACGGCGCCACACATTCATGGAATAAAGCAGCTGAATTGGGTTTCGATTAGAAGAACTCTTGAATTGCACCTCGCTGCCTGGTCTTTCAAACGCGGAAGGAGCGGTGGGGTCCAGTCATCCCGATGTTATAAGAGTGTTGTGTTGGGTTTTATGGCACATAGGCAGCTAAGGCCATCATGCGCCAAGCACACGATGTTATAAGAAATAATTCTGTAGTAATTAGCTTTCAGTGTAGAAGTTCGAAATCTTGGTAGTCCTTGGAGTGTTTTATCCAACGCGACCGCAATATTCACACGAAAGAGCGAAGTAGAGAACACACTTGGGGCGGACTGAGGCATCCTTAGCGCCATCGTAAGCACCGCGCTAGTTTAGTGAATGTTCTGGCATATTTTGATGTGTTGCAAGTGATCTTGAGCCGTATAGTCTTACCAGTTTCACTGTGTTCGCCTTTAACGCCGGTCAACAAATTCCTCTAATGTGTACACAAGAACCTCCCAACCTTTCCTGATTAGCAGCCAGCTCCCAGCCAATGATCATCTATACCAATCGTCTCACTGTTTGAGCCTGAGCCACCTGTACCATTAACAATCAGGCGTCTACGCATTGCTGCATTTCATAAGCTCGCAAAATAACATGACGATACGCACATAGCCTTATGCAAAAATTCTGGAAGATATCTAGAGATGGTGCACAGCTATCATACTCTTACATAAAGCCAGCAATAAAATTCTAAAAAGAGAAGGTATCAGGCAGGCACGACCTCGCCAGTGCTAATCACCGCCTGTTTACGGGAGGCCTGGATTAGGAACTGTTTGGGATAAGAGTTAATGAAGAATACCTTAGCAATCTGCGATTCGCTTATGACATTGCATTGCTAAGTCAATCTGGCGATGAACTCTAAAACATACGAATCAGTTAGACAGGCAGAGCAGTACTGTGGGTCTAAAATTAATATGCAGAAAACTAAAATAATATAAACGATTGCACGATTCATAAACGATTGCACAGCTATCATAGTTCTCCATAAAGTCAGCAATAAAATTGCAATAATGAAAAGTGTCAGGCAGGGATACACGATCTTGCCTATGCTATTCACAGCCTGTTTACAGGAGGTATTCCGGCGCCTGAAATGGAAACAGCTGGGTATCAGAGTTAACGAAGAATACCTAAGTTATCTGCGATTCGTTGATGACATTTCCTTGCTAATTCACTCAGGACATAAACGGCAAAGCATGATCAATGAGTTAGACCAGCAGAGCAGAACGGTGGATTTAAAAGTTAACATGCACAAAACCAAAGAAATATTGAACAGTCTAGCAAGGAAACAGCAGTTCGCTAATGGTGGCGAGAGGCTGGAAGTAGTAAGAGAATATGCCTATTTAGGACAGGTAGTGACCGCAGATCTGTATCACGAGACTGGAATAACTAGAACAATAAGAATGGGGTGGAGCGCGTTTTCCAGGCTCTCTCAGATCATAAATGGCCGTTTACCAATATTCCTGAAGCGAAAAGTATTTAAAAGCTGTATCTCATCAGTACTCACCTATGAGGCAGAAACGTGGAGGCTAACGAAAGGGTTCAAGTTAAGGACAGCGCAGCGAGCTATGGAAAGAAGAATGATTTGTTTAACGTTGAGACAGGAAGAGATCAGATTGGGTCGGGTATAATGAAGTCTTAGTCGAAATCAAATGAAGGAACGGCTTGTGCAGGGCATCTAATGGGCAAGTTAACCGATGGTTCATGGAAATAAATGACTGGATACTAAAGGAAGCGAAGCATAGAAGAGGGCGGAAGAAAGTTAGGTGGGAGAATGAGATTAAGAAGTTTGCTGGATGGGGTAGCCGCAGCTAGCAGAGGGCAGAGGTAATTGAAGAAATATTGGAGAGGTCTTTGTCCAGCAGTTGGTGTAGTCTGGCTCATGATGAAGACGAGCGTACCCGTGGTACACGCTGCCCCTTACGACATTAGTATTTAAAAACTCTGGCATTATTCTTAGTGAAAAAGCAAAGTTTTAAGAAGTGTTTAAGACGCTCACCTGTTATAGAGAAGTTGTCGGCTGCTCGTGATGTCGACGCGAACCATAAAGGTAAAGCTGGGGCTTGCTTTCGCCAGTCACTTTAAACTCTTGAGAACATCGCATATAGCCTTGTAAATAGCTGATTTTTCCGGTTACTCCTCAGTTTCTTGCATTCCTTTATTACGGACACAGACACATGGAACATACTGCGTTGGAAAGTCTTTATATAATGTAAAGCCGTAGTACTACCAACCCGCTACTAGGAGTGTTGTGACGAATAAGATGGACAGACGATTACGAGAGCCGGTATTGCGAAATTGGAGCGTAGCTCTTCATGTATTTTCAGTCCATAGCTGGCAGGTGGCGTGCCACGCTGCTACCCACCCGCCGGGTTCTTACGGTGGCAACCACATTCCGGTTGTCCATCCCTCCACTCTCGCCGTGGCAGGTGTCGTTTCGCTCTGCTACTACCTGCCACCTGTCAGATGACAGGGTGGCATATGACTTGTCAGTTGGGATGTTACGCGACGACTACGACGCAGAACACAGACGCGGGATAAAAAAAATGCATCTCTCTAAAAAAATGCATCTTGATAATGCCAGCGAAAATGTTCAGAATGCCCTATATGGACACAGCTTTTAGAAAAGTGAATCTAACCGCACAATTGTGAAACTACATTTCGGCGAAAAATTAGCATTCAACTCATAGCCGGTGTAAACGACATTGTTCGCTGAAGTCCCCGAATTTCTAAGGGCTAGCTGCAGAATGAAATAGACACAACAAATTGGTAGGGGTTGCACGTTGTTAAAGCGAGTAGACGTGCGAAAGCAGGTGATCATTCTTCAAATAGAGGAGGCACTTAAACTTTGCCTTAGGGGCGTGGCATGATATCTTTAGTATGCTGAATTGATGCTGAATTGATGATTCCTACTTAAGATTCATATATGGCGGGGAGTCCTCATATACCACTACCAGCGCCGTTTCGCAGCTGTTAAGCGATGTGCACTGCACTGGCAGATGGCTGTTTCTATCCCAGCCACCCGTCGGGATAGTGCGACCCGTGTTGCTCTTCCCGAGCAACCTCTCATGCAGCTGGCACGAAGCTCGTCCGAACTTACCCGAGCTTACACGAGTAACTCGTATAAGCTCGGGTAGTAGCGCAGTTGCACCGTTGCTAGGCAACGGCACAAGGTCAACAGAATGTACGTACGTGCATACGGTGTCAAGATTCTTAGTCGGTGTTGGTGAGCATATGAGAGTTTTCGCACTAAAACGTTAAGAGATGATAGGTTCCCTTTAACAGAAAAGGCAATGTCTACACTTCGGATTAAAATAAAATTTCCCAGGCCGCGCCACAGACACATCGGACATTCAGTACGTTTGACAACCGAAAAGAATAAAAACAATAGCCTCTGCCTGTACCACGTACATAAAACAGGCTTAAACCAATTATAAAATACTAGAGGAAAACCTTGGGTAATTTTAAGTTTTGCCACCAGGAGTTGGAAATATAAAATAAAGAGGGGGGGGAGCTAATATAGCGACTCAGAGCCAGGGGAGCGGCCCGGTGAGACTCCCCTGGAAGTAATGGTAAGGATGGGCTCTAAGGATGGGATGTAAGGTTTTCAGAAAAGGAGTTATGGAAATTTTGACAACAATGGAGACACAACGGACAGCGAAGGACGAAAGTTGCGGGTTCTTCCACTTCCTCGCCCTTATAGAATATTTGCTCATTTTCACTCAATTTGCGGCCACACTTTGTCATGCAACCGTTCAGTGGCAATTTGAGTCTTTAGGGCTCCATCGCAAACATCTTGTCCTGACCTTCCTCCGTGCCAGGTTCAACGAGGAGAACAAGTCGCAGATCCACCCGATCTCGTTTATGCCCTTCGGACATGGTCCTCGCGCCTGTATCGGACGCGCATTTGCAACGCTCAACGTCAAAGTGGCTCTCGCTACTTTGCTGTCAAGATTCAGAGTGCACGTGGACGAGGAACGACACGAGGTGGGTGGCATCATCTCTCTTTTGGCTGTTCGCGCCCGTTAACACATTTGTTGCTCTCAATTCAATGCAAAATGTGTTTAAAGGCTGCTCTTAACTATTTCCTGTCAGTAGGCCTTTTGCTTTCTTCATTTCTTTTCTTCTATTTCTTCCTTTCCGTTTCCTTGTTTCAGAGAAATTTAGCATCATTTATATTGGAAATAGGGTACTTTTTTGTGCCGAGTAGGGGAGGCAGTATATTATTATTTCTTTGAAACAGCAAGCTGAAAGCACATTCTCCGCTATTTTCATTAATAGAGGCTTGCCAGCAGTATCAATTTTTTATTTGTGTTTTATGTATATCACAGAAACAAAGAGCGATTTTATAATTCCTCGCATGTTTACCTGGAAGCTTCTGCGTGTGTTTTCTATTTGTGAATTTTTGCGCTGGTTACTACGTGTGTATTAAGTAACCAGCTAGCCCCAATTAAAAGGCCTGCAAATCCTGGTCCTGGTATTTTACAACTTCTAACCATCCCGAGCGACAGTTTTTTGTGAAATTTTGCACATAGATCTAAGGTATTGCCCACTGATGTATTTCGTTGAAAAAGAGACGAATTGTCTGTATGTACAAGTAGATATGCAACTCTGTATACTGAAAGTACAATTTTGGTGGGGAACCATTTTTTTTCTTAATCGAAGTAACTACAGTCGGAAACAACAGAAATAGGAAGTGGCAGATGTCCCTCAAACGAGACCCTCCTGCCAGCAATTTTTCATGACACGGCGGTTAAACCAATTAAGCCATATTAATCCCATTTCATCTGCCACCTCATGCGACTTCACAGTAGCAGGCTCAATGGGATTAATCACGACGTAATGAAAATCGTTTGACGCCATTGGCTGGATGATCGCCTTGAAGGGGCGTTTACCGCGTTGTTCTTGACTTGCATCCGACTATAACGGTGCATGAAGACGTGCGCACACACTTGGGCATGTGTGCATGTTATTCCGTAATGAAAAGTGTGCTGAGCTGTCGCGGTGGCTCAGTGGTTATGGTGCTCGGCTACTGACCCGAAAGACGCGGATTCGATCCCGGCCGCGGCGGTTGAATTTCTTTGGAGGAGAAATTCTAGAGGCCCGTGTACTGTATGACGTCAGTGCACGTTAAAGAACTCGAAGTGGTCGAAATTTCCAGAGCCTTTCACTACGGCGTCTCTCATAGCCTGAGTTCCTTTGGGACGTTAAACCCCATAAACCAAACCAAACCGAAAAGTGTGCTGATGTCTTTCTTCCGCAGGATCTCATCAAACTGCGCAGCGCATTTCTGACGACATCACTGCCCCCATCAATATGGCTCAAATTCAACGAGACCTACTGAACTTCATGTAAATCTTCGAATTTTCTATGTCATAAAAAATGAATAAACGAATGCGGTGTTCGCCGACTTCTTTGTACCTTTCCTTTTTACCTCCAGGGTCAAGAATAGACAACTGTAGGGTTATAAATGCCACAAAAGCTTTACGTATGTACCAGAGCAGAAGCTGTATAGTGCGAACCAATAAATAACTAAATTAGAGTAAGAGCTGTGCTATAAAATGGGTGTACAAGTGTTCCTAATGACACATTATGTGTAGATACAGAACGCGAAAAAAAGCCATAGAGCGCAGATTATTTGTCGCGTAGAATCTTCTCAAATTACCTGTTTGCCAGTGCAATGGCCTCCTCGCTAAGAAAAATTCCAGTCCTCTTCAAGCTGCGTGCCATCTATCCGCTGTAAACATTCGAGGGAGAATTCCAAACGTATCGCAAGAAGAACATTCGTGTTTACTATCACCCTTCACCGATTTCAAGATAAGCAACACTGGCTACATATGTTAGCTGAATTCGCACGCTAAGCCAAGACGTGTTGCGACGGTCAACGCCGTAAAATGCCGCCAAAGAGACAGAAAGCTTTTCTGAAGTCCATTTAGGCACAATTGAGGCCTGTGCATTAAATTTGCATCGATGTTTTGGCCCTTTCCCAGTGTCGACATCCGGTAGCAAGTTGATAGTGGTGGGACTCATTTATAATTGGCGACCAACGTTGGAGCAAGCGCTATGCTACGCGCGGTAGCGCAGTTAACTTGCGGTGTTCCTCATGGAAACCACCCTCCTTCGTCACTGTGCCCAAGAAGTTCTTGTTATAGTCTGAGGAACTGCGTTTACTCTCAACCTCAACAAGAAATCCTCCACTATCACGAAACCAGTCAACGAAGGACGACAGCGAAGCGTTGTCAAACTAACAGGCTAACAAAATGCCTAAGCAATATTAACGCCGACCGGCTCACCACGTATATACGGCTTCGAGCAGAAGACACAGAAGCATACTCGCCAACTTTAATTCGTGCTTCTACGAGGCCTAAAAAAGCAACAACTGCAACTGCAGCCCGTACAGCAGAAAACGAACCGCTAAAACTGACAATGCACACCCATAGGCACCTCAGGGGCTGACCTAAAAGGGTAATACACATTATCAATAAAGGCTATTATTATCCCGTTCGTAATTTTGAAATTAAAACTAAGCATAGTTGATAAGCTTTGCGCTAAATATGTAAACAAACGCAGAAAAGCTTAATTTATATACTTAGTGTGAGGTTATTGATCACTGGAGGGCGCCAACGCGCCGGTAAATAAAAAGCCACGCATGACTGGGCTAGTCAGTGCTTGGCATGCCCTCGACTGGCGTGTTGTTCTTCACACTTGACCGGGAAATGTTCCCGGCCCGGCTTATCACAACTGGCGACGAGAGATAAACCACAGTCACGTCTGCGTCATCCACCCCCTGTATCGGCCATGTCTCTTGTCGGGAAGGGGGAACCGTTCGACGCGGGTACGTCGGATTGGACCGAGTATCGTGAACGGGTGTAATTGTACTTCAGAGCGAACGACATCGCTGAAGCGAAGAAAACTCCTGTGTTTCTGACGTGCTGTGGATCAGAAACGTACTCGCTGCTGCGGAGCCTGCTAGCCCCTACGAAGCCTGCCGACACCACCTTGAATGCAATTTTTTACGCTCGGAACAAGCACTACTCGCCAAAGGGATCGGAGGCTGTGGCCAGTTTCAAGTTTTTTTGTGGGCACCGTCTGGACGGAGAGTCAGTTAGCGACTTCACCGCATCACTGAAGAAGCTTGCCGATGACTGCAAGTTCGCATCGTTTTGTGAGCGGATGCTGCGGGATCAAATCGTGAGTGGAATCAACGACGTTACAATGCAGACTCGGCTGCTGGAAACGGCAGATTTGGAGTTTGAGACCGCAAAGAATACTACCATTGCCATGGAGGCTGCACGGAAAGATTCCCGTGCATTATGTACCAGCTACCCCGAGCGACGCCAGTGCCATCCGAGGAGTCTGCGAATGTTCTGAAAACCAAGCAGCAGGCAAGTGGTTCTTGTTTCTGCTGTGGGGGGGGGGGGGGGGGGGGATCATCAGCCACCCCAATTCCGTCACATGAGCAGCGTTTGCTTCAAGCGCGAGCAGAGAGGACATCTGGCCAGAGTATGCCGGTCAAGCACGTCACAGACTGCAAAAACGAGATTCCGGAATGGACCCAAACCTGTCCCCAACCTGGACGACGAGTTGGCAGCGACGGAATACAGGCCTGAGAAGGAGGGAGCATACGACCTATGGACGCTTCAAGCGGCCAGGACAGAGCCAATGCGTGTGGAAATTTCCATCAATGGAGTGACCTTGGACATGGAGCTCGATACCGGCGCCAGCGTATCAACTATCAGAGAGAGAAGTTTACGCAGCTGTTTGCCTCGGCAATACTGGAGACATCGGAGGTTCAGCTTCGAGGATTTTTCGGTGACACGAAGCCGGTGGCAGGCAAGTTTGTGAAAACCGTGAAGCTCGGCGAGAGCGAATGTGTGCTGCCTTTGTTCGCCTCCAATGCGGCTATTCTGTTGTTAACTTGAGTTTCGAGCGCGCTCACTCACGCCTCGAGTGCCGTGAGGGCATGCTCATCCTGTCCTGAAGGGGTTGCGTCGCTTTCTATTGCCTCTGCTGCGGGTGAGGCAGAGGTGTGGTTGGGGGAATTTTGGCGGGTCTCCGCTATGGCGAGGCGCTTTTCAAAATTTGCAACCTGCTCGCGGAGAGCAGATATTTCTTTTTGTTCGGCAGAGATTGCCCGTGGTTGGGATTGGGAAGGGAAGGGAGAAGCTGCCCTGCCCGCGCCGCTCACCTGGGAGTGTTGCTTGACAACGTTTGACCACGTCTTGGAGCCGCCGTTCTGGGGAGGTCCGAGGGGCTTCGCTGCACCGGCTTGAGGCGGCGGTGGCGCAGCTGGAGGTTTTCCCTGGCTCCCGGTAGAGGAATTCACAGGCTGGTCCGTGGCATGGTCGGCAGCCTTGGCCTTCAGCTTGTCCGGGCGACGCTTGCCACGCTTGCGTCGGTTCCGCTTCGATTTACGCCCGCGCTCGGCATGCGGGGGCTGGATAGCGCGATATTTAGCCGTACACGCAGGGCCCCCTGTGGCATGGGCCCCGCCGCACACTGAACACTTTGGGTTGCACTGGTGAGGGGCCCGCACCCCCTCAACGAGTAGAGCCTGCTGTCCGCACAGGCCACACCGGTCCAGCCTCTGGCCGGGGCAGGTGTCCACGCGGTGGCCAACCACACCGCAATGTCGGCAGGCTGGAATGGTTCGCTGGTAAGGCCTAACTTCTACAAGCTCCGAGTCGTAGTGCACGAAACGTACTGAGACACAAAAACAGCTTCAAAGGGCTATACATAACTTCACTGGAGACACGGCCAAGCTGGCCGATGCGCTCCGCGACAAATATTTGAGTACACACCAGGATCCCCGTGGTCAGGCGTACTCGTATGCAGGTTCCGAGAACGCGGATTTGGACCAACCGTTCCATCTCCATGACCTAAAAGCGGCCCTGTCTAAAATGAAGCGAGGTACAGCACCAGGCCGGGACAAGGTGACGGTAAAGCTTATTGCCAACCTCCCAGATCCCGCCTACGAAACTCTCCTCCATTACTTCAACACTATCTGGATTGGAGGCACACCACTCCCCATAGATTGGAAAACGGCACTAGTAACTTTCATTCCCAAGACAGGTAAAGCCATTAACACCGACAACCTCCGGCCCATCTGCCTTACTTCGTGTGTGGGGAAGCTGATGGAGACTATGTTCCGCGACAGATTGTCGGCTTTCCTGGAACAGCAAAACATTTTCTCAGACACCATGTACGGTTTCCGCCCACACCGGTCCGCACAGGATGTCGTGTTGCAACTTCACGAGGAGATTCTCGACCCCGTCGAGCACCCCAGCAATGATAAAGTAGTCGTCTCACTTGACCTGCGGGGGGCTTTCGACAATGTGACCCACGAGATCATCCTATCCCACTTGTCGCAAACAGACTGTGGGCGCAATACTTTCAATTATATCAAACAATTCCTTACAGATCGCCAATCCTATATCCGGCTGCAAGACACAAAATATGGCCCATATCAACTTGGCACACGAGGGACCCCACAGGGAGCTGTCCTCTCGCCATTACTATTTAATCTGGCCATGATGAAGCTCCCTACCCAGCTGGCAGAGGTCGCCGATGTGCAGCACGCTATGTATGCGGACGACATCACTCTCTGGGCAACACAACAATCGGTTGGAGACATCGAGACCAAACTCCAACAAGCGGCAGCTGTTGTGGACGAATACGCTCGTCGCTGTGGTCTTGAATGCTCCCCCGAGCAAATCTGAATTTGTGCACATACGCCCCAACTAAAAGTGCACAACCAAAATTGCCCTTTCCCTATTTAGCGGACCGATACCTGAACACGAGGAGATCCGGGTACTGGGGCTTTTCATTCATCATAGGCGCAAGATAGACACTACCCTAAACAAGCTACGTAAGGTGGGGGACCAGGTGGGTCGGATGCTCCGCCGGGTGTCCAATAAAAGGTGGGGACTACGATGCAAAGATGCCCTGCGGCTGGCCAATGCATAAGTGACCAGCCGGATTTTGTATTCGGCTCCCTACCTCCACCTACGCAAATGCGATGAGAATGCCTTAGAAGTAGTTCTCCGCAAGATTTATAAGAGAGCGCTCGACCTCCCCATAACGACGTCCAACAAGCGTCTCCTCGGTCTGGGGATGACCAACACCTTTGGGGAGTTACGAGAAGCTCTTCTTAACAATCAATACTTGCGCCTAAGCAAAACACCTGCGGGGAGCCGCCTTCTGACCCGCTTACACATATCCTACGCAACACATACAGAAGAACGGGTCCGCATCCCTGAAGCCTGGCGCTTTGCACTCCAGGTGCGACCCCTTCCGAAGAACATGACTGCAGACACCCATGATGGTCGCCGTCTCGCGCGGGCGGAGGCTATTTCTCAACAATATGGCCATAAGCCAGGTGTCTTCTATGTGGATGCGGCCGGCCCACACCATGGGGGTTGGTACACAGCGGCCGTCATCCACCAAAACACTACAGTTCAGGGCCTTACTTTCCATGCCCCAAACATTACATTTGCGGAAGAGATCGCATTGCACTGGCCGCCGCAGATCCAGAGTCCCGAGTCATTATTACGGACTCCAGGGGCGCCTGCCGCAATATTGAGCAAGGGTATATTCCAGACCGTGCTTTCAAAATTCTCCACGCATGCGAATACACAGGGTTTCCGAACCATCGTACCATCGTGTGGGCTCCGGCTCATGCGGGTCTTGAGGGGAACGAGGCAGCAGACGCTGCCGCCCGCGCGCTTACTCACCGGGCGTCGCCTCATCCGCAGCCTCATCCGGAATTCAATTTCAATCCGGTCATCACCTTTAAAGAGATCACCTCCCTTTATCAAAACTTTCATGGTCTCTATCCCCCTCCCTGTAAAGGCCACACCAGGGTGGAGGAGCGCTGGCTTCTCCGCCTCTATACCAATACTGTACTGTGCCCGGCAGTACTTAAGCACTTCAATTCTTCCTTCTCGGGCGCGTGCCCACACTGTGAGGAGGAGTTTTCGGACACCTACCGCATGGTGTGGGCATGCCCTTCCAATCCTGCCTACCCACCCCACCTCCACCCCACTAGAGAGGACTGGGAAGCTGCCCTGCGCGGCTGCTCCGAACTCCATGCCCAACAGGCATTGGTAGCTAGAGCCCGGGCCGCTGCGGAAGCTACAGGGATCCCGGACTAGGGATCCCTCCTAGTGTTTGTAAGGGGCGGGCCCTTCCGGCTCGCCCCATCGACCTCTCACTGTAAATAGGAATAAACGTTTTCCTCCTCCTCCTCCTCCTTTGTTCGTCGTGAACGGCCCGTGCCCAACGTTGTTCGGAAGTTGGATGAAAGAATTTCAGCTCGGAATTGGCAAGCCAGAAACAGTCAACGCGGTGACGTCCGTGGAAGAAGTAGTGAGTCAATTCCATGAAGTATTCTCGGAGGGACTGGGCGCCCTTGACGGCGTGACCGCCCAGATTACCGTACAAGAGGGTGCTAAGCAGAATATGTTTTAAGCCGCGAGTCGTCCCGTTCGCGCTACGAGACAGTTTCCGAGGAGTTGCAGAGGATGGAGCGTGAGGGAGTCATCCGTACTGTAAAGACGTCCGATTGGGCCGCGCCCATCGTTCCCGTGGTAAAGCGGGATGGCCGCGTTCGCCTGTGCGGCGACTTCAAGATGACAGTAAACCCCGTGACGGTGCTGGAGTCGTACCCAACCCCTCGCATCGAGGAGCTGTTTGCAAGGCTAATGGGGTGCGCTAAGTTTACAAAGCTCGACCTGAGATATGCGTACCAGCAGGTTAAGCTGCACGAAGACTCTCAAAAATTTGTCACCATCAACACCCCGAAGGGCTTGTACCAGTTCACCCGACTTCCGTTTGGGGTGTCGTCAGCCCCGGCTTTATTTCAACGCGAGAAGGAGAACCTTCTGCACAATCTTGACCATGTCACGGTATACGTTTACGATATACTGGTGACAGGCGCCAATGACAGCGACCATTGGGCTACTGTGTGCCGAACCATGAAACGACTGAGCAGAGCTGGGCTGCGGCTGAAGCTTTCTAAATGCGAGTTCCTGGTTCCTAAGGTGAAGTATCTGGGGCACGTCATCAGTGCAGCCGGTCTCCAATCGAACGCAATCAAGACTGAAGCCGTGCTGGCAGCACCAGTGCCTCGGAATGTGAAGGAGCTACAGAGCTACTTGGGCCTGATAAACTTTTATACACGGTTCATGCCAAACCTCTCTAGTGTGTTGCACCCGCTTAACCGCTTGCTAGGGGCAGGGGCCCGGTGGTGCTGGACGTCTGAGGAGGAGCAAGCTTTCCGGAATATTTGTTTAAGGGAGGCGTAGCACGAAAAAGACAGGGACGAGAGAGACACACTGGTCCTGTGTCTTGTGTCTCTCTCGTCCCTGTATTTTTTTGCGCTACGCCTCCCTTAAACATGCTTTACCAACTGGCCCAGAACACTGCTATGCTCTTTCCGGAAAAGCAGAGCTGCTTACGTCCGCTAGAATTTTAGTACATTTTAAGGCGAAAGCCTTTAATGTCTCATCGTTGTAAGCAGCAGTTGTCGACAGAAATGTCATGCTTTTCAATTGGTCGAAACGGTCGTAACGTCACAGTGCGCTAATTTCAAACGGGGCCAATTGTACTTCGGCTAGTAAGTATGCAACCAATTGAAGGGATCATGTAGTGATGCTCCAAGTAAGTGGGACTGAGCTTAGTTAATTGCTTAATTACCTAAATAGCCTAATTGACTTTTCTAGTCAGGCCATATAAATAAATAAAAACCGAGTAGGAAATTGGTCGAGCTCGGGGATCGAACCCCGGTCTTCGGAGTGCGAGACAAGCATGCTATCCACTCCGCCATACCAGCTCATTTTTTTTTCTTTATTGCCTGCCTTTGGCTCATGACAGTGCACAACAAAAATACACATAACGTTATATACATACGACACTGTCGTGGTCAGCCAGCACGAGACTGGCTTCGTCAGCTTAAAATTCCCGCAACATACACAACGGCTCTAGTCTTGAGAGCCGCTCGGGAGGCTCCGCAGCTGCTTTTTGGATTGCAAGAAACCAGTCCATGCTTTCCCTAAAATAAATTCGGGCGGGTCGTGCGTCTTTGTCACAATGGTAGCCTGCCATTCTGGAGCGCCATATACAGTGGAGGCCCAAGAGCATTATGAGATCAAAAGGTGCCCCATCCTCATTATCAGTGCTTAAATAGCGAATTCCGAGCGCGTCAAGTGGTAGCTCTTTCTTTATGATCCTTTGTAACACGTCCCAAAAATAAACCCCTTCCCAGCAATGCAAAAAAACATGGTCTATTGTTTCAGGCTGTTTACAAATTAAGCAGTTCGATCCCCACGGTAAAAAGAAATCCTTTCCCTCTAGAAACTTTTTAACTGGTAACGTCAAGGTGAGTAACTTAAAAAAGAAAGTCTTTACTCCTGGTGGCACCTTCATTTTCTTCACCCTTTTTAAAACATCCCCTCCCGGGCCTCCACTGTAGAAGGCCCTGTACATGGGCTCTGGGAAAACAGTATCACAAAGATCATTGTACAACTTTTTCCTTTTACTTTTCCACAAATAATCGGTGGAAAAACGTGCCGAAAGAAACCGAACGCTTGCTACAATCTCTTTGTAGTAACCAAAAGTTCCACCAGAGAGCTCTTCTGTGGATACCACAAACTCCGGCAGCAATCGTCGCAGCTTCACTTGGCACACGGTGCGCAAGAACGGGTCTGTGACGTCGCGAAAAAACAAAAAACGGTTCACCAGCTGCCTTAAAAAGAGGTGCCCTAGCCCTAGCCCCCCCGTCTTTTACTCGCCGGAACAGGTTCGTTCTGCTACAACGTTCCCAATCGGATGCCCATATGAAAACTGCAAAAATCCTCTGTAGCTTCTGAACGTTCACACGCGAGCAATGAAAAACCTGCATCACATACCAGAGTTTGCTAATAAAAAAAAGATTGCAGACTGTAGCTCTGGCGAAAATTGAAAGGCTGGTGCCTTTCCATTTCCCAGCTCGGTCACGTGCGTCTTTAGTTTCCTCTTTCCAATACTCCTCGCTATCGCGATAAGCATCGAGCGGAACGCCCAAATACTTGCCCGGGGTCGTCGCCCACGGTACGTTGGCGAAATGGTCCGGGTGGGATGGCCACCATCCATGCCAGAGCCCAAAGCAATTGGACCAGTTAACCCCGCTACCTGTGACTTCGCTGAACGCGCGTACACACCCGACAGCTTCACTTATGCTCCCCTGATCAACCGTAAATACTGCAACGTCATCTGCATAGGCCAGCAGCTTAACTTCAGCTGCTTGTAACCTAAAGCCATTGATACTCTTGTTTTCTATGATTTTCATGCACAGCGTTTCGATGTAAATACAAAACAAGAGAGGGCTGAGGGGGCAGCCCTGACGCACCGAACGCTGCACGCTAATGGGGGCCCCCAGACTCTTGTTAACAATTAGTCTCGTCGTGCAGTTTCGATACGCCAGGGCTACACCCTTACGGATAACTGAACCGACGTTCACATGGTCTAAAACGGTAAACAAACTTTCATGGGAAACACAATCAAATGCCTTTTCGAGATCAATCTGAAGCATCGCTACTCGCCCATTGATGTCGTCACAGCTTTCAAGCACACTGCGCGCTTTGTGAATGTTGGAAAAAATTGAGCGCCCTTTGATTCCACATGTCTGGTGAGGTCCAACAATATCCGATATCACTGTCTGCAGTCTACGCGCCAATACCTTCATAAAAATTTTGTAGTCCACATTAGTGAGTGCTATGGGTCGATACGCTGTAACCAATTGTAATTTCTCTATATCATCCGTTTTAGGTATGAGCACTGTATGGGAGATCCCAAAAGACGGAGGCAATACGTTTATTTTATAGGCTTCATTGAAAATTGTACACAGCACTGGGGCAATTTTGTGCTTAAATTCTTTATAAAATGCCGCACTGAATCCGTCTGGTCCTGGTGATTTTCCTAGGTTTAACTGATCTATCGCGTGCTCTACCTCGCTGTGAGTTATTGCTAGTTCCATTTTCTTTTTGTTTTCTTCGTCAAGCCGTGGCATTGCACCAAGAAACTGATGCGTAAAGGCTACTGCGTCTACAGGAGTCGATGAAAAAAGCCTCTGGTAGTATTCATTAAAGGCTTCTTTGATGTGGTCAGTGTCTGCCGATAAGATACCCCCCCATTCTATTTTATCGATGTGATTTCTTTCAGCGCGCGCTTTTTCTAGACCAAGAGCACGTTTCGATGGTGCTTCGCCAGCAGCTGTGTCTTCCGCCCTTGCCCTCACTAGTGCTCCGCGATAACGCCGTTCTTCCGTAAGCTCTATCTTTTGTTTTGTTTTCCTGACATCTTCTATCCATTTCCCAGGCTCTTTGCATTCCTGCTTCATCAGCGTTTGAAGCAGTGCCCTTAGCTCAGCTTCGTCTTGTTTTTCCTTATAACGGATACATGTCGCCCTTTCTATTACTTTGATTTTTAAAGATTCTTTACTTAGCTCCCACTGTTGCCAAATCTTCAGGTTCTTGCGCGGGTTTATTTTCCCTATTTCATCCTTTACTGTTCTGCAGTAGATTTCGTCTTGAAGAAGCGTGTTGTTTAGCTTCCACATTTCCCACGAAAATGCCTTGCTTCGGTTCACACTTCCCAGGCAGCACTAAACTAAACAGTGGTCTGAGAAGGAGACTCCCACAACTTCATAATGGTTGCAAACAGGGGCAAGGACGACTGATGCGTAAATGCGGTCCAGCCGTGCATGGCTTAAGCCCTGGAAATGAGTGAACTGCACTGTCCGCGCACCCTCAATAAGTTCAGCCACATCCTCAAGGTTTCCGTTCTCGATCATTCGCATCAACACTTCAGTGCTCCTTCCTGTCTCGAAACCCCCGGATGCTTGACCTATCGCGCGCATTAAGAACACAATTGAAGTCGCCTAATACAATGAGCCGCCTCTCCGTACAAAGGCGCTCTTGGAGGCTTTGGAAAAAGGCAACCCTTTCCTCAACCACATTCGGCGCGTACACAGTAACAATGCGTCACTCATTGCCGTTCAGACAAAAATCAAGCACAATACACCGGCCATACACACACGAAAAATAAGCCTGCACCTCTAGCCCCGGCATCTTCTCTACAAAAAGCACGCAGCCAGCCGATGTTCCCACTGCTTGACTGACGACAGCATAAAATCTAGTCGTGAAACGTCGCACCATGCTGTCGGTTCCTTCGTTGCCGTCCACTTTCGTCTCCTGCACGGCCAGTACATCTATCTCGCGCTCCGTAATAAGTCGGTACACCTGACCTTGTTTTTTCCTTGCCGCCAGGCCCCTCACATTCAATGTAGCGACTCTAAAGGCGGAGGCGGGAGCCATTTTTACGCAAGAGGAAGGAACCAACAGCATGGTGCTTACCTTCCACGTCTAGCGCGCCGCTAGACGCCACTGTTGCCGCCGGTATCATCCGGCGCAAGAACATCAGTCTTCTCGAGTAGTACCTTGCCTGCGGAGGAGTACCGTTTGTCAGCCGCATGGTTTGGGCGTGGCCGTAACGACGAACGCCGGGCTTGAGTCGTCTTTGCAGGGGGCTCCTCGACGCCGGGTGCTACCACTTTGTCCCCTTCAGGGCTGGCCTGGTCATGGGAACGCTTCGCCGGGGTGTTAAGGGGGGGCGTGACGCTTGTTGTGCGGGCGCCGGTATTTTCGTGGTGGTCCTCGTTCAGGTCCTTTCCCTCGACGACTACGGGCTCTGATGGGCACGCCCCGTTCTCTGACGTCTCGTTAGAGACGCCGAGGGAGCCTCCCGTCGGCTGTTGGCTCTCTGGTTCGTCGGCCGCTTTTGTGTCGTCACTGGGAGTCCCAGACGTCGCAAGTGTGGAAGCCGACTTGCCCGCCTCGTCCGTACCAGTGGCTGCTTCCTCCGCCTCGGCGATTTCCATGAGTTCCGCAGTGTCGTTCGTCTTTCCGAGCCCCGTAGCTGACGCGTAGGTACGGACGCAGTCCACGTCCACGTGTCCGTAGCGCCTGCACAGGGAACACCTGGGCACCTTGCAGTCGCGGCGAACGTGACCCGTGCCGTGGCAACGCAGGCACTGCATCGGTCGCCCAGGGACAACAACGAGGGCCAGCTCACCGGCTACTCGGACCTGGTGTGGCAAATCATCCACCTTAATTCCAGGCTTCAACTTAAGTAGCACGGTCCTGGTGGTCGAGCCTTTCCCCTTCAAGCCTTGGACACGCCAACGCTCCCGCGTCACCTCCGTCACGTTGCCGAACGCCGCGAAAGCAGTCCGGATGTCGTCGTCCGCCACACCGTGCAGCATCCAATGCAGGCGCAGCTTTACCTGCTGATCTTCAGGGTCGAAAATAATGCACCGGCGCCCTTTCACTTGTAGCTCTTTGCAGGCAGCAAGTTTCTTCGCAGCTTCTGAGGTGCTCATCGTCACCGCCCACACGTGGTTAATCTGACACGCCCCCAACGCCACGACGTCGGGGAGCGCACCAGCGTTGGCCAGGGCATCCCGAAAATCTTCCACCCTGTAGGGCCTCGCTCTCACGTCTCCGTGAAGAAACACCGTGTTAAGAACAACACGTCCTGTAGGCAAGTTAGGCAAAACAATTTCGTATTCCTGATCTGCGTCGGCAGCTAACCTGATTCCGCGGCCAGCAAGTGCCGCTATCGCCGCTCCGCCGGAGCTCATGATCCTGCGTCCGTCACGCTCGGTGGCCGGAAGCTCGAATGCCCGCCATGCCAGCTCGATGGTTTGGAATGAACAAAGGCGCGTCTAGTGAATACGGGTCGTCGCTCACTCCCATCCTCCACCCTTCCCTTCCGGCGAGGTTTAGGTGTCCACCAAGTTATGCGAGGCAGATACATTTCCTTTCCTCAAAAACCAATTTACCGACGAGGGAGGCGTAGAACCGAATGGGCGATGGTGTTCTATGGACTCCCTGGCAGCGTTGCAAGACGCTGTCGCCTTCCACTTAGAGGCGAAGCTGTACATCTTAACCACACATCAGTGACCGCACTTTAGGTCAAAAAAGTGCCCCCCCCCCCTGAATTTTGACGGGTATCCACCAAGATATGTGAGACAAATACCGCGTAATTTCCTTTCCTCAAAAACAATTTTCATTTTCTTCATCACAGCCCCTCTTTCTTCTTTCACTCCCACTTCCTCCCTTCCTCTACGGTGCGGTTCAGGTGTCCACCGAGATGACAGAGAATTACTGCGCCATTTCCTTTCCTCAAAAAGCGCTGCGTTCAAAGGGAAACGCATCGCGACGAACAGGTGGCGGCGTTCCGTGGACTCCCTGGCAGCGCTGCAACACGCTGTCGCGTTCCACTCCTAAAGGCGAAGCTTACGCGTCATTAATTAGCAGTTAATTGGTATTCAGGCATTAATCAGTAAATTACCATTAATTGGTGATTTGTCATCACTTAGTAATTAGTGCTCAATTACATGTGACGCAACAGTGCCACAGAAGCAGTCAAAGTGGTGCAGAAAACGCTTTCGCCTCTACGCACTTTAGACAGTCAAAGTGCCCCCTGAATTTTTTGACCCTGCAAGGCCGACAGTGCTGATAACAGATGCCTCACCTTACGGGTTGGGGGCAGTCTTGGCACAGCGCGAGACGTCGGGGAAGGAGCGCCCCATTGCCTTTGCGTCTCGAAGTTTGGCGGCTGCAGAAAGGAACTACAGCCACTTGGACAAGGAAGCTTTAGCGCTAGGGGTCACAAAGCTCAGGGAGTACTTGTGGGGTCGACCGTTCGAAGCCATCACTGACCACAAGCCACTACTAGGTTTGCTCGCGGCAGACAAACCTGTCCCAGAATCCTGCTCTCCCAGGGTGCTACGATGGGCCGTGCTGTTGTCTGGGTGGTGGTGGTGAAAACATTTATTGAGAACGGACAGGAGATGTTTGGATCAGCCCGTAAGGGACCGATCCTTACAAACACTAGGTGGAGGTCCCTAGTTTGGGACCCCAGTGGCGGTAGCCGCCACCCAGGCGCGCCCGACTAAGGCTTGTTGGGCCTGTAAGTCGTGGCAGCCGAGCAGGGTCGCCTCCCAGTCCTCCCGGGTTGGGTTGGGGATAGGGGGAATGGCCGGGTTGGAGGGGCAGGCCCACACCATGTGATAGGTGTCCGAAGACACCGCACTACAGTGTGGGCAGTTGCCGCTAAAGGAGGGGTCGAAATATTTTAGGGCTGCCGGGCACAGCAATGCATTGGTGAAGAGGCGGAGAAGGAGCCGCTCATCCGCCTTCTTGAGGCCTTTACAGGGGCTAGGGTAAAGGCGATGGCTATCTTCATAGTAAGTTGCGATATTTTTGAACGTATAGACCGGATTAAAATCGGGTTCGTGATCAGGTGGGGAGAAAACAGCCCGGTGAGAGAGCGCGCGGGCGGATGCGTTTGCTGCCTCGTTTCCTGCCAACCCCTGATGAGCAGGGGCCCATATGAGGTAACGGTGTGCGGGGTCTGTATCCCGTATGCAATTTTCGTATATTCGAAAGGCTAGAAAGGGAGTGCAGCCTTGTTCGACGTTCCGACAGGCCCCTCGCGAGTCGGTGATTATGTATTTTGAATTGGAATGTGAGGCCGCGAGAGCAATCGCGACCTCTTCTGCTTGTGTTGCACTGCGGCCTCTGAAAGTGAGGCCGTTAACTGTGTTGCTGTTGTGAACTACCGCGGCCGTGTACCATCCCCCGTGGTGAGGGCCGGAGGCGTCCACGTAGTATACACCTGATTTGTTGCCATAATATCGGGCTAGCGCTTCCGCTCGTGCCAGGCGCCGACCATTATGGTCTTCATGTGGCATGTTGGCTGGAAGAGGCCGCACGTGGAGGGCACGTCTCCACAGTTCCGGGATGCGAAACCTGTCTTCCATTGGAGGGGTGTGTTGGATATGGAGTCGAGCAAGAAGGCGGCGACCCGACTCCGTGAGCGACAAGCGCGTGTATACTGGTTTGTAAGGTGTGCCTCCCGGAGCTCCTGGAAAGTATTCACCACCTCAAGGGCCATAAGCCGGCTGTTTGAAGTAGTGATGGGGAGGTCAAGGACACGTTTAACAATTATGCGAAGGATGACCTCAAGGGCGTCCTCCTCGTGTTTCCGTAGGTGGAGATAAGCAGTCGAATAGAGAATTCGACTAGTTACGAAGGCGTTTGTCAGCCGCAAGGCATCCGTACTTCGTAACCTTCCGCGTTTGTTGGAAACCCGGCGGACCATGCGGCCCACCTGGTCCCCCACCTTACGGCGTTTGGCCAATGTAGTGTCTGGCCGCCTGTGTTTGTGGATGTAGAGTCCGAGTACCCGTATCTCATCACTTTCGCGTATGGGACCACTCTCAAGAGAAAGAGATATTTTAGTTGTGCACTTCTGTGAGGGGCGGAGGTGCACAAATTCCGATTTTTGAGGGGAACCTTGAAGACCGCAGCGACGGGCGTAGCGGTCTACTATCGTCGCCGCTGTTTGCAGGCTGGTTTCAATGTCCCCTGTGCTGCCCTGCGTGGCCCACAGAGTGATGTCATCGGCGTACAGGGCGTGCTGCACGCCGGCGACACCACTCAGCTGGGCCGGCAGTTGCATCATGGCCAGATTGAAGAGCAGCGACGAACGTATTGCGCCTTGAGGGGTTCCCCGCGTGCCGAGTAGGTAAGGACCATGATCTCTTTCTTGAATTCGAATGTAGGATTGACGATCCATTAAAAATTGCCTTATGTATCGGAATGGGTTAAAGCCACAGTCGGCGTGACTTAGGTTAGTGAGTATGATCTCATGTGTTACATTGTCAAATGATCCAAGGCGAGTACCCCTTAAAATCCAAGGCGAGTACTACCCGGTCATTATGGGGGCATTCGAGGGGGTCAGGGACTTCCCGATTGAGTTGCAGGAGGACATCCTGTGCGGATCTGTGTGGGCGGAATCCGAACATGGTGCTCGCAAAGACATGTTTGTGTTCAAGATATGTAGATAACCGATCCCGCACCATCGTCTCCATTAGTTTGCCCACACATGAGGTGAGAGAGATGGGGCGGAGGTTTTCTGTGTCAATTGGTTTGCCAGCTTTAGGAATAAAAGTGACCAAAGCCGTTTTCCATTCGATTGGCAGGGGGGTGTCCCCGCGCCAAATCGCATTGACGTATTCCAGGAGGGACTGGTATGCCAAGTCGGGCAGGTTCGTCAAAAGCTTGACGGTGACCTTATCCCGTCCTGGCGCAGTGCCCCGTTTCATTTTGGCGAGAGCCGCCCGCAGGTCATGGAGCTGGAAAGGTTGATCCAGCTCCGTGTTCTCTCTGCCTGCATAAGAGTACGCAGATCCACGGGGGTCTTGGGCTGTACACAGATACTGGTCCCGAAGTTTCTGTGCCAGTTAAGTCGTGTTGCCAGGAAAAGCGTGCATGGCTCGCTGCAAATGTTTTTGTGTTTCGGTTCGTGTTTGGGTTGGGTCGATTAGGGCTGTAAAGAGACGCCACGTTTTTTGGCTGGACATTTGTCCCGCGGCGGTGTTGCATCTATCTACCCAGTTGGAGTCGGCGAGTTGGGCCGCGTACTCTGCCGCTTTCTGAGTAAGCTCGGCAAATCGAGCTTTAAGCTTTCTATTGTGCTTCTGGCGTCGCCAACGGCGGACGAGGCTGCGACGGGCTTCCCAGAGGTGTAGAAGGTCCGTGACCGCCTCTGAGAGCTGGATGTGTGTTTCATGCGAGGAAAGGTGTGCCAGCAGCTGTTGGGACCATGCTGCGTAGCCTTGCGCGGAAATGGGTGTATTATCAAGTGCGTTAAAATTTTGCCTGAATTTCGTCCAATCTGGGATACGGGCTTGTGTTCTGGGACGCTTGAAGGGGCGTGTGCGTATTGTAGTGTTAATGATGCAGTGGTCGCTACCGAGGGTCTCCTCGGTGTTGAGCCAGTCTGCGTGTCGTATGTTGCGAGTGAAGGTTAAGTCCGGGCACGTATCCCGTGTCACGGAGTTTCCTAGCCGTGTTGGGTGGACGGGGTCCGTGTGGAGGGTGAGGCCCAACGTGGACGCAAGCTCCGCCAGCCTACGTCTGCGTGACTCCTCCTTGCGATCCCCCCACAGCTGACTGGGAGCGTTAAAATCGCCAGGAGATCGCGGCCCGCTACTCTTAGCGCGCGGCTAAAGAGGTCCGCAAAAGTCACTCGCTTGAGTTTGGGAGAGCAGTACACGTTGAGTATATGCAACGGCGGGTCCCTGCGGCGGATTGGTAGGATAGTCACCTTTACATAGGAATACTCGAGCTTGAGGTCGAGGTCCACTAAGTTGGCTGTGTAGGCTTTGTGAACGAGAAGACATGACGCGGGATCCTGTTGGAACGTCGTGTAATTTGAAAGTGTGGCGCCCAGGCCTGGCTCCTGGAGGGCAACCACGGCTGGTAGGGACTCGAAGGTTTCAAGGTAGAGGCGGAAATTGGCCCGCTTAGTGCTGTTTTTAAAGCATCTGCAGTTCCATTGTGTTATGGAAGTTGATATGGCCGAATTGGAGATGGCGGAACTCCTTTGATTATCTTGAAAGAATGTCGTACGCCAAAAAAGGACGAAACAGGAAGGAAAAACACAGAACAGGAAAGAGGCGCAACTTCCAACTTTAATAACAGGAAAGGAAACCAGGCGCTCTTTTATAGCCGCTGAGCTGCATGAGGGTGCGTGAACTAAAAACCAAATGCGGTGGTGGACGAGTGATAACAACACTGCAACACAGCACAACAAGTGATAGGGAGGTCGCTATTACAAAAGGCATTTTGAAAACTCATGCGAGCGTGAATGATAGCACAGGTTGAACGATTATGAAAAAGGATAAAAACTACCTCTAAGATATTAACAATCATGAAACCGATTGAAGGAAGCAGGCGGACTTTGCAAAGGGCATCTAAACGAAACCGTCCAAAAAAGCTAGTTCGTTTCTGGTGAGGAGAACAGAAGGCGTGCTAACGCAGTTGTCTTTTCTTTGATGAATATAAAAAGCCTCAATGACTTCTCTTTCGATTTTTTCCTTTGCCCTGGCTAGAAACCTGGTCTCTTGAAATTTCGGAAAACAATCTTTACACCTGCTACAATGTAAAGCTAGATTGCTTCCCTTCTTGCTTTTTAGGGTCACATTGTGCTGTCGAGCACGCTCATTGAAGCACTGTCCCGTTTGCCCCACATATACTTTGTCACACGTCAAAGGGATCTGGTATACCACATTAGTGGTACATTTTGTGAACATTGTTTGTGAACATTGTTTTGTGAACAGGACCCTGTGCTAACCCCGACTGGCTCTGACCGCGAGACAACTACACAGCAGTATACGCACATTTTGAGTTTGATTGCCAATGTGAGACACGATGGCAGAAGTCGAGCGCTTAGTCATATTTGGTAAGGAGTTGGGTTTGGAGGGAGCAGAGCTTCACGAGTTACTGAGGGAAAAGAGAGCAGCGGAACCCGAGCGGCGTAAGCTGGAAGACCAGCGGGAGAAAGAGCGAGATGCTCGTGAGAAGGAGCGCGATGCGCGGGAGAAGGGGCGCTCTAAGCAAAAGCTCCAGGAGATTGAGAAAGAGATGGCACTCCTTCAATTAAGGGCGGGTGCCAATATTAGCAGCAGTTTGGTCAGCGAACCGAGCTCGTCGACGATGGCAACCCGAGTTCTCAGACCCCTCTGCTCAGATTTAGTCCACACAAGTTGATGGCCCCATTTAACGAAAAAGGTGATGACCTCGACGCGTATCTGGCGCGGTTTGAGCGGGTGGCGGAAGCCCAGCAGTGGCCACGGGAGGAGTGGGCCACTGCGCTGAGCACTTGCCTCACGGGAGAGGCCCTGAATGTGTTTGGCCGAATGCCAGCTTCTGACTCGAATGATTATGTAAAATCAAGCATGCGCTCCTGCTCACATTTCGGTTGACAGAAGAGGGATTCCGTCAGAAGTTTAGGAACGAAACGACTAATGACCACGAGACTCCCTCGCAGTTTGTATCTCGACTGGGGAACTACTGGGGAAGATGTATAGAACTGTCGAAAACAGAGAAGTCGTACGAGGGAGTGAAGGGGCTAATTTTAGCCGAACAGTTGTTAGAAAACTGTGCGCCTGCAATGGTCACGTTTATTAGAGAAAAGCGGACCACGGACCTCAAAGAATTGGTTGAGCCAGCAGATGAATACGTGACGGCATGAGGGACCGTCAACTTCGGCCGAAGAGGCTCCAAGAAATAGAGTCTGGTCGCAGGCAATATGGCCGAACAGCCGCGTGGCCCGGGGGCGCTTGCACGGTGCTACATCTGTTCGCGACCGGCGCACATTGCGGCCTAATGCAGGGCGAACCGTGGCCCTCCAGTGCAAAAGAATCAGACGCCACCCAGCTCCAGGAACATGTCTGCATGTATCCAGGATGGCTATCTAGAATTAAAGGATTGACAGCACGTCCCAGTCGTGAATATGACTGCATTGGCAAAGACGCCCTACTTGCCGGTCGTAGAAGGCCTGATCAGTGCAAGAAATGGTCGAGTGCTGAGGGTGATCGTCAACCGCACCTTCGTGAAGGAAGAAGAAATGACCGGCGACCACCGGGTCGTCTATTTGGTAGACCGCTCCGCTAAGCTGCTGCCCGAGGCCCGCATTCAGATCGACATGATGTAAAAAATGTTATCCAACTTGCCCAACTTTCCGCTTTGTTCAGATCGACACCCCATACTACAAGGGGGAAGTTATAGCGGGTTGCATGGAGGAGCCCCTTTTCGACCTTGTTCTCGGAAACATTGAAGGAGTACGATGCCCAGAAGCACCAGATACTGTGTCTAAACCCGAGGACACGGAAAGGGCAGAGGCTCCTTCAAGTCAGCATCATGATCCATGCGACAAGAGTCCCGACCAAGTTACCATGCCCACGGCGGCGGTCACGACCCGCCAGCAGGCGGCCCGACAATCCAAAGAGGGATTCTGTAAGCTACGGGTGCCAACTACTCTCCCTGACGTCAGCCCCTACCAAATGACGCAAGACCAACGAGACGACAGCAGCCTACTGGTTTGGTTCGAGGAGGACGAGCGGCGAAAGAGGACACAGCGCAAGGGAGGCGGTTCGTTCAAATTCTGTCTTCATGATGTCCTGCTATACCGAGAGTACGTTCCGGACACCGGAGCGAAGACGACCCTGCTAGTAGTGCCCCAGAAGCACCTCGAAAAGGTTCTCCAGTTGGCACATGGGGGGCTGATGGCAGGGCACCTCGGTAGAAAGAAAACAACGGATCGCATCCTCGCAGACTTCTTTTGGCCCGTATTACATGGGGACGCGGGCAGGTTTGTCGCATCGTGCGACATATGCCAGAAGACCGTGGCGCGCGGCACAGTGCGGAAGGTTCCCTTAGAGCGGGTGCCTCTCGTTGACAGCCCCTTCAGCAAAGTCGCGGTCGATATAATAGGACCCCTTAAGCCCACCACACGCCGAGGCAGCCGCTATATTCTGACGCTGGTAGATTACGCTACCCGATTTCCAGGAGGCTGTAGCCCTACCAAGTATTGAGACAGAGCGGGTTGCCGAGGCACTTCTACACATATTTGCACGAGTTGGCGCTCCAGAAGAGATGCTCAGCGATCGAGGGTCCAACTTTACTTCCGAGCTAATGGCTGAGGTTGGGCGCCTTTTATCACTGCGGCTGAAAACAACGACTCTTTACCACCCCATGTCGAATGGTCTGGTGGAGAAAATGAATGGCACCTTGAAGAAGATGCTGTGCCGTATGTGTGCTGTACAGCCCAAGGACTGGGACAGATTCATCGAACCTTTACTATTTGCTTACCGGGAGGTGGCCCAGGAGAGCACGGGTTTCTCTCTATTTGAGCTGCTTTAAGTGCGGAATATCCGAGGGCCGCTCGCCATCTTACGAGAGCTGTGGACGGGCAGTAAGATTGAGGAAGAGGTGAAGACAGCTTACGAGTATGTCATCGACCTTAAAGAAAGGTTGGAGACGACGTGCGAAATCGCTCACGAAGCACTGAGCCAAGCAGGAGAACGTTACAAGGCGTACTACGACAATCGGGCCAAACCGCGGCAGCAGCAGGAGTGAGACTAAGTGCTTCTGCTAGTGCCCACTAAGCACAACAAACTAACCATGAGATGGAAGGGACCTTACCCGGTCGTTGGAAAAAAAAAGCGGAGTGGATTACGTTGTCGACGTTGAAGGCACTACCAAGACATTTCATACCAACATGTTAAAGAAATATAATGCCCGCGAGACGCGACCGAAACACTCAGTGCAGACCGTCGCCATGGTGGCTGCGGACGAGGAGTGCACCGAGCTCATGTAGCCATTGGATGACCAGGTGGGGCCCCAAAACGTCGACGTGTCGGACCAACTGACCCCGCAACAGGTGAAGGAACTGCGACGTCTTGCGTTAACCTATCGGGATGTCCTCACGGAGAGGCCAGGCTTCACGACATGGGCTGAATGCTCCTTGCCGACGACGGCGAATAAGCCCATCTATGTGAAGCAATATCCACTACCTCATGCCGTCCAGCAAGCAATCGAGAAGGAGGTGTCCAGCATGATACAGATGGGAGTGATGAAAAAATCGCGATCCCCGCACAACGCCCCGGTCGTTTTGGTCAAGAAACCGGACGGTGGCTACCGGTTTTGTGTAGATTTCCGGCGACTAAATAATGTGCTGGTAGCCGACGCGGAACCTATTCCTCGCGCGGACTGCCTAATCGCCGAAGTTGGGGCAAGAAAGTACTTTTCTAAAATGGACTTATCGAAGGGATATTGGTAAGTGCCTCTGTAAGAGGAGTCAAAAGAAAAGACCGCCTTTTCAACACCAAGTGTGCATTACCAGTTCAAGAACATGTCATTTGGCATCAAAACGGCACCGGCAGTATTCGCAAAACTAATGAGGAGAGTGCTGGAAGGAATTGACAATGTCTACCACTATTATGACGACATTTTGGTAGCGACGGAAAGCTGGGAGGACCACGTGACGGCACTCAACCTTGTTCTAGAACGAATACGGGCAGCCGGAATGACGATCCATCCGAAGAAGTGTCACCTAGGTTTTGAAGAACTTTCTTTCCTCGGACACACCATCGGACGGGGCAGCCTGGGTCCAATGAAGGCCACTTTGGACAGGATCCGCGATGCTCCGAGGCTGACGACCAAGCGCCAAGTTCGAGCGTTTTTGGAACTGTCGGGTTAGTACCGGGAGTTCATACCAAACTATGCCACCGTGGCGACTGCCTTGACGGACCTGACTAAGAAGCTAATACCTAACACAGTTAAGTGGGGGGACCGGGAGCAACACGCTTTCATAGAACTGAAACGGCTTCTCGCGGAGCCACCCATCCTACAGGGGGCTGATTTCCAAAACTACTTCGTGCTTCGCACAGATGCCTCCGACCAGGGTCTTGGGGCAGTGCTCCTCCAGAGCAAGGAGGGCGTGCTGCACCCCGTCGCCTACGCAAGTAGGAAGCTGCTACAGAGAGAGCGAGCCTACTCAGCAGCCGAGAAGGAAGGTCTCGCAATCGTTTGGGCAATCAAACGATTTAAGTTTTTATTTGTATGGGCGAAAGTTCACCCTCCAAACCGATCACCAACCACTCAAGTACATCCGTGAGGCGCAGTTCATGAACTCGCGACTGCTCCGTTGGGCTCAATTGCTGCAAGAGTATGACTTCACGGTAGAGAACATACGTGGAAAAGATAATGTCGGTGCTGATTACCTCAGCCGGGTTTCAGAGCCCAGCGCTCGCCAACAAGTTGATGTTGATATGTAAGGATCAAGAAGTTTTCGCTTTAATTGGTGTGTGGAGTCAGTTTTTCAATGTGTGTCTACATATTACTTGTGCGCGCCTGCATTCCGCAGTATTATCTCAGTGTGTTTATGCTTGTATTTCGTAGTATTATCTTCGTGTGTCTGTACTATGATTTCAGTGGAATGTTCCTGCATCGCATACTGCGAAGCATGCGCGACCTCTGTTTTTGCAGTGTGGAATGTTAACAGCAATAACATTCTTGACGCGGGGGTGGTGAAACAGAATTCGCGCCAGTTGCGATTTTCCCCAGCGGCGGTTGAGCCCGGCGGCGGGGACTCCGTCCTAAGCATCCCCACGCGCCCCCCCCCCCCCCTCCTCACGCACGCACTTCTCGCCGTCTGGTCTCCGACGGTGAGAAAGCAGTTGTCTGGCCAGTGACCTCCTGAACGTGGAATTCGGGATCGGGCGTCTGCGGGGCCAGCCGGGGCTCGGCGCGGGACGTTTCGGTGCGATAGTGTACGTTTTGTCGCCGCCTCTGATTCGTCGGTCCCGGGCCCCGGGTTGTCTGGGGCCAGGAGCAACAACAGGCCTTCGAAGACCTCTGCCTTCGTCTCCAAAGTGCGCCCATCCTTGGCCACTTGGACGAGTCAGCCGACACTGAACTGCACACAGACGCCAGCAACATCGGCCTCGCTGCGGTGCTTGTGCAGTGGCAGGATGGTCTCGAACGCGTAATCGCATACGCAGCCGCACCTTGTCACGCTCGGAGGCGAACACTTCCACCACTGAAAAAGAATGCCTGGAAAATGTGTGAGCAGTGACTAAATTTCGCCCGTACATACACGGCCACCCTTTTAGAGTCGACAGTGATCACCATTCGCTAAGCTGGTTGGTGAACATCAAAGATCCCTCGAGGTGGCTTGCACTCTGGAGCCTTCGCCTTCAAGAGTTCGACGTCACCATCGTTTATAAGTCCAGTAGGAAGCATAGTGATGCCGACTGTCTGTCTCGTGCTGCTGTTGAGGACAACCGAGCTGATCCCGAGGCCGCTTTTGTTTTTCTCGGCGCCGTCTCCACGTCCGTCCTCACTCAACACCAAGGAGACGACAGTGAACTACGGCCTCTAATTGAATATCTTGAAGGAAGCGCTAAGTCACCACCGCGAATCTTGTCACGTGGACTGTCGTCATTCTGTTTGCGTGATGGCGTTCTCTAGAAGAGAAACTGCCACCCGACGGAAGTTGTCTAACTGCTCGTCGTACCTGCGGCCTTGCGAGACGAAGTCCTGCAGGCGTGCCATGATGACCCATCTTGGGGTCACCTGGGTTTTCCCGCACCTTGGCGTGGATACGCCAGAAGTACCACTGGCCCAGGGTTGTTGCAGTTGTGCAGCGATATGTCAGAACTTGCCGCCAGTGCCAACGTCGCAAGACGCCACCGACAAAGCCAGCCGGACTACTACAGCCTATTGATCCGCCTTAAGTCCCCTTTCACCAAGTTGGGATGGACTTACTCGGCCTATTTCCAGAGTCCTCGCTGGGTAACCGCTACACAGTGATCGCCACCGACTACCTCAGCCGGTACTGTGAAACTAATGCTCTCCCTCGTGGTACCGCTGACGAAATTGCGAACTTTTTCGTTGTGCTTGTGCTTGTGCTTCGTCACGGTGCACCAATCATCGTTGTAACTGACAGGGGAACGGCGTTTACCTCGGCCCTTACGCAGGAGGTTATGCGCCTTAGCGGCACGAGTCACCGCAAAACACCCGCTTACCACCCTCAAACGAACGGACTCACCGAACGGCTCAACAAGATCATTGCCAACATGATTTCCATGTATGTTGACGCAGCCATACTCCCTTACGTCACATCTGCCTATAATAGTGGTCGACACTCTAATCCCGGCAACCCTTAATATATGTGCACACTTTCACAAATTTGCACATCGATAATTTTCAGAGTTACAGCGTACCGCATACGTTTTAGCAGTTACACTCTACCTTTGAATTTGGTGTCGGCCATGAACTAAAGGCAGGTTACGCTGTAACCCTCAGCGTTGCTCTCATTTTTGAGAAATTTAAAGGTTAAGCGGTAACCCTCAGTCTTACCGTCAGCTGTGAATATTTTGCAAGTTACGTCGCAACCTTCATCCTATCTTAGTACTTCACAGGTTACATGTTAACTCTCATTTTCTTCTTTCAATTTATGCATTCATGCACACTGACGCCCTTGCGTTTCACCTCCGAATCGCGGCTCGGTTCGAACATAAGAACTCTGGCTTAGTAGCCGAGGTATGAAGGTAATAACCACTATGGCGGGTTAATGCTTCAACAAATAAGTCTTCGACCCTTCCAAGTTGAAGATAACTGTACTGCGCAGTATTAAAATGCGCGCTTCAATGTTAAGCCGCTGTTGTGCACATGTACAAAGGAACAAATGGTATGAGGCACAATTTGTTTTATTGAACCTCACTGCTTGAAAATAATGTACATAGTGAGAACCGGCCAGACTTCGGCTATGTAAAGATTACTAACAAACCCTCGCGGCAAGCTCCACAGCTTTACAAAATGTGGTAATCCTGGCTTTCCACCGGTGCCTTTGCGCGGCTGTGCCGGCTTCCCGCGTTGTTTCTCCTCTTTCCCTTGCTCCCGCCTCAGGCGGTGGAGAGGCGGCTAAGTGACTAATCACTGTCATTTGGCTACAGCTCCGCCCCGGCTCCCCAACGGCCTTTGCCATTGGTACCTTTTGGCGGGATTTCGGGACCCGCTTGGGCGGCCGCGCACCGCGCGACCGTCCGAGCGGGAGCCCAGAGAGAGATCCGTCGGAGACAGCGTAAGGTGGGTACGCTACTGTTTTGTCCGTGCCGGCCTTTGCCGTTCGGACCAGTGCATACTCGAGCTCGTCCGCACGCGTCCTCTGACCTGCAGCGGCTCGAGCCTGTCCAGCGGGGTCCAGCGACCTCAGACAGGCGTACATTGCGTTGTTTGCGCACTCTCTCTCGCAACCGGCCCAACGGTCGACACAAGAGAGGGATCACAGCACTGCCGCGGGGACATTCTTCTACAGCGGCGTGCTAGCGGCGCGCATTGCTCGAGTCGCTTCGTGCGCGCAGCGGAGCCTTGCTCCTCGCGCGCCCCCGGGACGGGGTGACTATTTAGTGTGTGTGTATCTGCTGAAGGACGACCTGAATAAACGTCTCATTTGTGAACTTGCAGGCCTATTTCCTTGCGGCGAATCGCTCTCCTCCCTGCGGAGGTTGGGTGCGCCGCATCGGTGTCCCAGTGTGTGTGTGGTGACGGCTGATCGGGGCCCTTGGCTCGTGCGAAGCCCGAACACGCTGTGGTTTGTGGCCTGTGTCCACTGAGAAACCCACAACTGGCGCCCAACGTGCTAAGTCATTGGCGCTTACGTCTTTGATGGCACATTAGCCGAGCAGGTCGCCTTGCCGATCACGCTTGCGCACCATGTCTAACACCCCCAGCGGGGCACTCGGCATCTACATGTCGGCTCCCTACGGAGTTGTAGCGTCGTTTTATCATCTGGCTGCTGTTCCTTCGAATAGCTAGACACCGTGGTTTGCCGCGGCCCCCATTGGGGTTTACGGCGACACAACCCAAAATGTCGACCACGCGGCTCCCATTGGAGCTGTACCGGGAGCACCCTGCGGTGCATGCGCTGGTCACATGGCTCAGCTGTGCACGCTTTTCGCCCAGTGCGAAAGCAGTTCGTGTCACGCTGCCGCAGCAGGCAGTTTCCAACAGCAGCAGCCGTGCCCCGCGAGCAGTCAATTCTGCTCTGGGAACGGCGAGGCGCTGGCCCGGTTCCCTGTGGAAACCACGCCGCTCATAGAACTAGGAGCCTTGCCTCCCTCGTTCGTGCAGCCCGCCCAAGCCTCCACTGAGGCAGGCGTGCAGTCGCTGAGGCCGGGACTCCATTGAGCCAGATGCGGAGAAATTTCGAGCCATACTCAAATTTCCCGCGGCCAAGGACGTACGCGCCCTGCGCCGTTGTGTGGGAATGACCAACTTGTATCATCCGGTGCCCGCATGCAGGCATCCTTGACCTAGCTCTTCGGAAAGACTGCCGCGTGGCGATGGGGGCCCGAGCAAGAGCGATCCTTTCGCCTCCTGTCTAGTGCCATTGCCGAGACAGCACAGCTCAAGCTACCCGACCTGACCAGACAGTTCGTAGTACAGACTGACGCGAGCGATCTGGCTTTAGGAGCAGTTCTCCTACAGGAGTTCGATGGCGTGCTGCAACCGCTGGCCTTTGCCAGCCGCTCTTTGCTGCCCTCGGAGAGGCATCTTTCCGTGACCGAGAAGGAGTGCCTCGCCATCGTGTTTGCACTGCGAGAGAGAGAGAGAGAGAGAGAGACTCTTTAATGAAATGCAGAGAATTTAGCCGGCGTTTAAAAATCGCTGGCATGCTACTCTGCGCAGGAAGGGGAATTTGGGAGAAAAAGACAGGAGAGCAGCGAGGAAGAAGTAAAAAAAAAACCCGAAGATAAAATGCGGCCATGAAATGGGTGCTAAGGATGCAATGGCGAGTATTGATGTAACCTATGGAATGATGGAGCGCATAGTCCGACAAATGGGCTGACGAAGTTCACTGCATGAAGAATGCATGAAGGTAACGTGCAAGTGAATTTAGAGCTTATCAATATGTCCAATGTCTTTTAAATATGTAAAAAGAAAGTTCATTGCAAGTCTCTGTTGCCTGAAGCAGGCTAAGGGACCTAAAACTTTGTCCATTGTTAGGGGCACTGGGCAGAGCTTCTGCATGCAATGTTCATAGTACGCACGCTCGTTAGCATACGCAGGGCACGCAAGTAGGATTTGTTCCACAGCGCAAATTCGACGTCTACCTTGATGGAACGCAATTCGTGGTGCAGACAGACCACAGTGCGCTCAGTTGGCTGATGCGGCTCCGGGGCCTGCGGGTCGGCTGGCGCGCTGGGCTCTCCTGATACAGCATTACGACTTTTCGGTGCAGTATCGAAAGGGGAGCACAAACGTGGTAGCTGACGCGCTATCCCGTGCCCCACTCGCCAGCGGAGCCTTGACGCCTGTAAGCGGAGGGGGCGAAACAGCGGACGAGCCGCCTGGCGGCAAGGAGGGGGAGCCCGCAAACGGGTTAACCCATTCCGCTCACCAGGCAAGCAACGCTTCGCAAAGCGGACGAGAGGCAAAGCTCTTCGTGAGCGCCTCGGAGGTGCCGACACGAACGGAAATTTTGGCTGCAAACCTGAGTGGGGACGAGACCAGGCTCCCCTCTGGGATGACTGGAATCGTTTTCAGCCGCAAAGAGCTACTGAAAGCTCAGCAAAATGACCCCTTTTGTCGCGAGGTGAGCGACGGTCTCAGGGAGACGGAGCGCCGTGACGCTACTGGTATTGTAGCGGGCGCAGGGGGGCAGAAGCCAGCGTATGTCGCGGCGAACCCCGGGGATTCATATTTGCTGGACCATGACGGGCTCGTGCTGAAATACATAGCCACCGATGACGAGTCCATCGACCAGTTCAAGGTGGTTATCCCTAAATGTCTGAGAGGCGCCCTGTTGAGATTCTCTCATGACGAACCACTGGCCGGTCATCTGAGTGGCTCCAAAGTTTTTGCAAAACTGATTCAATCGGTGTTGTGGCCCGGCATGAAGCGTGACATTTTCCGCTATTGCCGTTCCTGCCATGTCTGTGAAGCGGTGAAGTCACGGGGCGGCAAGCCGCCTGGAATGATGAAACCAATTGACAGTGTGCGTCCTTGGCAGATGGCCACCTGCGATTTGATAGGGCCTTTCCCCAGGAGCAAGCAGGGGTTCATTTACCTGATGGTAGTCGCTGACCACTTTTCCAAATGGGTTGAGTTGTACACCCGTCGGAAAGTGTCAGCACGAGCGGTGCTGGATAAACTCCAGGAAGTGTTCTGTCGGTTCGGCTTTCCGGAAAGACTGATCACGGACAATGCGTCCTGTTTCACTGCTCGGGTGTTCGGTAACACGTGCCGTTCCCTCGGAATCGAGCACTACACCACTTCACCCTACCACCCCCAGTGCAATTCGACCGAGCGAATCAACCGACGCTCAAGCCAATGCTTGCGGCCTTTGCCGAGTGTCAAATGGATTGGGCAGACCATTTGAGCGAGTTTGCGTTCGCCATCCGAACATCTGAGAATTGCTCAACTGGTTTCTCTCCCGCCTTCCTCAATTTCGGGAGGGAGCTGGCGAATCCGATGTCAAACGTCGTGCAGAGCCAGCTCGGGGATGAGCAGACGCAGGCAGACTGCTCTGCTTATGTGTCGACGCTTCGGGACCGGCTTGGTCGGGCTCTCAACAGAGCAAGGCAGAGTTTGGCGGCAGCCAGAGCCCAACAGAAGGCTCAATATGACCGCAAGCACCGCCGCCTGACTTTTCAGGTGGGTGATCTTGTCCTGAAGCGCAACCACGTCCTTAGTGATGCGAGCAAGGTGTTCTCAGCCTCGCTCGCTCCTAAGTGGCTTGGTCCGTACCGAGTGGTCAGAGTCTGGTCGCCACTCGCGTACCTGCTGGAGGATCCCCTTTCGGGCAAAACTAGCCGTGCCCACATCGCAGACCTGAAGGCCTACGCGTCATGGTCTGACGAGCCTGCGCCGGTACCCATTGGTATCAAAGGCAAGCGCAAAGGCACAACTGGTGCTGCGGAACGCGAGCGTACGGAGCACCGGTACAATCTGAGGCGACGGTCACCGGTGTGATTGATGCCGGACGGCGGACTTTTCCGCAACCGAAGGCACGCAGCCTCAGCTAGCTGGCGAGCTTTCTCGTCAGGCCTTACCCAGGTGAAGCACGGTGTGTTATTTTTTTGTTGTTTTTGCAACATGCTCAGTGTGTGTGTTTATCAGTTTATTTATTTGTTTGCTTGAGTCAGTTTCTAGCCACTTTCGTTTCCTGCTTGTTCGTCTGTTTTCTTTCTAACGGCTGTTTTCGTTCTAACGTACCGAGATGTACATAGGTAACCTGCGTTTGTGTTGGCGTTCAGTTTTTTTTTACCATACTTGTATATAGGCAAACTTCAGCACGGTCGTGCTTGCTCTTATCTTCTAGAAGCGAAAGATGGGTGTCGTTTCTACAGCGCGCCTTTTCTCATTTCCGGCCCGACTGTGGGTGGTTGGCTCGTTAAGGAGCCCGTGTATCGCGGTGCGAGTTTTGTGCGGCCCGTATGGAGGGGAAGTTGGCGGGGCGTTTGGGGCGATGGGGGAGCGGAAAGTGCACCCTTTGACCCTCGCCGCGGCGCCTCTGGACGCTTCTGATGAGCGGATCGCTGTCGCCGACCGGCGACTGAGCATTGCCGGTGTGTGTTTGTTTGTGGCTGTGTGCGTGCGTAACCATCAGCCGAGGCGACGCCTGTGAGTTGTGCCGTTGTGTGCTCCTGCGTGAGCGCGGGGATGAGAAGGACCCCTCGCTCTTGACAAGTTTACACATCAGGACGCCGCCGAACGTCCGCGCCCGTTCCAGCCGTCGTGAAAGGGGTGCACTAACTATCTTGTGCCAGAACGTGACATCGTGTCCGAGGGCGCGAGGTTAGTGTTCTGCCGCGGCTCTGTCGTCATCAATGGAAAGAAGACCACCATCAGTCGTCCGCCCTCCCAACCTGTTCAACTTGAAGTCTGCGAGCGGTGAGTCGCCGACAGGCCCATTGGGCCGCGCCATCGAACTTTGACGCTGTCATCCACCTGTCACATAGTTGTACAGTTGTATTCACATCGCATTGTATATAATCTGCATGCTGTTTAGTTTCTTGAAGCATATGCCAGTGTTTGTTCGTTTGCCTTGTTTTCCTTTGTTTGTGTTTTTTTTACGTTGTTCTGGCTGGAACTGAAGTGTAGCTAGTTTTTGTGTGTATTCATTTCTTTATTTTGGAACTGAAGTGTAGATTATTTTTTTTTATTGATTTCTTTATTTTGGCCGCGTGCTTTGCCGATGGGTAGGAGGGCATTTAAGGAGAGGGGGATGTGGGAATCCTGGCTTTCCACCGATGCCTTTGCGCGGCTGTGCCGGCTTCCCGCGTTGTTTCTCCTCTTTCCCTTCCTCCCGCCTCAGGCGGTCGAGAGGCGGCTAAGTGACTAATCACTGTCATTTGGCCACAGCTCCGCCCCGGCTCCCCAACGGCCTTTGCCATTGGTGCCTTTTGGCGGGATTTCGGGACCCGCTTGGGCGGCCGCGCACCGCGCGACCGTCCGAGCGGGAGCCCCGAGAGAGATCCCTCGGAGACAGCGTAAGGTGCGTACGCTACTGTTTTGTCTGTGCCGGCCTTTGCCGTTCGGACCAGTGCATACTCGAGCTCGCCGGCACGTGTCCTCTGACCTGCAGCGGCTCGAGCCTGTCCAGCGGGGTGCAGCGACCTCCGACAGGCGTACATTGCGTTGTTTGCCCACTCTCCCGCAACCGGCCCAACGGTCGACACGAGAGAGGGATCACAGCACTGCCGCGGGGACATTCTCCTGCAGCGGCGTGCTAGCAGCGCGCATTGCTCGAGTCGCTTCGTGCGCGCAGCGGAGCCTTGCTCCTCGCGCGCCCCCGGGACGGGGTGACTATTGAGTGTGTGTGTATCTGCTGAAGGACGACGTGAATAAACGTCTCCTTTGTGAACTTGGAGGCCTATTTCCTTGCGGCGAATCGCTCTCCTCCTTGCGGAGGTTGAGTGCGCCTCATCGGTGTCCCAGTGTGTGTGTGGTGACGGCTGATCGGGGCCCTTGGCTCGTGCGAAGCCCGAACACGCGGTGGTTGGTGGCCTGTGTCCACTCAGAAACCCACAAATATCTTATTCAAAACAGTCAGGAACTTCCTCACGCGCGCTGAAACAAGGCCCCTAGGCCTTATTTGTGTTGTCATATGCAGGAGCATGTGCAGTTTCGGTCGGAATAAATCTGAGCCATAAAGTTTCACAAAAAGTTAACTTTGGCGTGCAATTAAATTCTTAACATTCCCAAGTTCATCTGAAGATATTACGGGTGAAAGCAACAACAGGGAGATGATGCATAGCAACAGAAAGCACTCACAATGTAGCTCATCCTAAGCCCAGTCTGGCATAAAGTTATCTATCATAAAAAGAAAGTGCAACATCAGTACAATGCTAGAACTAGCTGAATAAGGAAAACTGCAGTCTGGATCAAAAGGTCGAGGATAGTCACTTTTGCTCACAAGTTAATGAAAGCAAAACTGGGATATGACATTGCTGAGTTGGGTTAAAGTGACCCATGATGCATCTCTAACAATAAATTTGATAAAGACTGACAACTCATGGGGAACAATGCCCTCGAGCAATATGTGCATTGGGTCATACAACGGATCTGTCAGGAGTGAAAAGTGGGTGATCTTCTCGAGTACAGACCTGGAAGTGATGCCACATTTTGCAGAAAGTTCAGTTAGATTTTTTTTCTGAGTCACCAGTATCCAGCTGCAGCAACCAATTTTTATACTAGCCCTGTGTGCGCAATGGGCACTCTATCTCATAATGAAACAGGTGAAATTCTGTTGTTGGCACCATGCATGATCTGCATGCAAAGCGAACGTTCCTGTTGAATGCTTCTCTGAACCCTCCGATGTTATGGCACGACAAAGAGTCACCAACCTAAGCAAGCACGAATTCAAAAAGTGTGTCCTCACCATGCAATGTCTTTAGTTTGGACCCAGTTTCTAAATCATTAACTGTAGAAATGAAATCATCAAGTAGACTGCCTTTCGCATCTGCTGACTTCAGATCTTTTGACTTTCCTACTGCCAGAAGAAAAATGTTACTTAATTTAGACCTCTCAGATGGTGAGCTTAACAAATGAGACATAAAATACTGTCAGCTTGCCTCTTGGACCACGTTTCATACCAATAACATTTGCCAATTCAATGCCATCAAAATAAAGCAGCATTACAACCAAGTTTTCTTCATTAGAGCGCACAACTGGGTGGTTTTGAAATCTAGTGCCATCGGTGAAATCATTCAATAGATGGCTTTCTGAAGAACCAACTCTGGATTGAAAGCGGCTCAAAAAGCTTGGGTGGTGCATCAAATTTTCAAGTAGGTTTCTTAAAGGAATAAAATAGCCTTTCTCTCTAGAAGGAAATATCACTTCCTTTGGAGGAACATAGATTCTTTGAGAAGTGTACATTGCCTTGCGTGCTTTAGAATTATTAACAGCAGAAACATCAAGTGTTACACCAGCGGTCATCAGAATATCCTGCACTCCGTTTACTACAACATCTACAGCTGCTTTCGAGCAACGGTGCTGTGCCTCAAGTTGTCGTGCTAGACATGACAGCGTAGTCAGCAAATGTGAATTTGATGACGGTTCGGAAGCCTCTATACAACTCTCTGTATCAAAACCTTCAATGCTCAGCTGCTCACTGAAGCTACTCGCAGGCCAAACAGTTGTAATACATGGTGCATGTCCTCCAGCCTCAGCCCCACCAATCCGCGTGTCATTCATATCAACGTACACACAAACATTACTTTCATCAGCTTTTTAGCAATCATTATCAATGTGCAACCTGTAATGTGGCATACGGAGAAACCATTTGTGACACTTTACACACACTAATTTTACGTTATTCTTATGTACATCTCTTATGTGGCATGAAAATGCATAAAAGTATCTTGTGGTGAACATGCATGCAGTGCAGATGTGCCTCCTGACCTTGGTCTTTGTGGGCGGTTTTGAGAGCTGGCGGATGCGGCTGTCGTCTTCCATGCCAGACTTGGTATGGTGCACCTCTTCTGTATCTGTAGACATGAGAATGACTCAAGTCAGATACCTGTAATTGACTTCAGGCATTTTGTACGCTAGATCTGGCACAGCACATCAGTTCTAAACTAGGAGAGAGAGTACGGTAAGGGTGCAGGAAAAGTGTATACTGCAAAATTTGTGCTGCTTGCATGAAATTCAAAATTATCGCACAAACAGGTATACTGCAGAAAGTCCCACATCAGATCGATCAGAATTTCAAATTGTTGTACTCTTAAAGATTGTAAATGTTTATCTGCAGCTACTTTAATTTGCAGCTCAACCTAGGTGGAAAAGCAATTCTAAAAAAAAGCGTTCCTGCCCATTCCGCCAGCTGTTGTTTCTAGATAAAGAACTCAAATCATTATTGTTTTCATACGCTCTCCACACCAAGGGGCAGGACATTGTGTATTTCGTCTGAACCTTATGCCATCATAAGGGGAAATGCCTAAAATCCAGCAGACGATATATACATTAATAAAACTATTATTCATGTGCTATGAGGAACAGCCACATTCCTGTTTGGTGATGAGACGCACCTTGTGAAGTGCTAGGCGGCGCCGAAAATGAAGAATGTGGATCGCCTTGCATGCCGTGATCACTCCAATCTGAAAGTTTATGCAAATAAATATTTCATGACAACCAGAAACTGGTATGACTGATATGCTGCGACACCCCCAAACTTGTGCATGCAGTTTAATTTTCATAAATAATTCCCAATATCCTGGAAAAGCCACCGCATACTATGCAATCACTAAAAAAAGTAGCTCTTTAGCTTAGGAGTAACACAAAATTTTCAGGTCTTTCAGAAAATATTAAATGTACAAGCGTTCTCCACCATTTATTGGATATTATAGCCGAAGTTGGGTTCCTACAGAAAACAAAACGTGCAAAATTTAAAAAAAACGGACTGCACTGTGTTGTCAACACACGACACAGCCTTTGCATTTTCTAGCAGATGTTGGTCTAAATACGTTGCTGCACATTAGGCGTACTAAACAGTCTCGGCCTTTCAAGCAATACCGAACAGAGCAGACCTTTGTCGGGAAAATAATTACAGCCTCTCCAGTACTCGAGAGTAGATGTAAGCATGAAATTGTTCTTTAGGCACCCCAGTGGATTTGGCGCATAGCACGTGAGCGGCAGCTTAATCATGGCTTTCTATGCAAGGGCAAGTAGTCTTCTGCTGTGGTTTATGCCTCACAAAGCGATTGCTTCCTGCAAGACGCTTTTCACCTCTTCCTACATGAGGCTCCATAACTTCCATGCACAAGCTGCCAAATGTGCGGGTGTCCCACCTATGTTTGGAAGTCACCACTCAGTTGCCCATTGTCAAATTAGGTAGGACACCAATTTCAGTCAAATTCGGATGAAGGCAAATTTTGGAAGACCAGAGGGCCATGTTTTGGAGGCGGCCCACCTAAATTTCAACGCCGCCACTTAAATGGCCAGACTGAAATTATATTGGACACCAATATTGGTGAAATTCGACAGGTCAAATTTCTAGTGCCCAGAGGGCCAACTTTCGGAGGCAGCCCACCTATATTTGGAAGTCGCCACTGAATTAGCCATACTCAAAATGTTTAAACACCTATTGTGGTCAAATTCGGACAGGGCGAAATCTTGGGGGTCCTGAAAGGCAAATTTTTTAACGCGCCCAGCTAAATTTTGAAGTCACCACATAATTGAACGTACTCAAATTATCTTCGACAGCAGTTATGGTCTAGCGCAAGCCAGATCAAAATTTTCAGTTTGGTGGTTCAGAGGGCGATTCTTTTTTTTCGGAGGTAGGAGAGGGGGGAGGCGTGCGTACTGACACTTGCTCGGACACATGCTGGTCCTGTGCGAGAGGTTAGGGAACAAGGTCATCTGATTAATTCACGTTTTTCACAATATTTTCCCCTAAACCATCGTGATTAATCTACCTTGAGCATTAGCTTCACAAAAACAATAATTTGTCGTGCATAGATGGCACACTGACCATTTTCGCCCACCGTTTCTTGTGAGGAGACGTCTGGCATATCAACGTTGGTGGTTGCTTCTATTGAACCTGCATTAAAGCAGAGTGCCAGCTAGATCGTTCACTAGATAAAAAAAATCGGCAAACAACACAATCTCGTGATGTCAAACAAAAGAGAAAGGCGACCCTCAGTTTACCGGGTCAAAATGTCTCCATGCGTTTCCAACAATACGGCGCGCAGTTCTAACAAATTCACTACACTGCCTTCACAGGCAAGTGCACATGAAAGCAAAAATACCAGTTCTCAAATGACACGACGTGAGAAATGCTTATCGCGGGGATTCTCAAAACTACTGTGACTGAGTTAGCCGCAATCTAATGGCACTGCAACCTGCGCTGGGGACTAGAAAGATAAATTGCCCTTTTCGTCGCCAACAGTACAGCTTCATGGGTGAAATTCATTGCGGGAAAAGCTTAGCCCGTTATACAGCCGGCTCCCTACCAATGTTTCGATATGCTGTTATAAATACAGGTACCAAATATATTCTTTAACAAAAGACGTAGCGTAAAGACGGGACGAAGGGAAGAGAGGACAGGACGGTAGCACCGCCCTGTCCTCTCTTTTCTTCGTTCCATCTTGGATCTCTGACCAACTAGCCCAGCAGTGTACTTAGTTAAACTAAATATATTTAACACACAGTAGATTGAACATTACAAAAATTACGAGGACGCTTAAGCTTCGCTTTAAGAGTGGACGCGACAGCGCCTACCCTTCCGTTTTGGGATGACCCGGGCCATATTTGGAGGTCTCCATCGTGTTCGCCGTAGCCGAATTAGGCTGGACAGCCATTTTTGTCCTAATCGACCAAGGCGAAATTTCGGGGTTGTGGTGGCTAAATTTAGGAGCGGCCCAGGTCAAGTTCAGAGGTCGCCATTGTGTTCGCCGTAGTCGAATTAGGCTGGACATAAATTTGGTGGAAATCAACCGAGGTCAAATTTCGCGGGTGGGCAAGCCAAATTTGGAGGTCCCCATCGTGTTCGCCATAGTCGAAATAGGCTGGGTATCAATTTTGGTCCATATCGGCTGAGGTCAAATTTCGGATGTGGTTGGGCCAAATTTGGAGGTCGCTATCGCGTTCTCCGTAGTTGAATTAGGTTGGGCACAGGTTTTGTTCCAAATGGCCCGAAATCATATTTCGGGGGTAGATGGGCCAATTTAGGTGTGGCTTGGCCCAAATTTGGAGGGCACCACCGTGTTCGTCATATTCGAATTAGGTTGGACATCAGTTTTGTTCCAAATTGGCCGAAAACAAATTTTAGGGGTGGGTGGGACAAAGTTGGGAGTGGCCTGGGCTAAGTTTGGAGGTCGACACCGTCTCCGCCGCCGTCCAATTAGGTAGACGTTGGTCCAAATCGGCCGAGCTCAGATGTGTTCACCATAGTCGAATTAGGTTGGACATCGATTTTGGTCCTTAGGTGACCTCTGGTTTGATAAGGAGTCAGACACTTTGTGGCCAAAGGTCCCCTCTCATAAGGAAAAGGATTTTTCGCTCACGTGCAACGCCACCCAGCATATGCTGGGGAAGGGATATCCGTTCACCGACTGTTCCTCCAACACAAATTAGTGCTCCATAGCGCAGCCTATCATAAAGACACCTGGAGAAGAAGGCACGCTGCTTCCAAAACGTGAGGCTTAATTAAGTCGACATTAGGCTGGCAGCATTGCGCTATTCGTAACATACACAATACTCGCAGTCAAAGGCGGCGCAGTCACTATGCCACGCGCGAAAACAGAACAACAGGAATCCTGCACATGCGTTCCCTGTCCAGCTGCTGAGCTCCCTGTTTCCTCCGAAAGGTTTACTCACGAAGTCGCACTTAGCGCACAATAATGCACGCAAGCAAAGCAAGAGATGCGCTACACAGAGTTCTACTAAGGCGCTCAATTTCCCCCCTTTGTTCATGTGCAAACAAGCTTGCTACAACAACATAAGTAACCACGAGGTAAAAATCCACGTAAAGGTACTCACCGATGTCGTTTATCTTCCCGTGCGCTGCCGGGCAGTGTCCGCAGTACTCGCACTTCAGTTTCAATTCCTGCAAAACCATGTACTGCGGGCAGTCACAGTTATCTTCACTGCTCCGCCCGCGCAAGACGCCAAACACGTCCCTGCTGATGGCAGCCATCTTGACCTCTATTCCGTCGTCCCCTCATGAAACGAGATGACGCATCTTTGGCGAGCGCCTTCGCAGTTATTCTCCTCCTCGTTCTCTTCCTCCTCTCTCTCATAGCTGCGCACGCGGCCCGCGCCAACCGTGCTTGCGCAAGTGAAAGGCGGACAGATTAGCGAAGCTCCCACGAAGAGGCTACGCACAGTTTCCGTACACACTATTGGTCTCGGGAAGTGAGAACGAACTCTCTTGAGCCATCTCTTGCGCCGTCACGTGGACTCTTGAGTCCGCGCGTGCCCGCTCGGTATAGCCCCGCGCTCAGACAGAGAAAGGAATTTTAATGAGGAAAAGGTGGAGAGGTCGGCCGGTGGTAACATGGCCCTGGCCTGCTACTCCACACAGGGTAAAGGGAAGAGGAGGAAAAGGAAAGTGCGAATGAAGGTTGATGATGGCATAATACAATGAGTTTCACGGGTGATGTCTACACACACACACACACACACACACACACACGCACGCACACACACGCGCACACACACACACACACAACACTGGCTGGCACTCTCATCGCGCCAGCAACTGGTGTCTGCAACACAAACACCGACACATGTCATTAACCATGTAGGTAGTGCACAGGCGGTCACAGACGAGTATCCAGGCCTGTTTCACACAAAAAGTTGAGCAGGGCCTTTATCACACGCCATCAATCAGGACGTCTCGTCCTGACGCCCAGAAGAGTTTCCTCAGAGAGAGGGCGAGAGTCCAGTTGTTTCACGGTCGCCTCCAATGTTCTTCTTTCGGCAGTATAGCTCGGGCACTCGCAAAGAAGGTGTCCAATAGTCTCTGGAGTTTGGCACTGTACACAATTTGGGTTACTTTCGATGCCGATCTTGTGAAGATAGTGTTTGGTGTAGGCAACGCCAAGCCGTAACCGGTGGAGTAAAGTCCCATGACGTCACACCACCATAGATGGCAAATGTAATCGTGAGCCAGCGTCAAGCTCACAGACGCGGTCCTGTTGATGACTCGAATCATGCCAGTGCGACTGCATTGCGGCTTGCATTAAATGCGCCAACAACGCTCCAATGTCTGATCTAGAAAAGGCTATCTCAATGAAAGAACCATCACTATGTGCCATCCGTGCCTCGGCGTCAGCACGCTCGTTTCCCGCTATGCCGCAATGGCTCGGTATCCATTGAAACTTTATAATATGGCCGCGCTGCAAAGCTTCGGCTAACAAAAGCACAATCTGTTTAACCAGCTGCTCGCATGCCCTTGCTTTTACATAAGTTTGTACGACCTGCAATGCCGATCTCGAGTCGCAGAATGTAGTCCATTGCTGCGCTGGCTGGTGACCAATATAAAGGACGGCTTCTCGTATGGCTGCCAATTCGGTTGCCGTAGAGGACGTGTTGTGCATGAGCCTGAAACGGTGACATGGGGCATTTCCTGGCACTATCACCGATGCAGCTGAAGAGGTGGTCGTCACGGATCCGTCCACGAAAACATGTCGGGTGTCAGTATACATAGATGTAATGTATGACAGCGCCAGCAGTTTCAGACCGAGTGTTGGAATGTGCGTCTTCTTTGTTATCCCTGGGATTGTTGTACGTATAGATGGTTTTGGTACTGCCCAAAGTGGCACCTCCGCAATCTGGTGTGGCGCGTAATTCGAAGGCACCGCATTGCGCTGCATCCAGAGGGCTCTCGAAAAGGCTGCATCTGGGTGCACCGCACTAATGTTGGTCAGGGGGTGATGACGCCTGGTCAGATGCCGCAAATGCACACGAAGTGGCTCCTGTTGAAAATAAATTCGTGCTGGGCAGGCGCGGGTCTCATAAAATGTGCCCCATGTAGAAGTTTTACATGGCAAACCCAAGCATACTCTTACAGCACGAGCCTGCGCGCTTTCAAGCGCACGCAGGCCTGATAGTCTGACCCCGTAAAGAACGGGTGCACTGTATCTGAGAAGGCCGACTACCAGCGCCTGGTACACGTGTAGTAAAGATCGCTCAGAGGGACCCCATCATTTTCCTGCCATACACCGCACAATGCTTGCAAATCTGTCGAGCTTTTTCTCGAGCACAGAAATGTCCTTCGTCCAGGACAGGCCACGGTCTATCGTAACACCAAAGAATTTGTGATGTGTTACGTATGGAACAATTTGCCCGTCGTTTGTGACCGGATACCACGCCATTAACTTGCGTGTGAAAGCTAATGTTACGCTCTTAGTTGGCGAAAGTTGAAGCCCCTGACGGCGCAAGTACGCAGACGTAATGGAAACCGATCGCTGCAATCTTGCTTGCACTTGAGGACGCGTGACACTTGATGTCCATATGCAAATATCGTCTTAGTAGGCGGATATTGAAACAGTCTTCGGTAGTTGTTTAAAAAGGACAATGAGCCCGAGATTGAACAACGTTGGACTGAGCACTCCTCCCTGAGGAACACCGCAAGCAACATGATCATCTGCTGTGTCTCCTTCAAGAGTCTCCATGTAGACTGTCCGGTTTGTCAAATAGCTTGCAATCCAATTGTGTAGACGTCCGCCTATACCACATTCATCGAGTGCATTTAGTACTGCATCATGCTGAACATTATCGAATGCGCCCTTGATGTCAAGGAAAAGAGCAGCAGTCAACCTGTGACGGCGTTTTTCATGTTGTACCGTTGACACGAGATCAATTACACTGTCTATGGTAGACCGGCCTTTGCGAAAACCTGTCATTGTGGAAGGGTACAGTCCACGTTTTTCAAGGAACCATTCTAGACGGGTTAGCACCATACGCTCCATCGTCTTGCCAATACAACTTGCCAGAGTTACTGGTCTGTAGGATGTTAAGTCGAGTGGATATTTCCCTGGTTTGAGCAAGGCCACAATGCGGCTTCTTTTGCACTGCTGTGGAACAGTGGCAGAGGCGCAAGAGTGGTTGAACAATGTTAAGAGGGCTTCCATTTCCTGTGGGCCTAGATGACGAAGCGCATTGTATGTTATTCCATCAGGTCCTGGGGACGAAGGATGCGTACAAGCGGAAAGAGCTGCTTTCAGCTCTTGAATTGTGAAAGGGATGTCCAGTCGATCGTCCATCGTGGGGGGAGCACATCGATGCTGCCGAGGTGAAGAAGCACTTCCTGCAATTCTCGAACAGAAATCCTCTGCCACCTCTAGTTCTTGCCGTCTTTCATAAAGTGCCAATGCACGGAAAGGGTGTTTCTGCTGGGGAAATGACGGCAGTGCTCGAACGACGTGCCAGATTTTGGAGAGTAGTTTGCGGGGATCCAATCTGCTGCACAATGACCGCCACCGTTGTTTGCCTAGGTTCTCCAAATAGCGCTGTATTTGTTTCTGTGCACGTCGAGAGGCCCGGAAATCCGAGACATCCTTTGTCCTCCGGTATTTTCTTTCCGCGCGCTGACGAATCGCCCTAAGCTGCGCGTAGATCACATCCACTGGAGCTGTGGAATTGGGCGCTGAGATGTTGCGCGTTGTATCTTGCATGGCCGAAATAATACGCTGTTCCACATCTGTTGGATCAGCGAGGTTCACACGGGTTTTTTCTAGAACAATGCGGAAAAGACTCCAATCGCTGCAGCGTATTTTGGCATTTGGAAGACGGTGAAACCACCGTAGCTGCACATACGTTGGTATGTGGTCACTTCCATAAGTTTCAAAATCAGCACACCACGTTCCGAACGATGAGAGGCGCCTGGATACAAATTCCAGGTCCAGGCAGCTGCTGTAGGTAGTTCCGCGTAGAAATGTCGGCGTGCCATCATTCAGCAAAACAAGACCTGCATTGTCCAAGAACGTGGCGATATCCCATCCTCGAACGTTCGTAACCGCGCTTCCCCAGCGATGGTGATGCGCATTGAAATCTCCTACTATTATATGGGCCTCCGAAACGCTGTCGAGTAGCGATTGTAGTCGTAGAGCATCAAATCGACCCCTTGGTGGTATGTAGCCATCTATACTAGAGGTTGTGCGCCCATTGAAAGTCACAGTGATTGCTACATACTCGTCGCTACTGCCCCCAGGAATTTGATGGTGAACGTAAGTGAGGTCACGACGGACGCATAGTAGTACCTTGCTCAAATGCCGAGCCGCTTCAGAGAGGACACTCTCATAACCGGACAGTCGAAAAGGAGATGTCATATTAGGCTCAAATATTACAAGCACTGGAAATCGGTACTTGAAAATCCTCTGCCTGAAATCTGCTAGGCGGCCTCGCAGACCTCGAGCATTCCATTGTAATACTGCCGATCGAGAGATTCTCTCCTGTAGTGAGGGTGCTGACGACGGTAGAGCCATAATTTTTGACTGCTATTAAAGGGTGGCAAGCACCGGTTCAATAGCGTCTAAAATTTGGACAGCAGCCTTAGCAATTGGCGTGTCCACTCCAGCAATTATCAGCCGTAAGGTGCCTATCAGCTGTTTCAGCATCGCCCTGATTTGATCATCTGTTGTAGACACATCCGGCGGACGCACAGGCGGACGTGTCACAGAGCTTACAGTACGCGATGGTAGAGGTGGCCCCTCTGCGGAGTCCTCCTGGGTGGTTGACAGTCTTGGCTCTCGCGGAGCTGGAGGCGGTGGCTTCTGCGCGGCAGAGCGGTCTCGGTCCTCCTGACGTATTGAAACTTCATTTACTGAGCTCAATTTCTTCTGCCGGCTTCGTGTCCTCCTCCTGGAGCGACGCACCGCGATTGCTGCTTCTCGGCGAGTAGAATGATCTCTCACCATTTTCTTCAAGATCTTCATCTCTGTTTTAGAGCGCAGCTCTTTGGCGTCCGTTCCTGGGTTTCGCGTCGTCGTCGGCGTCGGCGTCGGCCTCGTAACCAGCTCCGCCCCCAATGTCATGCTTTTCAATTGGTCGAAATGCTCGTGACGTCACAGTGCGCGAATTTCAAATGGGGCCAATTGTACTTTGGCTAGTAACCATGCAACCAATCAAAGGGATCGTATAGTGATGCTGCAACTAAGTTGGACTGAGTTTAGTTAATTGCTTAATTAATCAATTAGCCTAATTAATATAGAGGAGAATGAAGAGGTCAGAAGAAAAGAAAAGAAAGACGCGCGCCGCAGCGACAACAGCGTCCGCGGAAGGAGACGCTGCTGAATAAAAAACAGATAAAGAGAAATTTATTGGACCCACAAGTACATAAAAGGGACCACAGTCCCTCGAACAGGCAAATGAACAATACAGCGACATTCGTCGCTCAATAACACGAGTCGCGAAAAAAAAGATACAAAAGGCGACAACCAACACAAACACCAACAAACTCCACGAGAGTCCGGATTGTCCTCAAATGTCCAGAACGCGCGGGGGAAGCACGCACTACGGTACATACCACCAACGCGCACGTCACACACTTAATAGGGCAGGAGCCGCACCGTCACGCGACCCCTGTCGGCGGCGATGAAGCGGGTGCTCCACCGCCGCAAAAACTCCTCTTCTGGTAGTTGGATTCTGTCCAAGCACGCCTGTTGGAACAGGCGCGCTCGTACGCGCTGGAGCAGGGGGAACATCGCGCGCTGAGGCCGACCCTGCAACGAAGCGACGCCACGCTGGCGCCACAAAACAAAGGCGCCCACACAAAGATAAGTACGAAGCCGCGTTCCCACCACCACCACGCACTTCCCCACTCAGTAAGACGTTGCTCGTTTCATATACGTTGTGTCGAACATCCTAGACAGTTCCAACAATTGACAGGTTAATGACAGAACACGATGGATAGAAATGCAATAATGTAAATATGAAATAGCCTAATTAACCTTTCTAGTTAGACCGCATAAATCTATAAAACCGAGAACGAAATTGGTCGAGTTGGGGAATCGAACCAGGGTCTCCGGAGTGCGATACGAGCACGCTAGCCACTCCGTAATGCCAGCTGAATGGTTTGGAATGAACAAAGGCGCGTCTAGCTAATACGGCGTCTTCGTTCACTCCCATCTTCCCCCTTCCCCTTACGGCGAGGTGCAGGTGTCCACCCAGATATGCGAGAGAGATACATTTCCTTTCCTCAAAAAATAAATTTACCGTCCAGCAAGGCGTACAGCCGAATTGGCGATGGCGTTCTGTGGACTCCCTGGCAGCGTTGCAAGACGCTGTCGCGTTCCACTCTTACAGGCGAAGCTTAACATGTTAACCACACATCAGTAACAGACGCAGACAGCCAATGGACGCGTCATTCGCTGGCAGCACTTGATTCATCATTCACAACCACATTCTTAACGTACGCTCCCTTGCCGCACATGCCAAGGACGTACACCACGATCACATTCTGCGCCATTCCTCTGTACTTTGCTTTGGTGAAACCTGGATGGATCCCGAAGAGCCTCTCGAAATCATAGATTTCCTATACTGCTGTGGTGCTCGCAGAGACCACAACAGAGCGGCGGGAGTCGCTATCTACTTGCGCACAGGTCTCTCTGCAATACCAGTCGAAATGTTTGGCACGTCACATGAACTTGGCGAACTGTGCGCCGCAAAGTTGCCCAACGGCTTGCTGGTAGTAGCTGCCTACTTCGCCCCTACCGCACTCACGAAAGACGTCGTGCACTTCCTGCAACTCGCATTAACCGTCCATCGATCCACACCGATGTTAGTAGTGGGGGACTTTAATGTTGACATAAAGACAAACAGCAATTTCCTAACACTTATGCGGGAGAACATCCCGTTCCTCTCGCTCGTAACGCGTCCCACGGCTGTGACAACCTCGCGAGGCACTTGTATAGATCTCGTCTTTGAGAATCAAGCATTGGTGTACCAAGTCGAACATATATCAGTCTATTTCTCCGACCACAAAGCTTCATTCCTGACTGTCAAGAACTGTTAGTGGAATCTTTGTTAAAGGAATACGTGTGAAAAATAAAAAAAAAACTCTGTGATAGCGCATACATGTGTTGCTCGATTTCTTTGCCCCAATCTATCGAAAAGGTGAAACACCTTTTTGCTGCGCTCAAATTTCGCATTAGGAAGTAGCGTAATCGTCGGTAATTTTTTTTTTTACCTTCGGACATTCCCTAGATGTTGCCTCATGAGGACCTTTGCAGTTGGCACAAACTGGAGGCTCAATCATACATGTAGGTCCCTCGTGCACGCCACCACAACGCGGACATGCTTCCGTGCTCGTACACGCAGTACTTACATGTCCAATGTTCTGGCATTTTCGGCACTGCACCGGTCGGGGCACATAGGGACGCACTGGGTGCCTCACAAAACCCACTTTTACATGAGATGGTAAAGCAGTACCCTCAAACACTAGTTTGACACACCGTGATTGGCCGAAACGATGGATGTTAGTTATGCGAACAGAACTTGATACGAGTTGCACCAAGTCCATATCCTTGATCTCTATGTCCACGTCAGAAATCACACCAGCAGTAATGTTAAGTCCATGAGCGAAGAACGAGCATACTCGTATGTTGCCAAGGGCAGACACAGTCTTCAACTCCAGGGTGGCCCGGCTAGAGACATCAACAGAGAGTATATTGCTTCTTGCATTAATGTGCACTTCTTTGACTTTGCCCGGAACCAGTCGTTCAAGAAGAAGAGTCAAAGTCTGCCTGTTGATGGAGTTGAGATTCTCTAAATCTTCATCAGGCATGTATGAAATTGTGTAAGTGAGAGATTGCTCTCTTACATTGGCCTCGTCAGCTGTTTTCTTGCTCACACTGGGTTGGTTAGGCATCTTCCTGGTCACAATGGACTTGTTAGCCCGCTTCGTACGCACACTGGGCCCACACTCAGTCGGGGTTTTGGAAAGCTTCCTCTTCAGGCCCCGACTCACAATCTCGGTGTAGCCACCGTCGAACTCCATGTCATCTGAGTCGGAGAAACTAGATGACCCCGGGAGCTCTGAGGGGAGATCCATGCTGCATCCAGGCTGATCGGTGCGGTTCACACTGCTAACCACAGAAGGCAGCAGAGGCGGCAGGTCATCCGCCATCGCCTGGGACGGCGAGGTTGCCCTGAAGGCCACAGAAGCACAAATTATTTCGAAAAAGCAGGAGCTAGACCAAGAGAAGCTGCGGCTCGCAGCGCTCTTCTTCTTGACAGCTCCGCGCTTGACAGCTCCGATGCCCACATGGTCTCGAAATTGATGTCATCCGTGCCGCTAACATATTTTCGCTACCTCGGGCCTTTCTTTAAGAAGCTGAGATCCAATCCTCTCCGCATTATATAGACGTAACATGCAAGAAGTCCGATCACAACATTTCAAATCCTTGTTAAAGGGCCTAATTGGACGATATTTAACCCTAGAATAACACAACTACATTATGCTTCGTTGCTAAAAATCATGCGCCGAGCTTATGTCACTGGAATTATCATTTAAAACGTGTCATAACACGACGCGCAGGATAAGCTTCTACTTCATTCCGCATATATGATGCACATACTAACACGCTTTTTGCTTTGCAGCGGTGCGCACAAAAGAGTACTCGTTTCGCGGGCTCCGCAATGCAAATGCAAGTGATAAAACATGGCGGCAGCGAGAAAACAGCCGACCCGGCTTCCCCGCCTTCCGTCTTGTCGGGAGACGTCGCATGGCTGAAAAAGCACGCTGTGGCCTTGAAAAAGACACAAGGTTTTTTTTTTCGTTTCAACGGGATCGCCGCGCCGATTATAGGTTACCGTAATCTGAGAGGTGCGTTTTATTGGTTACCAAACCAAATAAAAAACGGTTTTGGGCATTTTTTTCTACGGGTTACAAGGCAGCTCCTTCAGCAGTAACTTATGAAACGCACCTCTTGAGTCGTTGTAACCTATGCATTGGTAAAGAATAATCAAAACGTCAAAAATACTCGCGCTGTAACGCTTATTTTAGACGCATTTATTGTGTGTAACTCCTGTATAGGTAGCTTTATGGGTTACCGGGATTAGAGTGTACATGAAACGACACGCTTCACTCCACTTCGTTTAGTGCATGGTCGCAAAGCTACAACCATGCTGGACGCAATGTTGCTTCTGACTAGTACTCCCACATCTGTTATGGGCGCTGCTCACTTCGTTTGTCACGCCGACGCCGCCCGCCAACTCGCTTGACAGCGCATCCGGCACCAGCAAACCCACGACGCTCGCCGCTATAACCTCCGCCACAGAGCTGTTAGTTACCAGCTCGGCGAACAAGTCTGGGTTTGGAGCCCAATCCGCACGCGTGGGCGCTCCGAAAAGCTTATGCGCCGATATTTCGACCCCTACGAGGTACTCCGCCAAATTAGTGAAGTGAACTGTGAAGTCCTCCCCCAAGGAACAGTTCGCTTCTCTGGACGGCCGACCTCCGAAATTGTCCTTGTCGCACGGATGAAGCCGTACCACGCTCGCTAGCGCTTCAGGCGTGTCTACACCTGCCGCTGGACACACGTGGCGTCCCTTCTTTTTGTGATTTTCATTGCTGCGGCACCAAGTCAGTGTCCTTCAGACAGGGGGAGCAATGCACCGTACGATCCAATCAGTGGCGCAGTACCGCGGCCGAACTGTTATAGCTGTATCTTCCTTTGACTTGGGCATTCTAGGTGCTCGAAGATGGTCTTCTTCCTCGCTCGAGCTCTCTGCTGTCTGGAACTCCCATTTCGTCGTATTAAAACCTGGGCTATGTTATTCAACCATTTGTCGGTGACAATATATCCAAATGCAGAAAGGAAGAGAGGAAACTGTGTAATGAGTTTTCGCCTTCGAATACGGGACTCGTGGTTCAGAAGTCCAGCTCTGGCTCCGATCTTCCGCACACGGCGGATCAGCAGAAAACGGCACCCACCCGGCGAATGGAAGCGACAGCCGATGGTCCCACGAGATCTGTGTGGAAATTGTCATCGATTTCACCTGCTGCGGTTACTTGGCAATTTCTACTGCGTGACATTCTCTTCGTGTTGTCGATTTACGTTCATTGTTTTTGTCTGGATATCAGAACGTGACCAGAGGCCGCCGGGGTTTGAAATCTGAAATGGGTCTAAAGTTCCCTAGAAAATCTTGCGGAGCTGGTCTCAGTGGTCTAAACTGGTCCCGCTTATTCAAAAGCTCAAGTCAAATCGATACTGCTTTTAGCGCTTCAGTTTTGCGATGAGTGCAGTCGGTAGAATTTCCACCTCCGCTAGCAATCGCAGAGAGGTGTAATGGTACTGCAAGGCTGCAACTGAAATGAGGCGGTGTATTCTGCACCCGGGATGCAAACCAGTAACATTACCACTTCGCTATGGGTTTAGGCTTTTAGTATTGGAGTCGGATATATGATTGCCGATATGTGAGGAATTGCTTAATGTACTGGAATGTGTTTTACCCACAGTCGACTTGGAACAGGTGGGAGAGGATAATATCATGCGTCACACTGTCGAAAGCACCCCGCAAGCCCAATGCGAGGACCACCTTGTCGTCACTAGGGTGCTCGGCAGGATCAATAATCTTTCTATAAAGTTGCAGAGCACATCTTATGTAGACCGGGGTGAGCGTAACCCGTACAGTATGTCTGCAAAGGCTTTGTGCGTTTCTAAGTAGGTGGACAGTTTGTCACGAACCATGGTCTCCATCAACTTCCCCACGCAAGAAGTGGGAGACATGGGCCGGAAGCTGTTGGTGTTGAGATGTTTACCTGGTTTGGGTATGAATGTGACGACAGCCGTCTTCCTATCCGCTAGGAGAGGCATACCTCCCGGCCAGATGGAATTGAAGTATTCGAGCAGCCGCTCGTAGGCCGGTTCGAGAAGGTTAGCGAGAAGTTTCACCGTCACCTTGTCCCTGCCCGAGGCTGTCCCTCGTTTCATTTTGGCCAGCGCCGCTTTGAGGTTCTGAAGCTAAACCGTTCAACCCAGCTCTGTATGTGTACATATATTTATCTCGGAGCGCGTCAGCCAGTCTGGCTGGGTCTCCGTTTAAGGTGTGAATGGCTCGTTGAAGATGTTTTTGGGTTTCGGTGCGGGTTTGGGCCGGATCATTGAGGGCGCGGAAAATGCGCCACGTGCTCCGGTTCGACATTTTTCGAGCAGCGGTGTTGCATTGGTCTACCCAGTTCGAGACGGCTAATTGAGCCACATACTCTGCCGCTTGTGGGGTGAGTTCCGCGATGCGGATTTTAAGTTGCCGATCATGCTTCTGCCGGCGCATCGGCTGACGAGGCTGTGCCGGGCCTCCTAGAGGTGAAGGAGGTGGTTGTTCATCGCCGGGTTCGCCTCTGAGAGCTGAACGTGCTGTTCAGTGCCTTTGAGTTGGCAGATGAGGTGTAGTGACCATGTAGTGTAACCTTGATCCAATACAGAGATAGGGTTAGTGTAGTTGGATCTGAATTAGGTCCAATCAGGAAGGGTTGCTTTTTTTCCACCCCGGGCCATCAAGACCTGCACCACCATGCGCCGGAACTCCAAGGGGAGATCTTGGGGTATCTGTTGTTTCAGCCAGTCTCATTTGGAAGCAACCAGCACATATGAGCCGCCTGGGTGGCTCCGAGTGCCTGCTGTCTGTTCGGCGACGGTTGCTTCAGGGCCTGCCGTAATGGACCACGAGGAGTTGGTCTGGTCCTCATGTCGATTCAATCAACGGGTTTTGCTGCGTTGGAGTGCGGCCGTCTTTGACTGACAGGAACGTCGGGCCGAAGTTTGGGGTACAAAATCGCCCAATTTCCTGTGTCGCCCCACGTGCCGACAGCCACCGCAGCGAGCAGTCGGCCGTTATCAATTCACATTAATCGCGACCAGGTCTGAAGACGAAGGGTTTCCAGTGTTGCCCTCCTGCGTGCCTGCCCCACGAGTCGGGGGTTATTAACCACAGGTATCGGCAACACGTGTCTACCATTAGCTGGCGATAGAACAACCCGTGGTGGTGGTGGTGAAAAACTTTAATATGCAAAGAGAGTTTGAGGGTCAAAAAACCCTGCTACATGGCCGGGACACCGCACGACGAGGCCCGATCTCGCCCCCGCTTTACTAGAGCCCTTTGAGACTCCAGTGTGGAGCAGTTGGGGAGGGCAGTCTCCCATGCCTCTCGGGTGGGGGTGGGGGAAGGGGGGAAGGTGAGGATTCTGAGTACATGCCCACACCATGTGAAAGATATCGCAGATCTCTCCACAGTGCGGGCAGCGCCCATCTGTGTTTGGGTCGAAGTGTTTTGCTATGGCAGGACAGAGAAGAGTTCCTGTCTGCAGGCGCCGCAGAGTTCGCTCCTCCGCCTTACTCAGCCACTTGGCAGGTAGTGGGTAGAGACGGTGGCTGTCGCAATAATGAATTAGGATTTCGCGGAACCGCAGAAGCGATTTATGAGCTTCTGAGCCAGGAGAGCTAGGATGAGGAGCCCGGTGTGTGAGCGCTCGGGCGGCCGCATCAGCGGCCTCATTGCCTCGTAGACCCTGATGGCCAGGAGCCCAGATCACTTTTGTGGGAGTTGGATCGGCGGGAACGCGTCTTAGAATTTGGGAGACAAGAGGTGATATTTCGCCTGCAAGATAATGTTCACAGGCCCGGCGAGAGTCTGTGATAACCGTTCTCGATTTTGGATCGGCGGCAGCGAGAGCTATTGCGACTTCCTCCGCTCGTGTTGAACTTGGGGCCCGAAAAGATAGCCCATCAAAATTCATTCCCCGGTCGACTACGTCAGCCTTGAAGAATCCCGTGGGCGACGGCCCTGTGATGTCCACGTAGTAGACGCCCTCCATATATCCATACTGCCTCTCAAGCGTGCGTACACGCGCTTGTCGTCTGCCTTCATGTGAAGCCATGTCCATGTTACGCGGGAGCGGAGCGACCAAGAGCATGTGGCGCCACAGCACCGGGATGTTCTCCATCCCCTCTGGTATGCATGTGTGTTGGATGTGTAAGCGGTTTAGCAGGCGGCGCCCAGGAACCGCCTGCGATAGCCGCGTATATTGGTTCACGAGGTGGGTCTCCCGCAACTCCTGATAGGAGTTTACCACTCCCAACGCCTTCAGTTTGGCGTTGGAGGTAGCCACCGGGAGGTCCAGTGCTCGCTTTGTTGCCTTTCTGATGATGGCGTCAATGCGCTCGTCTTGTTTAACAACCCGTGCTGACCTACCGAAGCCTACGTGACCTCGCCGGCATTCTCCTCACTCAAGCTGGAACATGTGACCGGGGCTTGGCTACAAGTGAAAGAAAGAGTGAGCCTGTGCGTGAAAGTGAACGCTGAGGCCACTCCCTCCTGGGCGAGCCCGAGACGCATGACTGGGGACTCTGAGGAATGAGAGCCCTATTTAACTGGGCTGTGGTTGTGGCCGAGGGATGCTCCCATTGGCTCTCACTCTCCCGTTTGCTCTTACGCTTTTAAAAATATAAATAAACCCACTCGTAATCTTCCTCCCATCACCCAACTCATTGACTTGACGGCACTCCTGTCCTGGTGGTGGGAACGGGTGTCGGCTTGACCACGGTTCTGTCAGCAAGCTAGCAGCAGCGGCAGCAGCAGCAGCGACTCTGAACCCCTATCTCCAACAACTGGTTGGCAGCGGTGTGATGAACCGGGTGGCATGGTTCTGCATCTGCGAGTGAGTGCTTGGTTTTTGCTTTGGATCCTCCAGGCTTCAAATTCTGGCTTAAAAATTTGAACTGCTGGCTGATCGGGTGTTTCTATGTCTGCAGCACAGGGGTAGTTGCTCAGAATCACCATGAGTGAGCAAAGCCAATATTTAAAAGCAGCGACCGTAGACCTGACGATGTTGTCGAGGACAGAGCTGTTGTTCTTGTCCGATGAGTTAGGAGTGGATGCGGAGGAAAGAGCTAAGGATTCGGATATTGTTCAGGCAATCCAAAATTTAGAAACGGAGGAAGAGGACGATTTATTAATTGGTTGGGACAATATGCACAACTGGGTAAAAGAAGACGAGCGTGAAAAAGCTGAGGCAATGGAAATGGAGGAACGTAAAATAGCACGGGAAGATGCTATAGAAATCTAGCTGCGGAGCTAAGGGAGCTTAAACTCGAGGCTCAGAAAAGGCGGCTCGCAAAGCTCAATTGGCTCAAGGGGAATGTAGCAGCAATGAGTGACGCTATCTCCTTTCAGACACGGCCCTCAACGTTCCAGTCCATCGCCGAGTTGGAGAGAAGTGAAGCCGCAAGACAGGATTGCGAAATGGCGCACATCCGGCATCGATGATGCACGACAAAGCGCGGCCAAAATAGAGTGGCTACAGAGACCGTTTCCGAGATAGCTAGGTGTAACTCAGCGAGAGCTCGTTCAGAAAACGTGACGAAACTGCACGGATGGCGTCGGGCAAAGCCGAGCCAAGATGGAGTCCCCAAAGTAGCTAGACAGAACGCCGCCCAATTCGATAGTCGCAAACCTGCGATTGAGGGCAGAGACACGGAGTCTAACCGGCACCGACGGTTTAGAAGAGAGAGAGCTCCGAAGAGAGGCTGTGCAGTGAGAGTAGCAGCCGTCGCCGAGTTGGTTATGCGCAAGGACGCTAGAAAGGGGCCTGTACAGGCGACTAACCGGCACGGATGTGAAAGGAATAATTTCCCCAAAGGCAGTGGTTTCGCAAGGGAAACAAAGGGACGCCCTTTAGGAATTGTGAATTGCGGCAACTCCGATTTGAGGGGTCACTGCGATTTCAGTGACCAAGCCAGTACTGTGGCTACCTCGGCGAAGCTGGCGTATAAAGAGTGTGGAGCTGCTGTTAGGTTAAAACGCAGTATTGAAAGCCAGGCTGAGACACAGGAAAAGAGCCCGATTCTAGAACAGTAGTGCGTTTCAGAGGAAAGCGCTCAGGGCGATAAGCAAGCGGCGGAGGACTACCTTCATGGGAGCGAACTGCACAAGTCGGGGGCAGCTGAAGGTCCGTCTGTCAGTTGTGTGTAAATGACCATCTGTTGCAAAGGCAAAGAGGTCAATTTTCCACCTAAGGAAGGACGACGCGATGATGATGATGAAAACTTTATTTGGAGCAAGGGAGTTTTGGACACGTAGGTCCCTGGGCCCCCGCACGGTCCCACTGCACTCAAACGTTCATGTCCCGGAGGCTCGTGACGCTGGCAGCCCGGCATGCGGCGATGGCTTGCTTGGCCGGGTCGTCGGCGCACAGTACGATCTCCCAGGCCTCCCAAGTGGCAAGGTGCTCCAGGCCCCGCTGGGGAGGACCCGCCGGTCAGAGGAAAATAATATGGTCGAGGATGCCTTTGGGGTGATGGCAGAGGGTACAGGAGGGGTTTGTGTGGACTTAGTGATATCGCGAGCGTATACAAGGGGAGGGCAAAGTGCGTGTTTGGAGCCGCCTCCAAAGTGTCTGATGGTAATTGTCGAGGGAGGGATGGGGTGGGGGGTGGAGCCGACGCTCGGCTTTGCAGGCCTGCGTTATTTCACTGAATCAGTGCATGCGTTCCCGCGAGAACCCCAGGTTGGATGCCGCCGGTGCCCGGTTGAGAGAAGCTCCGGCTAAAGCGTTGGCGCCCTCGTTTACGCGATTCCCGGAGTGGGCAGGCACCCATATCAGCTGGGCGGGGCGGGTGCGCAGCGATGGAGTCCAGTATGCGAAATGCAGGGACGTGAACTCACCCGCGAGAAACATTTAGCGTGCCAAGGGCTGGAGGAGGCTGTCTTTGTTCATGCGATGCACGCGGAGAGTTCTAAGCGAGAAAGGAAAAGGGCAGGAACCAGAAGGAAACGGTTGAAATATCACGCCCTAAATTAAGGTGCGCAGACAGCTGCTGATGTTAGCAGAGATGGAAATTCGGCAGAAGGAAAAGCAATACCTTCCCCAATTCGGCCTCGTAAGTTCGCGGCTGATGTTACTGGTCGGGCGACACCCGTGGATTGTTAAGGCGGAAGCCTGTAATGTCTCATCGCTGTAAGCAGCAGTTGTCGACAGAAAATGTCACGCTTTTCAATTGGTGGAAACGGTCGTGACGTCACAGTGCGCAAATTTCTAACGGGGCCAATTGTACTTCTGCTAGTAACCATGCAACCAATTGAAGGGATCATATAGTGATGCTCCAAGTAAGTGGGACTGAGCTTAGTTAATTGCTTAATTACCTAATTAGCCTAACTAGCTTTACTAGTCAGGCCATATAAATTAATAAAACCGATTAAGAAATTGGTCGAGCTCAGGAATCGAACCCCGGTCTTCGGCGTGAGAGACGAGCATGCTATCCACTCCGCCATGCCAGCTCTTTTTTTTTGTCTTTATTGCCTGTTTTGACAGATTACAACAGATCATAAACAGATGTTCTGCGCTGCACACTCAAACAACAAGAACGGACATGTGTTTCACTCGCGTGAGAAAATCAAAACTGTCTCAGGGAACACAACTCTCCCATCAACTCGATAACTTCATCTCCAAAACATAGCTCCTTGTACACTTCACGTAGCTTAAATATGTTTTCTTTGAAGTAATCGCGGACAGAACGCGCATCTTCATCACAGTGTCGTACAGCCATCCTGCTTCGCCAAATACTGTGCAGGCCAAGCAGGAAAATTACATCATATTTATAAAGATCCGGCTCTATGTCCAGGAATCGTAGCCCATACGGCGTTAGGGGTAAGTCTTTCTTTATTGTACGCTGGAGCACGTCCCAAAAGAGCAGCGCATCCCAGCAATCAATAAAAACGTGTTCTATTGACTCTGGTTTGCGACACAACAAGCAGTCAGCACCCCATGGTAGAAACAATCCCTTTTCCTCCATCCATGTTTTAACCGGCAACGTCCCAGTGTGTAACTTGAAGAAAAACGTCTTCACACCCGCTGGCACCAACATTTTTCGTACTCTTTTTAAAACATTTCCTGCTTGGCCTCCACTATACATAGATCGATAGATTGGCTCCGGGAAGACAGAGTCGAGCAAATCTTTCAACAATTTCTTACGCGTGACATTAGAAAGATATTCCAAACTGAAGCGCGCATTCAGAAACCGGAAAGCAAAGACCACTTCTTTCAAAAACCTACTTGCACTGTATCTCATCCCGACCACACTGGAAATAACATAGTTTGGCAAAGCCGAAGAAAGCCTCACTTGAATAAATGTCCGCAGGAAAGGGTCGCGTTGATCTCGAAGAAACAGAAATCTTGACACCACCTGCCTCAGGTACAAGTGTGGCAAGGAAAGACCCCCTTTTCTCAAACGCAGAAATAAATTATCACGTTTAGTCCTCTCCCATGAGGACTGCCAAACAAAAACTGCGAAGAGACGATGAAACTTTTGAATGCTAAGTCGAGAGCATGAAAGGACCTGCAACAAATAGCACACTTTTGAAACCAGATATACATTGCATATGTTTGCGCGCGTGAATACAGACAGTTCCTTCCCCGACCATTTCTGTGCACGCGTGGAGAGTTCTTGAATTTTCTCCTTCCAAAAGTCATCGTTATCTCGATACTTGTCAAGAGGTACACCTAGGTATTTGGAAGGAACATGTGACCATTTTACACTTGCATGAAACAAAGGCGCTGATGCCCAATTCCCATGCCAAAGGCCCGCACACTTGTCCAGGTTAACAACGCTATTGGTTACATCACAAAATCTACGAACAACCGACATCGCATGTTCTATGCTGCTGTGGTCACTACAGAAAACTGCCACATCATCGGCATAAGCCAATACTTTAATTTCACATGCTTCCAGTTCGAAACCACGAATACAGCTGTTATTTATTACATTTCGGCAAAGCGGCTCCAGGTACAGAGCGAAAAGTAGCGGTGACATTGGGCAGCCTTGCCGCACGGATGCTCTAACGGCAATTCTGTCTGTGAGCTCTCGGTTAACAACCAGATTCGTGGTACAGTTGCTATAGGCCATTTTAACCCCTTTTAAAATAACTTCTCCAACACAGACATGTTCAAGGATTTTAAAAAGAATGTCATGACATACACGGTCAAATGCCTTCTCTAAATCAATTTGCAACATTGCGACTCGCCTAAAGTCAGCGTCACAGCATTCCAGTATACTCCGAGTGACATGAACATTCGTGAAGATGGTCCGCCCTTGAATTCCACACGTCTGGTGGGGGCCAACCAAGATGTCCATAACTGATTGTAAACGTTTGGCTAATACTATCATAAAAATTTTATAATCAACAATAGTAAGCGTTATCGGCCGATAACCTGTAACTTGCTTAAGCTGAGCAGGATTGTCAGTTTTCGGTATAAGTACTGTATGTGCACGAGAAAACGACGGTGGTAAAATACCAGTTCTAAATGACTCTTCATAAACGCGTTGCAAAATGAGAGCAGTTTCACGTTTGAACGCCTTATAAAATTCTGCTGCTATCCCGTCAGTACCTGGCGATTTCCCCAAGTGAAGCTCATCAATAGCGCATTCCAATTCCGCTGTTGATAAGTCGGCAGACAGGATGTCAGTGTCTTCACTGGTCAGTCGGGGTAATAGACTTAAAAATTCATCCTGAAAGGCCTGTACATCTGCCGATTTGGAAGCGAACAAATCACGGTAATGCTCACTGAAAGCCTCCCTTATCGCCTTGGGATTGTCTCTCAGAATGCCTTTGTTTTCAATTTCTACGATATCTTTTCTTCTAGCGTATCTTTTTTCTGTCGTCAAATTTCGCCTACTGGGCATATCATCTGCCAGCAAGCGATCTGCTCGTGCACGAATTGCAGCTCCCTGAAACAATGTCGCATCGATAACCTCAAGCTTTGCTTTAACTTCGCTGATAAGGTCACTGTATAGTCCCGGAGCTCTACTTTCTTCTGTAATTAATTCTTTCAACATCTGTTTTAGGTTCTTCTGTTTCGCTTTCTCAGCGTGCTTGATTTCTACGGACCTTTCAATAGCCCTCATTTTGACATCAATTTTGAATTCCTCCCACTTTTCTGCCCAACTTTTTCCATTATTCAACCGAACTTCTTCTAACACGTTCTTTGTTTCTAAAACAAACGAATCGTCCTTTAGTAACTTTGCATTCAGTATCCACAAGTACCAGCTGAATTTCGCTTGAGGTGTCACATTCCTGCCAATGGTGAATATGACACAACAGTGATCGCTAAACGTAACCGGTTCGACGATGTAGTTATCGCAAATTGCCGCCAGCTCAAGGGAAACGTAAGCTCTATCTAGCCTAGCATGACTACACCCTTGAAAATGTGTATAATGACGCCTCATTCCGCCCTTTGCAAACTGGGCTACGTCTTGAAGTGAATACTTTTCAATGTTTTCTTTCCAGAAAACAGCACTTTCGCTTTCGGTGACTGTTGAGCCTGATCGGTCATCTGCACTGAGAACACAATTGAAATCCCCTAAAAGAATGACAAGTCTATTGCATTCCAGATACGCACATAGTTCCTGGAAAAACAAAAGTCGTTCACGGGGTTTCGTAGGAGCATACACACAGATAACTCTCAAATATTCCTCCCCGTACAACAGATCACAGAGCACAAACCTTCCCCTCGTGCAATACACCACTGCTTGTTCCTCGATATTAAGACTGTTCTTAATTAACAGAACACAGCCCGCTGATGTCCCCACTGCATGACTAGCACGCACGTTATATCGCGGCTTGAACTGCGCAACCATAGCGTCTGTCGCGCTCGCACTCTCTACCTTTGTTTCTTGTACTGCAAGAATGTCCAGGTCTTTCTCATAGAGCAGGCGCCTTAGCTGACATTGTTTACGTCTAGCTGCTAGTCCACGCACGTTTAACGTGCCGCATTTTAAATTTGACGGAAGACAAGCCATGCTGAAAATCCTGAGCACAAAAAGGTACAAGTCCCTTACCAGGCGTACGCCTTACCCTCCGAGAAGGGGCGATTAATCAGCGCTCCTTGCGCTGCGCACGGGAGACGCGGACGATGAACGACACTCAGGCACATACTTCCCCTTGGCCCCGGTGGGTCTGAGCCACTGGCGCTCAAGGCGTTGCGACCTGACCTCGGTGGAAGGTTGTGAAGGGGACGGCAACACCGTCTTGGCACGCTTAGCCGGACCGAAGGTGCCATGTGATGCCCTTTCATCCTCGACTGGCTCCGCTTCGGCGTTCATGGCAGACGCCTGGTCACTCATCGGTGGCGTTTCAGTCGCGTTGCTCAAAGCTCGCTGTTCGTTCGGCGTCTTGCTCGAAGTTTCCATGTTTCCTTTGGAGACGCTTCCCTGTTCCCCAGACGCACTCTTCTTTGGACGGTCATCAGGGGCCGCCGTTTCAGCTTCCTCAACGTCCATGATATCCTCTTTATCGTCACAGTCCTCTGAGGCCGCCCCTATCACATTGGCGTACGTACGTATGCAGTCCTCACGGACATGACCAAAGGCTCGGCACTTAGTGCAGCGAGGCGTCTGGCAGTCGCGGCGGATATGCCCGCGTCTGCGACATCGGAGACAAACAGGGGCCCTACCGGGCACAACCACAAGGACGGAGCCCCCGTAGAATTTGAAAAGATGCGGTAGCTCCTCCGCCGTGACTCCCTCTTTAAGCACCATTCGAGCGACACGTGTTGTCGACTCCGCCGATTCAAATCCTGCAACACTCCATTCCTCATGCTGAATTTCCATCACTTCCCCAAACTCGCTCAGGGCCTTCCGTAGGGTCTCACTGGGTATGTGAAATGGCACCCATTGAATATTCCCCCTGGATCTCCTTTCGACAAGGGATCAATAATGGCACAGTAACCGCCTTTCACACTCAGGCCCCCGGCCGCAAGTACAGTGTCCTTCGCCTCCTGGGTGCGGAACCTCACGAGCCAGAGGTGGCTCATCTGGTAAGCGCCAATGCCGCTGACATCCCTAAGGACGCCGGCATCTTCTAATGGTTGACGAAAGTCCTCTATTCGATACGGACGCTTCGAGGTATCACCGTGCAAGAAAACACACAAACGCATACCTTCGTCAGCCGGCAGTGACGGTAGCAGAAAGCGATAACCAGGAGGTGGTCCAGACACCGATTCATCCCGACCAACAAAGGCCGTTGCGACACCTCGCCCGGAGCGAGCCATTTCTGCGTCCGTCTTGCAGGGCAGCCAGAAGCAGAATCCCCTCCGCCATGCCAGCTCGATGGTTTCGAATGAACAAAGGCGCGTCTAGTGAATACGGTGTCTTCACTCACTCTCATCCTCCTCCATTCCCTTCCGGCGAGGTTTAGGTGTCCACCGACAAATGAGAGACAGATACATTTCCTTTCCTCAAAAACCAATTTACCGACGAGCGAGGCGTAGAACCGAATGGGCGATGGCGTTCTATGAAGTCCTTGGCAGCGTTGCAAGACGCTGTCGCATTCCACTCTTAGGGGCGAAGCTTAACATTTTAACCACACATCAGTGACCACACTTTAGGTCAAAAAAGTGCCCCCCTGAATTTTGTGAGACAGTTACTGCGTAATTTACTTTCCTCAAATACGATTTTCATTTTCTTCATTACGGCTCCTCTTTATCTATCTTCTTTCACTCCCACTTCCTCCCTTCCTCTACGGTGCGGTTCAGGTGTCCACCGAGATGACAGAGAATTACTGCGCCATTTCCTTTCCTCAAGAAGCGTTGCGTTCAAAGGGCAAGGCATCGCGCCGAACGGGTGGTGGCGCTCCGTGGACTCCCTGGCAGCGCTACAACACGCTGTCGCGTTCCACTCCTAAAGGCGAAGCTTAAGCGTCATTAATTAGCAGTTAATTAGTATTCAGGAATTAATCAGTAATTAACCATTAATTAGTGATTTGTCATCACATAGTAATTAGTACTCAATTATATGTGACGCCACCAGTTCCACAGAAACAGCGAAGGTGGTGCGGAAAACGCTTCCGCCTCTACCAACTAGACAGTCAATGTGCCCCCTGAATTTTTCTAAACCTGACCGCAGTAACAGAAAGGGAAAATCTCATCAGCCAAGCAAAACAAGAGCGTGGTATTTCAACGGGCATTGGCCTGCGGGAAGACCCAGACCACACCGACCTGACAAAATGGCGGTAAGGAGAAACGCGAAGCGGCCCGAGAGATTAGAAGACGTTAAGTTGCGCGACCTTCAGCGCATGCGAGCGCGGGGATCAAGCAAGAGAGACGATGCATGCAAGCACGTTCAGCGCGCGTCATTGAGAAAAGGGAGGCGTCCATCACTTTCGGCACTGCATTACAGGAAGCGCGCAGGGCGGAAAGGTAGCCGTGCTTCGTGCTGGGGGCGAGAACAAAGAGTAACTTCTCGCGCTGGTCGCTGTTCGTCGCCAGGGGCCGGTTCTCGACTTCGCTTGTGCTACCAAGGCTTTCTGAGCGTGTTGAGGGGGCGCGGAGACAACAGAGGGAGACGTAGATTTTTTTTTTCTGTAGCCTTTTGTCAGGATTTGACAGCAGTATAATCAGACAGAGCGCGACCCCAGCGGGCGCGTCTGAAGGGTTAATCCTTTCAACGCGGCTGACGTGAGACAGCTTCACCCCCGCGTAGCCATTCGAATTAGCTTTTTTTTTTCATCCTCCTTTATTTTGAGCGTGTGTGTGAAATCGTGGAGGCAGGGGCTACTTTCTTTGGGCTAAAGATTCGGTTTGTGGTTTTGTGGTTTTGTGGGGTTTAACGTCCCAAAGCGACTAAGGCTATGAGAGACGCCGTAGTGAAGGGCTCCGGAAATTTCGACCACCCGGGGTTCTTTAACGTGCACTGACATCGCACAGCACACGGGCCTCTAGAATTTCTCCTCCAAAGAAATTCAACCGCCGCGGCCGAGATCGAACCCGGGTCTTTTGGGCCAGCAGCCGAGCACCATAGCCACTGAGCCACCGCGGCGGCCTAAAGATTCGGAGTTGACGGATGTTACTGTGTTTTCTATAACTTCGACAAACGTTATTGCGGCCACTAGGTTCGAAATAACGAGTGCTAATTTACCACGAGTGACATGCTGGCCATGTACGTTGATACTGCTCACGCCAACTTGGAAAAAATACTTGCTTTCGTAAACTAGGCTTAGAATACGGCTGCGCATACAACGATGGGATTCTCCTCTTTCTTCCTCGTATATGGTCGAGTAGTAGTAGTAGTAAAAACATTTATTTTTTTTTCAAAAGGAAGAGTTAGGGAGTAGGGGGATGGGGATAGATAGATGTGGAGCTACAGTGGTCGGTCTTCCCTAGTCCAGGATACCGTTGGCCTCCGCCGCTGCCTTGGCCCTCGTCACCAGCATAAGCTGAGTGCTCGGGTCGGAGTCAGCCAGGAGGGCCTCCCACTGCTCTAGACTAGGGCTATTTACCTTTGGTAGTAAAGGGCTTTTTTCCGCAGCCCCAAGTGGCGTGGTACGTTGTGGCGGAGCCCCCACACCACACGCACTCTTTCGCGTATCTGTTCGGCCACATTTTGTGATACATGGCTCTGCTTGGGTAGGTGTCTGTTTGTAGTCGTCTGAGCGTGGTGGCCTGCTCTCTGTCGAGGATATCCGCCGCAGCCGAGTACTTCTTGCGCGCTCCCAACAACGCCTTCATTGCCTCCCCGTAAGATTCTGGCGTGCTGAAGGGTTCCACCGGCAAACCCGCCCTCCGGTTCGTGAACCCTCGGACAACGGTGTCTGCCATGAGATTTCCCTCAACCCCAGTGTCAGGGACCCAAATGATGGTGTGTTGAATGTTTGTGTTGTTTGATCCATGTCTGTGTTGTTTTTGTTCGAAGAGGATACTCGCGGCTTTTCGGCCGATCCTTCCATCTCTGTACGCCCTTGCTGCAGCCTGAGAATCCGTGGCTATCCAGTAACTCAGTCCCTGCCGATTGGCTTCAGTCAGGGCTAGAGCTATGGCGATCTCTTCCGCTGCTTGTGTTGTCCTTGTGCGCACTGATGCACCAGTAACTATATTCCCATTGGCGTTCACTACTGCTACCGCCCTAGCGTTTTCCTTCGTTCTGTACTTGGACGCGTCAACATACAGAACCATCTGTTTCTTCTTTAGGAACCTGTCCAACTCCAATGATCTCGCCGCCCGTCTTCCTTCGTGGTTCTTCGGGTCCATGTTTCTGCGCACTGGTTTAACCAAGAAAGTGCTCCTAATTTGGCTGTCAATGTCTGTCTTGTCTTCGCCCTCGTCTTCTGCCGGGTATCCTAGCTTGATCAGTAGTGCGCGGCCAGCGGCTGTTCTTTTAAGTCTTTCCATTTGAAATCTGAGCATGGTTTCGCTGTGCTCCTCATAGGTGCCGTACACCCCCATGTTCATCAGCTTCTCTGTCGAGGCGCAGGTCATGACGCCTAAGGCTTGCTTATACGCCCTTCTGATGCATGTTTCCATTTTGTTCGTTTCCCCTTTGTTAGGTTGTAGGTACGGAAGCGCGTACGTCATCCTCGGTATGATGAGCGCAGAAGTGATCCGTAACGCATCTCGCTCCTTCACCCCTTTTCTCTTGTTCATAATCCGGCTTAACATACTGCATATCTGTTTCGTGGAGTGTTCCAAGAGCTGGATGGTATGGTCCCGTTTGCCTTTCTCCTGCAGCCACATTCCCAAGATGCGAAGCTTATTTGTCCTTCTTACGGGTTGTCCATCTATCTCTAATTCTATCGTTCCCCTGTCCTCTTTATTTTTGTGAAGTCTAATAAATTCTGATTTTTCTGGGGAGCACTGCATCCCGCTAAATAAAGCAAATTGACCGATCTCATCCGCCGCTCTTTGCAGTATTTCTTGCTTGTTTCCCGTCGATCCTTTTGTCGTCCACACTGTGATGTCGTCCGCATAAACTGAATGTTCTACATCTTTGATGTTTTTCAGTCTCCTAGTTAATCCAATCATTGCTATGTTAAAGAGCAAAGGTGAGATGATGGATCCTTGTGGCGTCCCTCTGTTTGGCGTCGTCTTCTTTTCTGACCTAATGTTGTTGATGCCGATCGTTGCTGTTCTGTTAGACAGGAAGGCCTTTACGTATGCGAAGATCCTTTCCCCACAGTTTGTTGCCGAGAGTTCTGTGAGAATGGCATTGTGGCCGATGTTGTCGAAGGCCCCCTTGAGGTCTACGGCCAAGATTACGCCTTCTCGAGTGCCGGATATTTGTTTTAGTACCGTGTCTCTTAACTGGAGCATCACGTCTTGCGTGGAGAGCCCCGTTCTGAACCCGAACATGGTATCCGGAAACAGACCGTTGTCCTCCAAGTAAATGCTCAGTCTAGTCTTGACCACTTTCTCGTATAGTTTACCGAGGCATGAAGTTAGTGAAATGGGCCTAAGGTTCTCCAAACTGGGTGTTTTCCCTGGTTTAGGTATCACGATAATCTCAGCGTGTTTCCACTCCGCCGGGACCGTGCCCCTTTCCCAGTGCTCGTTGATTAGTCCAGTCAGGCTTTCGATTTGGTCATCACTGAGGTTTCTGATCATTGCATTTGTTACTTGATCTTTTCCCGGTGTTGTGTTCCTTGTGAATGACCTGGCAGCCGCGTATACCTCGTAGTCTTTTATCGGTTCATCCAGCTTCGACTTCCTTGTCCCTGAATATACCATGGTGCAGGGTGGCACTTGCGTGCTTCCGACGTACCTGGACCAAAGAAAATCTGTAATCTGAGCGTCCGTTCCCTGATAATTGTGCGTGATACGTTCTATCGTTTTGCTGTTTTCTCTTTTCGATTTTGTCGGGTCTATGAGGTGCCTGAGCAGCGCCCATGTTTTAGCGCTACCCAAGTTGCCGTTTAGTTCATTGCAAATTTGGTGCCAATTATCTCTAAGTAAGTTTGCAGTGTGGTCTTCTATCTCCTTATTGATCTGAGCTATTCTGAGTCTCAATTTCCTGTTATGTTTTTGTTTCTTCCATCTTTTCGTCAGTCCCCTACGAGCCTCCCAAAGATGTAGCAATCGTTTATCCGCACGTGGAAATTCATCGGTGACCTCTAGCTCTGTAGTATTGTCTCTGTGGACCTCCCGTAGTCGTTTGGTCCACTTTTCGATGTCCGTTATCGCAGTTCTTCCGGCTTCATTCTCCAACTGTTCACGGAATTTTTTCCAATCTGTGATTTTTGTCTTTCTCTGGATTGTGCTGAACCTTGTAAGTTTAATTTGCGTTTGAATTACGTAGTGGTCACTTCCGAACTGCTCCCCGGTGTTAGACCATTCGTAGTCTAGGATATTTCCTACGATGGTCAAATCAGGGCTAGTGTCTCTTGAAACGCTGTTTCCGACCCTAGTAGGGTATCTGCTATCGGTAACGATTTCCAGCCCGTGCGTGTCTACTCCATCTAGGATGGTTTTTCCTTTCTTTGTATTCATCTTGTAGCCCCACTCTTTGTGCGGAGCATTGAAATCTCCTACAATCACAAGGTGGTTTTGTTTTACCAGGCCGATCACCGCTCTAATGATTTCTCTGAAGTCATGTCTCTTCTTGCGAGGTGGTGAATATATGTTAAGTACGAATAGGCTCTTCTCCCCGCGCTTCTTAGGTATTACCTCTATTAAAAGGTGTTCTATATCTTCTTCTGGTGTCGTGTGCTTGTACGTAGTGACCCCCTTCTGACATAAAATGGCCACTTTTTTAAATCTTTCATCTACTATGGTGTCGTAGCCGACTATCTTCGGCGAAGTGTTAGTTTCTTGCAGCGCTATTACAGTGGGAGGGTGTTTATGCTGCAATACATGTATGTTGAAATCGGTTTTTTTTTCGAAATCCTCTACAGTTCCATTGCCATATTGTAAATTTTTCTTCTGCGTTAGCCATGATGTGACACTACTGCTGCGCTGCGAAGATCTTCGCGCTTTCGTTTAGGTCGACCTGTTCCGGTGCTCTCTTGTTTTGTCTCCTGAACAGTTCTGCCAATCTCTGATCGGTTGCGTTCAGTCTGCTCATGATTTGTTCCAGCGTCGCCAAGACTGTTTTCTGTTGCTCCTGTATTTGGTGCAGTGGTATAGTAGCATCTATTTCTTCCCTTACTTGCGGTTGTACGGCTGCTGGCCCTTGCGTGCTTGTTTTCGTCGTGGGCGATTGTACTCCGTGTACTTTTCCTCGGTTTGTATCATTTTCTTCTCTTTGTTGTCGCTGTTCTATAAACGAGAGCCTCCTTTTTAGTCGTTCATTTTCCTCTCTAAGTTCCCTGTTTGTTTTTTCTAGAGCTTCGAGTCTAGCCTGTATCGAATAGTCTAGAGCAGTGGGATAGACTGGAGACTCGCTCCTAGACTGACTCACCTTCTTGGACTGCTTGGTCTTCTGTTTAGATGCGGAAGCGCTGTGAGCGTTCCCTCGAAACCAGGCGTTGTCGCCATCGTGGTCGGTGGTTCTCGCGTCTGCTAGCCCCGGAAAGTCTCCCTCTTTGAAGAACGGCGTTCGGCTTCTGCTGCCGCTGCGCCTGTTCCGAGACGCAGATCTCGAGGATCCGTTCTTTCCTTTCGTTTCGGCTTCCTCGCTGTCGAACCACCGCGGCCTGCGACCACCGTGGCAACTGCTTTCTTTTTTCTTGCCTTGCTGGTTCTGCTGGCCTTTCCGCTTGAGACGTCTCTTACATCCTATATCGCCCGTGGCGTGAGCTTCGCCGCACCACTCACACCTGGGCTCCCCACACTCGTGTCCGTCGACGTTGGCACGTTTGCATCTAGGACACTGCGGAATGGGTTCTGGTTCCGGGCAGACGTCTGATCGGTGCCCCTGCAGGTGGCATCTCAAGCACACCTGCTTCGTAGGTTGGTAAGGGTAAACTCTGTAAAGTCCTCCCATCACTGCGACTGTCTTGGGCAACCTCGGTCCGTCGAACGCGATGAGCGCTGACTCTGACTTCCCGAGCATTCTTGCGTAGACTGCACGAATTCCCGGCGTTGCTACTTGGATGTGGTTCATTAGGATCTCTTGCGTGGTGCCGGCCATCACTCCATGCACCACACCCCGGATAGTTCCCTCCGCCGTGGAGCAGTAGGCATTGAACTCGAATTGTTTGTCTCCGAGGCACAACTTCCTCGTCTTTTGCAGAGCTTCTGCCTTCGCACCATCTGGCGTCCGGACTATTATTATGTTTGAGATGGCTTTCACCGCGACAAGCATGTCGCCGATGTATACCAGGTTGCATTCCTTCACCAGGGCTTGTATGTAATCGCTGGGCTTGAAATCTCCCACTCTTAGGTTGTGGCTCTTCGGTCGTAATACGATTTTGTATCCTCCTTTCGGGAGCTGTACGAAATCTCGCCTGTTACCAGGGAGTGTCTTCAGTTGGTTGTTTGCAGCGGACGCCGGTGGCGCGTTCGGGACCATGGCGTTCGGTCCCGGCGTCCCAGGTTTCTGCTGCTGTGGCTCGCTCGTTCTCACTGGAGTCTTGTTTGCCTCCGAAGGTGTACTTGCCTGACCGGTAGCTGTAGCTGACCGGTAGCGTCGAGAGCCTACATCCACCATGGACACCATCCTTCCCTATAGCTGTGAGCCTTCCGAGATCACATCCCTATCCGAGCTCACATGTGTACCGATGAATGTCGGCAGCTTGCACGCTCTTTCACCACACACAGCTACAGCGGCATCAGAAGCACCGTCGTGACTCCTCGGACCTTTCCATTTCATATCCCTCCGGCGCACTCGTTAGGCTATGGGTGCTTTGCTCCACTCCCGTCCTCCCCACGAAACTGCTTTCCCACTATCACGGCCCTTACCGCATTCTACAACAAACTTTTCCCGTGAATTAGATAGTTGAGCCCCTTGACCCCTCTTTTGATCATGGCTGCCGGGGCTGTGAAACGGTACACGTCACGCGTCTTACTCGTGCGCCCTACTATGATCCGATCATTCTTTCGACCCCTTAAGTAACCATGATGGCTCCTTTTTCGGCGGGGAAATAACCGATGGGAGCGACCGGCAGCCGTTCAAATGGTGGGAAGAAGAGGTCGACGAAGTGCAGTTCTGGTTCCTGGATAAGTCTTGGGAGTCTGCTTGTTGTGACGCCCTTCGATCAACGACCACCGACATGTGCTTCGAATACACACCTTTGCAAATAATTTAATATATTTAATAATTAATAATCGACCAATACTGTTCCCATTTCGAGTTATTGATCAATTCGCTCTCGCCCTACCATAAGCTTACCTTCCTGGTTAGCTCAGTTGGTAGGGCGACTGCTCCGGTGAAACGGTAGTTCCGGGTTCGAACTCCGGACCAGGACGTATTTTTCTTTACCTGCGAAATTTCCAAGAACATTTACTAGCTTTCCTATGTAGCGATATGGCTCCGCTTCGCTGCCTTCGTCAGAGTAAGTTCGGTCGGGGTACAGCTAGGCGGACTACAGGAGAAAAATAGCTGTTAAATGCTTGTGCAACGATCTCACCATCGCTCGAACAATGCACCTCTCCTTTATTTTGGCAGTTCTCTCGGCTCGTTGGCCATTGATCAGCCTAGAGGTTCGTCTGCTGTTATTATCATCAGACTGACTACGCCCAATGTGGGAAAAGGCGCCCCTGTCATGCTCTCTAATTAACCCTGTCCTTTACCAACAGCGGCCACCGTATTTCCACAAATTTCCTAATTTCTTCCGCCCACTTTACCTTCTGGCGCTCTCTGCTACGCTCGCCTTCGCTAGGAAGGCCCAGCGGTTACCTTGTCTTCACATTACGTGCCTTGCCCGAGCGCATTTCTTCCTCTTGATTTCAGCTAAGCTGTAATTAATCCGCGTTTGTTCTCTCATCCACTCTTCCCGCTTGCGGTCTCCTAAAGTTACGCCCATAATTTTCTTAACATAGCTCGCTGTGTAGTCCTTAACTTAAGCTGAATCGTTCTCCTTAGCCTGCACGTTTCTGCGCCGTCGGTGAGTGCCGGTTAGATAGAGCAGTTATATACTTTTCTCTTAAGGAATATTCGTAAACTGCCATTGATAATCTGAGAGAGCCTGCCATATGCTCTCCAACCCGTGCTTATTCTTCTAGTTATTTCCCTCTCGTGATCCGCATTAACAGCCACTACCTGCCCTCAGTACGCGTACTCCCTTACCACTTCCATCACTTCACAACCATGTGCAAACTGCTGTTCCCATGCGAGACTGTTGAACATTGCTTTCGACTTCTGCATGTTAATTTTAAGACCTACCGTTCTGCCTTGCCTGTTTAACGCATTGATATATAGTTTGCAGCTCACCTCCTGAGTGACTTAGCAAGGCAGTGTCATCAGCGAATCGCAAAATTACTTATGTATTCTCCGTTAACTGTTATCTCCAGCTGTTCCCAATTCAGGCCTGGGAACAGCTCCTGTAAACAGGCAGTAAATAGCAATGGCGAGATTGTCTCCCTGCCTAACACCCTTCGTTATCGGAATTTTATTGCTGACTTTACTGACTTTATGAATCTATATGTAGCTGTGCAGTCGTTATAGAGATCTTCCAGTATTTTAACATGAGACTCTTCTACACCCTGATTCTGCAATGCCTGCATGACTGCTGAGGTTTCAACTCAGTCGAATGCTTTCTCGTAATCAATGACCACTATATAAAAGGGTTGGTTATATTCTGCGCATTTCGCTATCACCTGATTGAAAGTGTGAATATGGTCTTTTGTCGAGCATCCTTTACAAAAACCTGCCTGTTCATTTGACGGTATGAAGTCTCAGGTTTTCCTGATTCTGTTTCTGACTACATTAGTAAATGCCTTGTAGGCAACAGACAGTAAACTGATCGGTCTGTAAATTTTGAAGCCCTTGTAGTCTGCGTTCTTAGCATTTAAGATAATGTTAACGTTCTCCCAAGCTTCTGGTATGCTCGAGGTCATAAGGCATTGCGTCGATATGACCATAGATATGACAATACTATGTTGCCTATAGAGGATATCGCAGCATAGGATGGCACCTAGACATCCTGATCTGTATGATAGGCCCCTGAGATTTTACTTTGCAGAATCCATTGCTAACGTCATCGAAGTGCTGAAATATCTGGCGATGCCTCAGAAGCACGCAAGCTTACATCTTGCTTACTTGTAGAGATACGCAAGAACTACTTTCGTAATTAGTTTTTCATCTGCGCTGGTAGTATTTAAGATGAGGGCAGCTGTTCGGACTAAACAGGAAAAAACAAAAAGACGGACAAAAGGAAAACGAGGCGCATGTGGTGTCCTCTTGGTGTTGTCTGATCAAGCGCTGCGTTTCGTGACTTTTGAGAGTTTTTAAGACATTAATGCAAGAGGGGATTCGGCGATAAAAGCGATCAAGTGCAATAGTATTCGATCTCCGAGAAGACAGAGATTCCAACTAAGGGAAAGCGCTGTCTCACTCGTGGCCTGACAAAAAGAGAAGCGGGTCACTCGTGTAAGCATTTTTAAAAATAGCTGTCGGTCCTAAACACGACCCTCGACACTTTTTCCTAAAAAGCTGAAATAATCTGGCCATCCTCGCCTAGCTTCTGAATAAATACAAGTCCCATGTATTCCAATTTTCTCGCTCCAGCCGTTGACCCCTTCAGGTACTCTTTGTTCGTGCTCAGTGTGCTCCTGCTCAACATCTGTATACTTGATCCGATGTTTGTGAAATCATTAAATTGGAGCGCTACAGCGTGGCTTCGCCTTTGTAAACGACAACGGTACGGCCGCAACGGAAAGTGGAAACTTGGTTTCGTGAGCCTCTTGCAACAAATGCTCGAGCGCAGTTCCCATCTGCCGCGTAAACTTGTGCAATTGTTCCAGCTTTGCAACGTCGGAGCTTCTGCAGTGGGGATGTTTTTCGTTATTTTACGAGCGTCTTTTGTGCAACTAAATTGCTAGCTCGGAATTTTGCGCAGCTGCAGCGTTGCATGATATAATGACTGTCGCATTCTATGATGCTAACCTGTATGCTAGCCTTGGCGGTGGCTTTTTTCTTTTTGTTGGTTAATCCTTATCCCGACCGTGAGCAATAAGCTCTTCGTTTCACAATAATTTGTCGTTAAATGTTCAGATCTTCTGCACGCTGCAGCAAAAAAACTGACTTGGAAATATTTGCGACATAACTGCAAACACCTGTGAGATCACAATACCTATTCATACGATGTGTTACTTTTCAAAAGCGAGTGCCTCGCGGTTGGGCTGACGAGTGCCATTGATTAACAAGCAACAACATGGCAACGTTCATCACTTTTGAAGAAGAAAAATTCATTTGGCCGCTTGTATTTAAATAACCGTAAAAGGCAGAAGGTATAATGTATGTTCTAACCAGGTGCACTTAGATTATATTACCTCGCCGCGGTGGCTCAGTGGTTACGGCTCTTGGCTACCGACGGAAGGCAAAATTCTAGAGGCCCGAGTACTGTACGATATCAGTGCACGTTAAATAACCCCAGGTGGTCGAAATTTTCGTTCCTGTTATTTGCTTTTGCATGACAGCAAAATTTTTATATGACATCAACTCTTCCTGCACTTTTGAGCGCGCATCTTTTTCATACAGGGGTACCTTTTTGCTGACACATCGTTTTTTGTCACTTGTGAACCATGGTTTATTCTTTGGGGTCGAAAGAAGCATTTGGGAAAGTATTTCTCCAGCAGCGTTTTCAACAGATCATAAAAAGCTGCACAGTTTTCAAACTCAGTGCGATTAGAAATGTCACTTCAAAGGAAGAACACAAGCGCTCATCGCAGTTGTTTAATACCGTCTACGTCTGTTGTACAAAGCCATAAATAGATCCTTCAGACTCTGAAACATTTGGCATAGCTGATCCAAACACACAATGAACCGGGTGGTCGTTAAAACACTCGTGCACATTTATAGACACGTTCAGGAAAGTTAAAAAAAATGTTCACCAAGAATAGCATCAGCTCGTCTCGCGCACCACACGATCTGCGCCAGTTGAAAGAAACACGGCAAATAAAAAAACTGAACAACAACACAGCTCAGACAAGCATAAGCAAATGAAACAGATTACTAATAAGTATTGGGGACATTAATGTCAGGTGCGACATTAATGTCAGGTGCGAGGATGATAGTCGAGTGCGCGAGCGGATTGTGAACATATGACAAAACGTAAGTTATTTCTGCAGCACAGTCGGCGAAATTGTCTGGCTGTCTGCTACACCCAGTTACAGCTACAGTAACGTTCAGGAAAGAGCAAGCAGCTCATATATTTTGCAGTGCACAATATACGATATTCGTAGTATGTGTGTAACTATAAATCATGATGTCATCACCTCTTTCATCTGGTCTGTATCTAGGAAAGGAAAAAAATCACTTCAATCTGACGTTTTCAGCTGTCAGTTTTAGAAGTAAACGACGTTTGTTTTTAGATGGTGGCGTCATCATCCTAAATATGGACGAAGGAAGCAAGCTGGCCTTGTTTATTTATATTGCTACAAAAATATGCTTTGCTTAAAAAAACTGGAATTGCTTTAGTAGCCTCTCGTCCAACTTTAGCGTCTAATGACCGGTGATTTCGCGTAGTGCAAATGCAGACTCGGTCTCTTACAGAATTATAGCGATATTGTTTGTCTAAAAGAGAAAGTTTCTCAAAAGGACCCGTGAAGTTTTTGTTTAGGTCATGGATTTCACAAGAAAGTCTCGACGTTTTTTGGAAATAAATTAGGTTCGGGTTTAAAAGTGTTCTGCAATCCGAACCCGGGGCTCTTAACGTTCATGAACTTGAATGCACTAGTAGATGTCATGCTTATAGTTGCGTAATGAAAGAGTTGGCAATTGGGGAGTGCTGTCGACCCTGTTTTCGAGCACCGAAGCCATAGGTCACCTCAGTGTGAGCGGTCGTACACCAGTCCGGTTATTTCCAAAGTCAACAATAAGTTACTCTGAGGTTAAGTAACTTATTTTGTCTTTCTGAAAAATCAATGTTCTTGAAACGCGTACGATTGTTCATGTCGTCCGCAAGGTCAGTCAGTTTTTTTTCATCGTCACGAAAATGACTAAAGGCTAATGCATGTCTTTTCATGTTGTCGATCGACCGTGTCCTAACATTCCAGACAGTTTCGAAGCCATTTCCGTGCTCTTATGATTTCCTTAACCTTTGAATGAGTTTATTTCTTTGTGTTATAGGAGGTGATGGAGCCTTCATATCACGAAGTAGCACTCGGGATGACGCCGCATCGTTCAACTCTTGTAGGATTTGATCAAATTTATTGAGACCCGGGTTTGTGCTCACGTCCCCGCAATAGATGAGAAGGCAAGCCAAACAGAACCAAACCATGACAATGTTGCCTTACGGACAATACCTAGCTGCCAAAACGATGCGCTTTGGCAGAACATCCGATTCGCGCGTGTTTTATCACAGTATCGACGCCCATTAACAACAAATAGCTAAAAATAAGCGCCACTCTAGCGTTTGTGGTGACGTCTTAAATCCAGTCACAAGACAAAAATAGCTACAAGCATATGAATGTGGTAGAATGCATTCGACAAATACTGCTAGGCCACTGCAGCTTCAACACAATACCGAGAAAAACATTAGCAGCTGACCAGAATCCCTCACGACGCAGGTATATCAGAGTTGTATTTTTCGACTACCCACGCGGGGGTTAGAAGCTTGAAGGCTAGCAGAAAAGCTTCAAATCAAATTGAGTGCCGCTCAGCGACTTGCGATAGGGATGACGATTCATTGGTAGCCTTAAACGGCAGGAAAAGAACAGCAAGGGAGTAAACGCAGCAGTGCGATAACCTAACTTAGATGAACAAGAGGAAAAGTCATAGGCGGGACACGTATTGCGGAGGGCAAACGCCGACGGTCGCTGAGAGTAACGGAGTGGATTTCAAAAGACCGAAGACATAGCAGTTGGCGAAAGACTACCATATGGGTGGATGAGATTGGGAAGTTTAAAGAAAATAGCCTTCACTTTTTTCGCCCAAGGCAAAGGAAAGCGTTACAAGGCTGTCGTTGAAAGTATCCTTCGTGCAGCAGCTATTTTGTAGCAAAAGGCACTACGGGATATTCTTAAGATGTCTTTTCGAAGTTTCTTGAGGAGATACAATACTCAAATTGCGCATACCGCATGGTGTTGCATTTTAGAAGTATTCAGCAGAGGTAAATTGCCAAAATGCCGTTTTGTTCCATGAGATCAGTGGATGTAAAGGAACCCCCTCTGGCCCAAATGTTTCCAAAGCCCTCCACTTTGGTGATAGTTACAGCCCACATGCAGCTTCGATGCTCTGAATCCCACACACTAATACATACTATTACTAGAGCTGAAACAAGCAACACAAGTACACAGAACCGGACGGATTACCGGCAATGAAAAACCAATATATACGTTGTTATGACTCTAAAGGGTGCAAGCGGCGTCTTTGAAAAGGGGGCGGGAAAAAGAAAAAATAGAGAAGCTTCGAGAAAAAGGAGAAAAGTAGTGCATCTCCAGCGTTTTAATGCAATATGCTTACCCATTATTCTTTCCGACATGACACAGATGGGCTGATGCACACAATGCCAGCACAGATTGTTTTCCCCTAGTTATTTCGCACATGAGCCAATAATAGCGTGTGCAGGCGTCCATAAACCTGACTAGAGCGATCGAACGGAGCACATGGGAGTACACTTGTGTCATTTCTGACCGCGTAGGAGTCGCAACGTGGACAGTGCATACACATTCCCATGGACTGTGTTTAACTGCTCCCGTCGTTAAAAGGGGTTTTGGGTCCGTTAGGCATCCGCGATTGTCATACATGGCAACAGAGCGCACCGTTCAAGCCCTTTAGACAGGTTTGTGGACGACTGTACCTAATATGGCTCACTCATTCAGCAAAGTTTAATAGCAGCAGATGAGGCGATTCTCCTTCCCAACGGATTGTAAATTCATCTCGCAGTCGGTCGCTGCAGGAACGTTCGGTTTGCTGGATGTTTACCATGAGAGTGTCCCACACTTAGCCAGTGCCTTGGGTCTCACCTTTAGTCAGTCTTGCAGCGGCTGGCGCACAGCACACCAAATAGGTCGCTGGAAGATGCCTTTGGCACGCAACGAATAGGATAGACCCTGGAATGATGATGATAATAATGATACTAAATAAAAATTGCGGCTTTAGAGTGAATATATAAAGCCAGTGAGGGTTGCAGGACTAGGCCTGGCAAAGCTGGCCGGCGAAAAAAATTAAATTGCAGTGTTTTAACACACATTAAAAATGCAAAAGAGAAGTGCCGCATTCAGTTGACAAGGGTCACAGGCGCTATGCACTGTGTCGCTAAAAATATATGGCGCAGTAACTGTCTCACTTCTAGGTGGACACCTCAACAACGCATAGGAAAGAGAGGAAGGTGGTAGTGAAAGACGAAAGAGAGAATGTGGTGTCATAGTGGAGCGCTCCGGAGTAATTCCGACCACCTGGGTAACCAACGTGCGCTGACATTGCAGAACACATTGGCGCCCTTTGCGTTTCGCCCTGATAGCGATGCGGCCGACACGGTCGTGTTCGAATCCGGGTACTCGGGCTAAAACAAACAAAGCACAACAAGATTCTTAAAATCTGCTTCAGGTTAGTTTTGGACGGTGCACAAAATACATCAACTGGGAGGTTGTTAAGGCAGTCAGGTTGTTAAGGCAGTCAGCGGCAGTCTGTTGCAGCGCTCTGAATGTCACTCTGATTGCTGGCAGCATTCATCGGATAACCACCCCTTCGCCTTGAAGTGAGGGACAGAGCTGCAACCGTATTCAAGCTATCACCGTCATCAAGATTGTGCTGTCATCGGGCCGTCGCTCTCCACCACTTCACACCAGGGGAACTCAAGAGCAAAGGACGAGGAAATTCCCACCGGAAGGCGCTGCTGGAACAGCTGTAAAAGGCTACGCGACCCGCTTCAACCCTGCAGTCAGCGGCAGCCTGTTGCAGCGCTCTGAATGTCACTCTGATTGTTGGCAGCATTCATCGGATAACCACCCCTTCGCCTTCAAGTGAGGGACAGAGCTGCAACCGTATTCAAGCTATCACCGTCATCAAGATTGTGCTGTCATCGGGCCGTCGCTCTCCACCACTTCACACCAGGGGAACTCAAGAGCAAAGGACGAGGAAATTCCCACCGGAAGGCGCTGCTGGAACAGCTGTAAAAGGCTACGCGACCCGCTTCAACACTGCAGTCAGCGGCAGTCTGTTGCAGCGTTCTGAATGTCACTCTGATTGTTGGCAGCATTCATCGGATAACCACCCCTTCGCCTTGAAGTGAGGGACAGAGCTGCAACCGTATTCAAGCTATCACCGTAATCAAGATTGTGCTGTCATCGGGCCGTCGCTCTCCACCACTTCACACCAGGGGAACTCATGAGCAAAGGACGAGGAAATTCCCACCGGAAGGCGCTGCTGGAACAGCTGTAAAAGGCTACGCGACCCGCTTCAACCCTGCAGTCAGCGGCAGCCTGTTGCAGCGCTCTGAATGTCACTCTGATTGTTGGCAGCATTCATCGGATAACCACCCCTTCGCCGTGAAGTGAGGGACAGAGCTGCAACCGTATTCAAGCTATCACCGTCATCAAGATTGTGCTGTCATCGGGCCGTCGCTCTCCACCACTTCACACCAGGGAACTCAAGAGCAAAGGACGAGGAAATTCCCACCGGAAGGCGCTGCTGGAACAGCTGTAAAAGGCTACGCGACCCGCTTCAACCCTGCAGTCAGCGGCAGCCTGTTGCAGCGCTCTGAATGTCACTCTGATTGTTGGCAGCATTCATCGGATAACCACCCCTTCGCCGTGAAGTGAGGGACAGAGCTGCAACCGTATTCAAGCTATCACCGTCATCAAGATTGTGCTGTCATCGGGCCGTCGCTCTCCACCACTTCACACCAGGGAAATCAAGAGCAAAGGACGAGGAAATTCCCACCGGAAGGCGCTGCTGGAACAGCTGTAAAAGGCTACGCGACCCGCTTCAACCCTGCAGTCAGCGGCAGTCTGTTGCAGCGCTCTGAATGTCACTCTGATTGTTGGCAGGTGAGCTGCATATATATACATATATATCTTCTTTTTTTTGCCCCGCCGCTGACTGCAAAGCGTTTCTTCGTGCAGTAGTTTGATCTGGTACTATGACCGATGGCAATGCAAAGTGTGGTTTGTGCAATGTGGCATTTGAAAAGGATGAGTGTAGCATTACTTGCGCAGAATGCAGCTTGTGTTATCATTTTGGGCAGCACTGTTCTGGTATCGCTGAGTCGACATACACGTCAATGGGTCCTGCGAAACGCGATAAATGGCGTTGTCGTGAATGTCGCGGAGACCCTAGAGCTACTGTCGCTTCTGAAAAGCTACCGCAGGACAACTCGTCAGGCATATTAGCAAGGTTAGCCTCCCTTGAAAACACGTTGACAGCTATCCTGGGTTTGAAAGACGTCATTGACAGTCTTGCACTGATACCAGTGCACGTTGATAAGTTGACACTCACTTGTCAGACCCTGAAGACTACGACTGTTGAATTAAAAGCATCAGTCACGTTCATGTCATCCCAATACGATAAGCTTCTGGAACAGTGTAACTCCAACTCGCAAGCGACGATGAAACTTGATCAGAAAGTGGCCTGCCTTGAGGAAACTGTATTGGAGCAAGCAAAACAGATCAGTGACTTACAATCACAGCTAAATGACACTGAACAGTATACTCGCCGAGCTAACCTGGAAATAAGCGGATTACCGGTCACGGCAGATGAAGACTTGCAGGCAGTCTTGTCGGACCTAGCTGTAAAGCTTAATTTGAATGACCACACGACGGAACAAGTAAGTTCTGTTCACCGCTTATCAGCAGGCCAGGGACAGATACCGGTGGTATTGGCAAGATTCACGTCGCCAGGCTTGCGTGACACATGGCTGCAGGCAAGGGGTAGACTCAGGGCGTTGGCTGGAAACAAAACTATTCCTGACATTTTCTTCAGTGAGAATCTGACTCGTACGAACAGTGAACTTTTTTGGAGGACTAGGGTTCAAGGCAAAGCAAAGGGATATAAGTTTGTCTGGGTGCGAAACGGGAAAATATTTGCGAGGAAGACAGAGGGTGCTACTGCTCTAAAGATCACGTCAGCCGCCGCGGTGGCTCAGTGGCTATGGTGCTCGGCTGCTGTCCCGAAAGACGCCGGTTCGATCCCGGCCGCGGCGGTTGAATTTCTTTGGAGGAGAAATTCGAGGCCCGTGTACTGTGCGATGTCAGTGCACGTTAAAGAACCCCAGGTGGTCGAAATTTCCGGAGCCCTCCACTACGGCGTCGCTCATAGCCTTAGTCGCTTTGCGACGTTAAACCCCATAAACCAAACCAAACCAAACCTAAAGATCACGTCAATAAGTGACGTTGATAAGATGGTTTAAGGTTTGTACTTCCTTGAATAGAGTATGTCGTTTCCAGATTTCGACTCCTTTGTTAAGACCTTTCAGCCAGCGTTGGGTTGTTCTTGCACCATTCTTCACATTAATATCCGGAGCATCAGGAAATATTGGGATCAACTTGCGGTTACGGCCTGTGCTCTCAGTTACTTTGTTGACGTGTTTGCATTAACGGAAATTAACATTACCGGCACTCTAACCGATGTCTTCAGGCTTCCCGGTTACCATGCCTACTTCCTCACACGCAACAGCAGGGGTGGTGGCATTGCGATATTCTTCAAAGAATCACTGATGGTCTCCGAGGTTAGTGTTTCCTTCGGCACAGTGGAGGTCATGCCCTTTGAAATATCCACTCATGTTTTTCATTTTACTTTCTTGTTATGTATCGACCTCCTAGTCTAAATGCGTCGGCATTTATTGAAGAATTACAAACAATATTCAAAACCAATTTTGTTTGGAAAAATCTGTGCATGATAGGGGATATTAATATCGATTTGATGAAGGACGATCGCTATGGCACTGAAAATTACTTAACCATGCTCGCGGAATTTGGCATTGAACCACAGCTCGCCGATCCTACCAGAGAAGAATTTCTTAACAATCGCATCACAACTACTTGCATTGACCATGCTAACGTCCGTGCGTCGGACATCTATGTATCCGGAGCCGTGATCAGACAGAAACTTGCAGATCACTATTACATTGCGTGTCGCCTTACGAAAACAGTCTCTACGCTACACACCGACTCTACCAGGTGTGTCGTGACCATTTTAGACCAAAAAAAGTTCGATAATCATGTTACTGGATATGATTGGGATTCATTTATTCATCATAACACTAGTGATACCGCGTACGACAGTTTCGTCAAGGTATTAGGCGAAATAAAGGAAGTGTGTAAAAAAACTTTGGCTGTGAAGAAACGTAAAATTGGCTGTCAGTGGCTGACTGCTGAAATCCTGGCTGCCATCAAAGAAAAAGAAGCTATCTGGTCTCGATGCCGCAGGGCACCAAAAAATGACAAACTACGAGCGGAATATCGTTGCATCAGAAACAAGGTAACTGCACTTATTCGCTTATCAAAGAGAAAATTCTTTGCACAGCAGTTTCGCAGCACTCGTCGCGATGTCAGGAGCACCTGGTCTCTGATTAATCAGTTACGTGGTAACCAACGCTTTTCCATTCAAGAATCAGTGGAGCACAATTTCGGTTTGTGTCGCATATTTTGGCGAATTGAGTTTAATAACGTTTTTCCCGCTGAGCAACGGGTCGCAGTCCAAACTGTGAGCTCGACGAAAATGACAAAAAGCGTATCGCCATCGGCTTTCCTTCCTCTTATGACAGAATCTGATCTTTTCAGCATTTTGTCTAGTCTGAAATTTAACAAATCTGCTGGACTTGACAACATTTTCATAGGTGATCTGATAAGAAACATTACAGCTCTGAAAAATGTTTTGCTGCTTATCTTAAACGGCATAATTAAGAGTGGTACATGGCCAGAATCACTGAAGAGCGCTCGCGTTGTTCCTCTGTACAAAAGTGGAAAAAAGAATGATATTGCAAACTACCGCCCTATACTTATTCTTTCCTGCGTATCCCAGATATTGGAAAAACATGTACTTTCTGTAATGAATGCTTTTATTACTAAACATGACCTAATGAGTGGGAATCAGTACGGTTTTGTCAGCGGGTCAGGAACACAGGTGCTATTGGAAAATCTCTCCGATTTGCTGCATCAAAGCCTGGAAAACAATGAGGTAGCATTCGCACTTTTTTTGGACGTAAAAAAAGCTTTCAACACGGTAAATCATCAAATTTTGTGTTCTAAACTGTACTCGTATGGATTTAGGGGTACTTTTTTGTCTTTAGTTGAAAACTATCTTCACAATCGTTCTCAAGCAGTCATGTTTGGGCCTATCTGCAGTGACGCTGTAAAAGTGTTGTGTGGTGTCCCGCAAGGGTTCATTTTATCTCCTTTGTTGTTTAACTTATATGTGAATGACATATGTGACCATGTGAAATCATTCACCATATTCCTTTACGCCGATGACAATTTACTAGTCTCAAGCAACCCTGATTTTTCATATGCCCTGGCTAACCTTCAGGAGGGCGCTATTAAAGTTAGTGGTTGGTTTGCCTCAAATTTAAAACAAATAAATAACACCAAATCCAGACTTGTCTGTTTTCGTAACCCGCATAAAGATGTACCAAGTGCAGGTTCCATATATTTACACACCTCATACTGCTCTTTGTGTTCTTGTCAACCTATAATTAGCGTCCCGTCGGTTAAGTATCTTGGTATATACATAGACAGTGATTTGGCATGGAATACTCAGATGGCTCACATTTGTAAGAAACTCAGAAGTGTTGCATGCTTGTTGTTTAATTTGCGAACTTTCATGCCATTTTCTGTGAGAAAATTAGTCGCCCAGGCTCTGGGGTATAATGTCTTGAGATACGGTATGTGTTGTTTTTTTAACTGCTCTTTCACATAGAAATGTCGTGTTAATAGGATTTTGAAAAACATTGCTACAAGCGTTCTCTACTTGCCGCAGGAAAATCTGCCCAACAGTGTCTTTACCGCAGCCGGTTTGCCTTCTTTTGAAAATCTTTTTAAACAAATTCTAGTACTGAAATATTTTTGGAATAGCGCATACAGACACATAAATACGAAACCGGTACCGTTGAGACATGTTCCTCGCTATCATAAACCGAGAGTGCGCACTCACTACGGCAAAGCAACTAGAAAATATTACGTGCCAGCTATCTTTAACGAATTACCGGATGATTTATTTTCTTTAACCACCCGCAAAAAACTGCGTGTTGCTGTTCAAGCGTTAGAGAATCTTTAACATGTACTAAAATCTTATCAGTGCTTTTTCATTCTTTCCGTGCCAAAATTTTTGTGTTCTTCATGTTTACGTCTTTTAATTTTCTTTTGCCTCTGATAGAGCTCTGATGTAGCGCGAAGATTGCCGCGGCTGCCGGTTGTCGCCGCACAAGCCCACTTGTGGCTTCGGCGCTTCCGTTTCTTTGTATGTTCAGATTATGCTGAATAAAGATTATTATTATTATTATTATTATTAATGGTGGGCACATACACACGTCTCCTTGCTTTGGCATATCTTTTTGAATAACATTGCACAACTCTGCGTTGTCATTTCTGTGGTGCTCTGGCAGCAACAAATTCAGTCTTGAAAAGACAATTCCTTAAGTGGCGAAGGAAATCTATTTCTTTGCCCTGCCAGGCACTGCCAGTCAGGCCCTTCTGAGGCTTTGGCAGTACTTCAATCTGTATTTTGCTTTCTTTATGCAGTTTGTACACACTGACACTGTACAGTCTATATAAACTCCCCAAACATACAAGACCAAGTGCGCTGAACAGACTGACATCCATGGCGGAGGAATGAACGTAGGCATCAATTTTTAACATCGTTTTTAGAATTGTGTCTTTACGGGAGTGCCACTTATTAGAACAATCAGTAAAAAGTCAAATTTCATACCGTACAACACTGTATGCAACAGCATGCATGGTTGTCTTTTTCGCCGATAGAGGAAGAAAAATTTGACATTAGCAATAGCTAGGCAGTGCTGCACAGTCTGCAATAAATTTACGCACGATGACTGCGCTACGAGAGATCACAGTCAAAGTACGCGGCAAGATATTTTGTAGAACTGAGGCATTAAAATGGAATACAATGACAATCCTTATGATCAGGACTATGTAAAAAATAGGTAGAGTAAACGCAGGTGTTTTGAAATGGTTTTTAGAACCGACCAGCTTAGTTTTCTGTAGTTTAACCAAAATGTCCTCCATAGCAAACCAATTCATTGTGCAACATATATTTTCTTGAGGTAAAACAACAAATGTTCCGCAGGAAATGTGTGTTTGAGTACAACCATACTGCCTGCATGATGAATGACCAAACAATTAGATACAGATAGCGCGAAATCATTTATAAATAAGCTGAAAAGTATCAGTGATAAAATGGACGCCTGACGTACGCCCCCTTTCAGACTTCGTCGGCTGCTAACGGCTATGCTGCTATCCAGGCCTGCGACTTAAGCATGATTTTGAAAGTACCTTTTCAATAGGTCACGAAACCTCTAAAACTGAATATGTACCGTTTTGACAATAATATTTCTTGCTTGACACTGCAGAAAGCTATCGCATTGAAACGATTCATATAGCAAGCAAACCGATTCTGATCAAATGACCTATCCAACTGGCGAGAGAATCATAGAACAGATTTCTTTTTCAGAAATGAAGTGACACACTCAGGAATTTTCTGTATACAATTGGGAAGTGCATGTGAAAGCTACAGAGGTTGCACCTTTCAATATTCACACATTCCCCGGCGTTGCACAAACGTCACGCCAAGCTACTTTCAGTCGGTGTTGAGGAAGTTTCTAAAACCCCTTTAAAAACAACTAGTAGGCTTTTCTCAACAACTTCTAAATTTCTTTGAAGTGAAGACAATGCACTGACATCAAGATCGGGTGGTTTCATGCGTTTGAAAATGAAGACTATGGGAGCAAGACCATCTGCTGGCAGTTTGGTTAGAACTCCGGAAGGAGGTATAGTATTTTTCAAAGAATAACTGTCCGGTGGCAAAGATCAGTGGGACTAAGACACAGGTGCGAAACATTTGCTACACATTTCAGCCGCTTACTGAGAATCGCGCGAAAAGTTTTCATGAAAATATTAATATTTTCTGTTCATGCTTCTCATGCAATATACCGTTGACCATGTTTTGGCCGGGTTTCTGGCATGTGATATAAATTGGTCTCAGAAGTATTGCTGTTTGGCGAAGTGAATAAGAGCTACAACTCTATATCTTGCGGCGCTGTAATTCATCCGGAGTTCAAGGATTGTTCGTGAGCGTTTGCATCGAAAAAAATAGCTTTCAGCGCTCTATTGAGCCTGGCATGATTACGTCTACGTGTTTTGCGGATGACACGTTTAGACGCTTCCTCGAAAGTTTTTAATTTTTAGCACAACATAGAGAAAGCTAAGTCCGGTGGATACGAACTACAGTCACATGACCTGTAAAAGTTACGAATTAAGTTGTCTAATTTGCTTTGACAAACTACAGTGCTAAACAATTTATTATTCGAGGCGTCTATAACTGACCGCACCAGTTCGTGGCGTGTAATGTGCTCAAATAAACGGCAGGTGGTGCAGTAATAATCCGCTTAATGTTGAGTGATTACACCTGAGGAAAGAATATTGTTTGGGGCAAGTAACACTTCTTGTGCCTGAAGCTGGGGAAACAGCAAGACAGTCTGGCACAAGAAATTTTGTGAGGAATAACTTATCTGTATTTAAGTCTTCGTTATGCACAAGTTATCTATTGTGTCACAGAATACAAGTTTCTGAGTATAGCTTCTCCCAAATGAGTCACATTCTTATTATTATTATGTATTATGTACCCAATTATTATGTACCCAATTCTTCAAGATCGCCGACCGTCTTCGCTAGTTTCAAGATTTGAGTTCGAAAGCACCAGTGAAATTACTTTGACCAGTAGTGCTGCTATCAATATATATATATATATATATCAACGCACTCTCGCTCATTTCCCTTTCTCTGTCGATGGCCCATCCAGATATTACGACAGTTACGAGCCATATATTTGACGAGCTTTTAAGAGCTAAATGCACTGGAAGCCAACGCTGTTTCTTTCTAGTTTAGTTTTCTTGTTATAAGTAAAGTTAGCTTTTAAAGTATCAATAGCTAGCATTTTATCATGCCCAGTTTAGCGAAATCAGCTCATTTCCAGAAAGTAATTAAAAGTTAAATGTGATGTAATTACGAGACTACATATGTTAAAGCACCAATTGCTGTGCTCCACTTAAGCGCTTTTCAGTCTCAGGACGTCCACAAGGCTCCGCGGGAACGAAACTTGACTCGTTCTTTCCCGCTAGTTATGACTTTCGGGTCCAATCGCGGTGATGTACGTGTCGTCACTAGAAACCGGTGAAAGCTCGGGAATGTCATTTTCAAATTCCACGCCGTGTTTTTCAAGTTGAGACGCATCGGAAATTTCTTGTTCGACTACTGACTTGTGCTTCCATAAGCGTGAGTATCCCGAGTTTTCGTTATGGTTTGCTCACGGTAGCACCTTTGGAAGCATTTTAAAGGGTGTGACTCGCCCACTGCGGGCAAACAGCTGCGAGTGTTTTGCAAGCATTTTAACGCGTCGCATGACTTCCCGAACGCCCCATGCCTCACAGAACATGTGTTGTCATGCAAAAAGTCCCCTCAAAAGGTAGAGGAGCTGTAGGACGTTGCATCCGAAAACAAACAATCTGGTTGCTCGTAGGCGGCCTCGTCAAGTAACAAAGCACCAGTCTGGGGGTGGAACCATCTTCGCGGAAAAAATCCGCAAGTGTTTCCTCTTCTTTTTTTCAGAATCACATCATAAATGCAACAAAAAATCGATGGAGCCTTTGCGTGGGTTGTCTTTGCAAAGAAAAATTATTTCTCTTTATCGGTAAACTAGTGCTGGCCCGCTGCCTTGAAGGTGCCCGGCGAAATAGATACAGCATGAGGTATTTATTTTTATCGGCTGTTTGCAGCCATCAAGGCTCTTATCCGTGCAAACCCCTCGTCAGGAGGACTCCCAGAAGTAGAAGCTGTCCTTGCAATGGAGCCTTTGGTGTCGGTCTCCTACCCTCCGCAGGGGCGTAATACCACACTTCAGTAATCATGGCTTCAACAGCGAGAACTTCACCACAGCTGACAATCCACAACATCTTTCATACACGCACCATTTTCCAGTGGAACGCTCGCCGGCTACGCTCTAAACTTTCAGATTTCCGACAGTTCGTGCGAGCGTACCGCTTCCCCTTCATAGTCATCTGTGAATCACGCGTCGAGGAAACTTTCCGACTCTACGGATACTATTTCCATCATTCGCAACGACGAGATAACGTCACCAGATTGCTGATAGGCTTTCGCAAGAATATCCCGGCCTCATCGGTTGATGACCCGCCTCACAGCGACAATGAATACGTGTGCGCTGTCACAGTTATTGCCGGACAACAGTACACTCTGATTGGAGTATATCTTGAGCCAGGCACGACATTTGATGCTTTGAGACTTGAAAACTTGATAGCAAGGACGCCCTCTCCGCATATTATTTGCGGAAACTTCAGTGCTCATAATGAAATTTGGGGCAGCTCACATTCATGTGCCCGAGGAGCCGAGCTTGCAAGACTTCTCTCCAAGCATTCAGTTCAGCCATTAAATGACGGCAGCATCACCTACCTCCGAGGCCCGACGACTACCAGCAGCATCGACGTGACATTTGTCACAAGTTCATTCGCCCACAACTTTGGCTGGTGCACTGATTTGGAGATACGCGGGAGCGACCATTACCCAATCCTCATATCGGCTTTCCATGCGCTGAGGAACCCAAAGAAATTCCTTATAAAATCTACAGACTGGGACGCATACTTTGGCGTGACTTTTGTTCTACGCTGGATGTGCGCCAACCAGTAACCAATATTTGGCGGATAGTTAGAGGTATGCTCACGCAACTTTAACAACTCCACCCCTTCTCTGCGCTCTGCCTTGACGAACAAAAATCTATAAAAGAAGTCTCAGAAGAATACTGCAGGCTACTGTCGACAGGGTCAGGTCATTCGACACTCTCCGCAGATTGGCAAACAGGCATCCCAAAGGCGGCAGTGACAGCGTTAGACCTGCCTTTCACAATGGACGAACTATCCACAGCTATCGCGGAGACAAACAGACACACGTTTCCGGGTCATGATGAGGTCACCTATGACGCCATTGTAAAGCTCGCCCACACCTCCCGTCTTCGACTCCTGGAGTATTACAAATTTTCCTGGATGTCTGGTGAGATCCCCACAGAATGGAAGCTGGCGAAAATTGTGCCCGTTTTTAACACTGTAAGCAGCCAACCAGGTACGCATCATTCCGGCCCATTGCTCTACTAAGCTGCGTAGGTAAGCTCATGGAGCGCATGATCTGTAAACGCATAACTTGGTTCCTAGAAAGCCGAAATGAGTTCCCCCAAGAAATGAACGTGTTCCATCAAAACAGGTCTGCGACTGACAATGTCATCGCCTTCGTCTCATCACTTGAGGAGTACCTTCATGCTGGGTACATCCCGACAGCCGTTTTCCTAGACATCAAGGCCGCCTTTGACTCTGTCTTTCACCATGCAATTCTCGCAGCCTTTGCCAGTCTTGGCCTTGAAGGAAAGCTATACAAGTGGATTGGGAAATATTTAAAAGAACGGCAAATTTTATCGCCACTCCAAACGGTCCAACACGTTTTCACGCAGTGGAGAGGGGCGTACCACAGGGAGCGGTGCTCAGCCCTCTCCTGTTCAATATTGTCCTTATACACATAACAAGAAACCTTCCTCTAGGGGCCCGCATAACAATTTATGCTGATCAGATCTGCATCTGGACCGCATCACGTTCACTCTATATTACCCAGCAGCGTCTTCAGAGAGCGCTGTTGCACATTTCAATGTACCTGGCTTCCAGAGGTCTTCGTCTGTCGCCACAAAAGAGTGCTGCAATGGCGTTTAAAAGAAAAACGACGACCCGATATCGGCTGCTCCTAGGCGAACGATCGCTTCCATATGTACGATCTCAGCGATTCCTGGGTGTTGTAATCGACTATAATCTGTCATGGTCACCTCAGATCAGAAAACTCCGCGAAAGGATTTCTGCAGCATCGCAAGTGTTCAGGTTCATGGCGGGAACAAGGTGGCGTAGCAACTGCCGATCAATGCTTCTGTTTAAAAAGCCTACGTTGAAGGAACCTTGCGCTACTGTCTACCAGTGCTTCAAAGATTATCTACATCAAGTATTAAGACTCTCATTGCCACACAGAACAACTGCCTGCGAATATGCCTTGGCCTCCCAAAGGGTTCCTCTGCATCAGGAACAGTAGCGGAGGCAGGATGTCTCCCACTAGAGGTGATTGCCGCCCAGGAAACTGTGCGTACCCATCTCCGCCATGTCCTGCAAGAGAAGAAGCACTTCCTACACCGTGTTCACCTAACTCACAGAAACTCTATCTTTGGCCAGGCAGCGCAGCTCCTGCCCCTCCCTACTATTAATCAGCCACAGAAACTACTACCTCTGGCCTTTCCTCCATGGACACTCTCTTCTCTAAAGGTGAAGAACTTTGTTCCAGGTGTCAATGCAAAGAACCGCATGCCGTAGGCAGCGCATCTGCAAGCTGCTCCCGCCTACATAATCGGGGAATATACGCAGCACACCCATATCTTCTCCGATGGTTCAACTACTAAAGAAACCTCTTCATGTGGCCTTTATGTGCCCTCAACAGGCCATGCCCTTTCTTACCGGCTGCAGCGGAGAACATCCTCTACGACAGCTGAGCTTCACGGCATTAAGGAAGCTGTTTTTCACTTCCTGCGCCGAACCGCCGGCCGTTGGGTTATCTTCACCGATTCAAAAGCATCTCTGCAGATCCTGGCCAATCTGCTGAAGAAAACGATTTACCAGCCAGTTTCCCTGGACATCGGGTACCTACATCATTTAGCTGTTGCCACAGTCCACTGCATAACATTTCAGTGGGTACCTGCTCACTGTGGCATTCAGGCTAATGAAAAAGCAGATGAAGCGGCCCATAAGGGCCATCAACATCGGAGATACATTCGAACTTTTTTCACTAAATCTGATGCGTCCCTATTGGCTAAAAGTTTTGCTTCGGAAGAAACGTATCGACTTTGTAGTTTGCCGACACATCAGTACCATTTTCTTCACTCAATTGACCCACATCTTAGATCAAGACTCACACCCAGAATTCCTCGACATCTGGAAACACTTTATCCTCGACTTCGTCTGAATGCTGCATATACAAACGGCTTGCGATGCCGTTTTGGACAAATGAACAGTCCGCACTGTAACAACTGTGCCTCTATAGAAACTGCGCAACATATCCTGCTTGAGTACCCTGCGTATTGTTGGCGAAGATGGGGGATTCGGTTCGGGGTCGCTTGCTAGCTCGCTGCTGCTGCTGCTCGCTTGACGGAACCGTGGTCAAGCTACCGCCACCCGTTCCCACCACCACCAGGACAGGAGTGCCGCTGAGCGAAGAGTTAAGGTGATGGGAGGAGGATTACAAGGGGGTTTATTTACATCTTTTTACAAGCATAAGAGACTGAAGTGGGGCTCCAAATAAGGGTTGAAGTGAGCTGCTCTGCCGCATTCGTTCTCGACATTTATACTGTTCGCCTTCCCTAAATTCCCTAGGTTGAGGACGCCCACGCCGGGGTGGGAGGGGCCCAGATCACAAACAACACAAACTTGTGCGCACAAACACACCACTGCACTTAGGGCCACGCCCCCGTCACATGTGGAGTCTGAGGGAAAGAAGGTTGTCGAGGTAGCGTTGACTGCGGTAGGTGATGGCCTCCGGCCAGTCGAAGGTTTCTGCGGGTCACCGACATCTGCTGATAATCAAAGACACCTGCCGCTCGAGGCCGGAAAGCGAGGTCACGAAAAGGCCGAGAGTGGTTCCCCGTGCCTGGAGACGTTAGCGAGGGTCGGAGATGATGCCCGCCAGCTTGTCGCGGTGCTTGGCACGCCAAAGAGCAACAGGAGACGAGGCCCTTTGTTCCCTGGCACGGTCACGCAAATGGGGAAGATAACGTTCGTCTCCCCGAGGCGACGGCGGCGGCGTTCTACACGTGCAGACCTTTCGGAAAGGGGGTCTGTTTTTGTCCTGCGCTCCAACCGGGCAAACTCCGTAATTGAAGTCAGCTGGCATCTGGGTCCTCTCCTCGCGTGCGGTCCATGGCGGCAGGCCCGAAAGCAATCACACTCAAGTTGCTCGCAGCCATACACAGTAGAAGCAGGCGTGCTGGAGGACACCCGGCGAGACTTGTTGACGTCGATCTTAATAGCTCCTCCGCGGCCCGGAAATCCTCCGCGGCCCGGAAAATCTCGAATGGCCAGCGTTCCCCACCGCTGGGCAGGAAGAGATGGGCTCGCGTCCACGTTGATATCTTGGCTTGCAACATCAACTCCCAAGGCAAACCCAAAACACCAAACCACCAACAAAGGAAAGCACAGATGGGACGTTCCAAACAACAAAGCACCGCTTCACGCGCAAGCGCCCGGAATTCACTCAAGACCCACCAGGCTTCCTTTTAGTACCAAACAAAACCCTGCTCCAGAATACTGACCCCTCAATTTTGCCCGAATTTAGGGTCAAAGCGAGCGTCCGCGTCACATCTGAGGTTGCCATAGACAGACTGCCACGTTGTACGATAAGCGGTGGTGTGTCAAAGCCTATAAATTTTGAATAGAAACTCCATTCCATATCAATCAAGCTCTGATCCCCAATACCACCCGAATATCGAAAGTCTGCTTAAAATTTGGCCCACGCTCAGTTTAATCCTCTGGCTCTTCTCAAAGAACCTTGATCGCTCGAGACTGAGAATCAACTGCTCCAGTTAAACTCACAAAAATGCGACTGCTCATCAGAATCCGTACTCCTTCCCGTACTGGCGCAAAACTTCTCTTAAACTCATTGTGTCAGGTACCATAACATACACAAGCTGCTACAGCTGTTCTCCACAAAATTCTGCACCTTCACTTCATTCGGTTAATCTCCGAATACCGCAGTCGGATAACCAACCACGCGCCAGTAAACACGAGTACGCAAATGAGCCCAAATACATGCACTTTGCCTTTCGCAAGGCATTAGCTACACTACCGTTAATGTAGCAACAAGATCTTGGAATCTCAACCAAGTCTGACACGTCTGAATCTACTTAAGATACAAAAGAATCGTGCGCCAAGATTCCAACACAAAGAAGCTTGGTTTTCTCTAAACGGCTCCACCTAAGCAAACAGCACATCGTCTACTCGGGAATCTTCGCTACACTCCTTTAAGTGCCCTTATTTCTCTGTAGCATGGCAAATTGAACTCTCATTTCTAACTCTGACTTTAATCTTTCTCAATTTTAAGAGAAAACACAGTAACGTCCGATCAGTCTAGCTCAAAACAAAGTAGTCTTTCCCTTTTTGATTTCGCATACACAAAAAAAAGGAACAAAAAACACAGCTACTTCGAATGGCTACACGGAGGTGAAAGCTGACTCACCTCCGCCGCGTTGAAGGAATTAGCCCTTCAGACGCGCCCGCTGGGGTCGCGCTTTGACTGATGACACTGCTGTCATTTCGTTACAAAAGGCCTCTGAAAAAAGCCATCTACGACTCCTTCTGTCGTCTCCGCGCCCCCTCGACACGCTCAGAAAGCCTTGGTAGCGCACGCAAAGTCGAGAACCGGCTCTTGACGACGCACAGCGACCAGCGCGAGAAGCTGTTCTTTGTTCTCGCCCCCAGCACGAAGCTCGGCTACCCTTGCGCCCTGCGCGCTTCCCGGAATCCAGTGCCGCAAGTGAAGGACGCATCCTTCTTTTCAATTGCGCGCGGTGAACATGCCTGCGTGCGGGGTCTCTGTTTCTCAATCCCTGTGCTCGCATGCGCTGACGGTCGCGCAACCTAGCGCATTCCGGTCTCTTGGGCCGCTTTGCCTTTTCCCTTGCCGCCTTCTTGTCAGGTACGGGTTGTCTGGGTTTTCCCGCAGGCCGATGCCCTTTGAAAAACCCCCCTTTTTCTCTGCTTGGAAGATGCGGCCTTCCCTTTCTGTTACTGCGGTCCGGTTTACAACATTCCCCGCGTGTCGCCTGACCAGTAACTTTAGCCCCAAACTTTCGAGCTGTAATGCGGGAAGGCTTTTCTTTCCCTTCTGCCGCATTTCCACCTGTGATAACGTTATCACCTGTCCGCGCGCCTGAATTTAGGGCCTGACATTTCAACCGTTTCTTTTTTGTCCTTGCCCTTTCCCTTTTTCTCTTTCGACTTTCCGCGTGCACCGCCTGAGCCAAGACTGTTTCCTCCAGCCCTTGACATGCATCGCGTGATCCTTCATTAGTCACAAAACTGACCTCTTTGCCTTCGCAACAGATGGTCATCACCACAGAGCTGACAGACGGACCTTCAGCTGCCCCGGAAATGAGCAGTTCGCTCCCCTGAAGGTAGTCCTCTGCAGCTGGCTTATCGCTCTCAGTGCTTTCCTCCGAAACGAACTGCTCTTTTCGAATCGGGCTCTCTTCATCTGTCTCAGCCTGGCTTTCAATACTGCGTTTTAACTCAACAGCAGCTTCGCACTCTTTATACGCCAGCTTCGTTAAGATAGCCACAACATTGGCTTGTTCACTGACGCCGCGGTAACGCTTTAACTCACAGTTGCCACGATTCTCAATCACTAAAGGGCTTCCCTTTGTTTCCTTTTCGAAACGTCTACCTTTGGGGAAGTTATCCCTTTCACACCCATGCCGGTTAGTCGCCTGTACAGGCCCCTTACTAGCGTCCTCGCGCTTAACCAACTCGGCCACGGTTCCTACTCTCACTGCACAGCCTCTACTCGTAGCTCTCTCTTTTCTAAACAGTCCGTGCCGGTTAGACTCTATTTCTCGGCCCTTATTCGCAGGTTTGCGACTATCTGACTGGGCGACGGTCTGTTTAGCTCGCTTGGGAAGTCTCTCTTGGCTCTGCTTTGTCCGACGCCATCCGTGCCCTCTCCACACGTTTTCTGAACGAGCTCTCGCGGAGTTACACTTAGCTAACTCGGAGACGGTCTCTGTAGCCTCTCTACTTTGGCCGCGCTCTGTCTGGTACCATCCATGCCGATTGTGCGCCATTTCGCAATCCTGTATTATGGCGTCATGTCTCTCCAGCCCGGCGATGGACTGGAACGTTAAGGGCTCTGTCTGGACGGAGATAGCGTCACTCATTGCTACTTCGTTCCCATTAAGACCACTGAGCCTTGCGAGCCGCCTTTTCTCAGCCTCGAGTTTAAGCTCTTCTAGCTCCGCAGCTAGTTTCTCCATAGCCTCTTCCCGAGCCTTTTTTCTCTCCTGTAGCTGTGCGTCGAGTTCCTCTCTTTCCGCTTCCTCAGCTCTTTTACGCTCCTGTAGCTGTGCTTCCTCAGCTCTTTTACGCTGCTCTTCTTTTACCCACATTTGCATATTATCCCAAGCAATTTGAAAATCATCCTCTTCCTCCGTTTCCAAATTTTGGATTGCTTGGACAATATCAGAATCTTCCGCTCTTTCCTCCACATCCACTCCTAACTCGTCGCACAAGAACAACATTTCTGTCCTCGACAACCTCGTCATGTCCACGGTCGCTGCTTTTAAATATTGGTTTTGCTCGCTCATGGTGATTCTGTGCAACTACCCCTGTGCTACAGACATACAAACACCCGATCAACCAGCAGTTCGAATTATTAACCCAGAATTTGAAGCCTGGAGGATCCAAAGCAAAAACCAAACACTCACCCGCAGATGCAGCACCATGTCACCAGGTTCATCACACCGCAGCCAACCAGTTGTTGGCGAAGATGGGGGATTCGGTTCGGGGTCGCTTGCTAGCTCGCTGCTGCTGCTGCTCGCTTGAAGGAACCGTGGTCAAGCTACCGACACCCGTTCCCACCACCACCAGGGCAGGAGTGCCGCTGAGCGAAGAGTTAAGGTGATGGGAGGAGGATTACAAGAGGGTTTATTTACATCTTTTTACAAGCATAAGAGACTGAAGTGGGGCTCCAAATAAGGGTTGAAGTGAGCTGCTCTGCCGCATTCGTTCTCGACATTTATACTGTTCCCCTTCCCTAAATTCCCTAGGTTGAGGACGCCCACGCCGGGGTGGGAGGGGCCCAGATCACGAACAACACAAACTTGTGCGCACAAACACACCACTGCACTTAGGGCCACGCCCCCGTCACATGTGGAGTCTGAGGGAAAGAAGGTTGTCGAGGTAGCGTTGACTGCGGTAGGTGATGGCCTCCGGCCAGTCGAAGGTTTCTGCGGGTCACCGACATCTGCTGATAATCAAAGACACCCGCCGCTCGAGGCCGGAAAGCGAGGTCACGAAAAGGCCGAAAGTGGTTCCCCGTGCCTGGAGACGTTAGCGAGGGTCGGAGATGATGCCCGCCAGCTTGTCGCGGTGCTTGGCACGCCAAAGAGCAACAGGAGACGAGGCCCTTTGTTTTCTGGCACGGTCACGCAAATGGGGAAGATAACGTTCGTCTCCCCGAGGCGACGGCGGCGGCGTTCTACACGTGCAGACCTTTCGGAAAGGGGGTCTGTTTTTGTCCTGCGCTCCAACCGGGCAAACTCCGTAATTGAAGTCAGCTGGCACCTGGGTCCTCTCCGCGCGTGCGGTCCATGGCGGCAGGCCCGAAAGCAATCACACTCAAGTTGCTCGCAGCCATACACAGTAGAAGCAGGCGTGCTGGAGGCCACCCAGCGAGACTTGTTGACGTCGATCTTAATAGTATGCTAACGAGCGTGCGTACTATGAACATTGCATGCAGAAGCTCTGCCCAGTGCCCCTAACAATGGACAAACTTTTGGTCCCTTAGCCTGCTTCAGGCAACAGAGACTTGCAATGAACTTTCTATTTACATATTTAGAAAAGATTGGTCATCTCGATAAGCTTTAAATTCACTTGCACGTTACCTTCATGCATTCTTCATGCAATGAACTTCGTCAGCCCATTTTTCGGACTATGCATTCCATCATTCCATAGGTTACATCAATACTCGCCATTCCATCCTTAGTACCCATTTCATGGCCGCATTTTATCTTCATTCTTTTAAACCTCTTCCGCGCTGCTCTCCTTCTGTCTTTATCTCCCAAATTCCCCTCCCTACGCAGAGTAGCATGCCAGTGATTTTTAAACGCCGGCTAAACTCTCTGTATTTCATTAAAGAGTCTCTCTCTCTCTCTCCAAGTAAGAGACATCGTGACGCCTGAATGGTCAAAGAGATCGCGGAAATCGTAATATTTAATATATTGATCTTCTCCAGAAACCACCTTTCGATGCGATGGTCTCGCAGCGGAGCGACAATTTTCGGCAGCGGGGATGAGGTGCTTACCAGATTTGGCTCCACGTTTCTGATTGGATGGGCGTTCAGTATGAACTTAGTACCTTTATACCCTTAAAGTTAGTTCAAAATATTATGTCTCTCAGCGCTGTAGGCTTTTGGCATGCCTTAAAAACTGAAAAGAAGGAGTGAAAGCGAAAGAAAACTAATAAGAATAACGCTAGGGGCGACGCTTTTCATTTCTTTTCAAACTGCGACAATAAGGAAGCAAAAAGAAAAGCCGGTGCACAGACCATGTAAAAAAATTTCAAGGAAAAAGCCGGACAGGAGACAGGAAGCGAAGTTGGAGGCGAGAGAGACCTTACAGTCTTGCCAACAAAGAAACAGCAGTGAGCTTCCGTTGTACAGTTAGTCGCGCCTTCCTGGTCTGCGGCGCGTACACGGGGATATGCCGCCAAAATGAGCGACTCTATGCTGCCACGGCAAAGTAACTTTTTGATTCGCCGCCTGCTTAACGCTTAGTATGCGCGAGTAAAAGCTCACGCACAGGAGATTCGGACGAACGCTTCAATCCCCACCTGCTACGAAGAGTGAATAGTGAAGATCCTCATAGCTGCACCGCAGCCTGTGTTTTACCAATTGGTTGAAAGAAGCATCAATCGGCACACCGCGGCTTGCATCAGCAGTGAGATATCTTACGTCATTGACTCTTTAGAACTCAACTAAGTATTCTAGTTACTGATAATGCCATTGAAATCCAAACAGCATGCCAGAAAGTTCTCGAGAAATTTCCGCACATTACAACCATTTAATGCTCAACGCATTAGGTCAACCCGCTCCTCAATGACCTTATGTGCTTAAAAGTATTGCAAGTGTTTATGAAACGTACAGAAAAAATAATTATGTACACGAAAACAGCTTTTCGTACGGCACCCAAAAAGAAAGTAGTCAAGGTATGACAACGGAAATTTCACAACACTCTTGTTGACTCGGCAGACAAGATGGGGCGGCGTCAACCTCTGACTGTTTAGCATTCTTAGCAACGAGGAAGCACAACAGGTGACTGTATTAATGGGTGAACTAAAGGTGAACAAATCAATAAAAGACAGCAGGCCGTCTTGGACGAGTTTGTGTTTGGAAACACTTGCGCAGCTGCTCGAATCACGTAACACGAGTCTCCTGGGTGATTACTATGCTTTAATCTGACGATGCTTTGTTATCAGACGTTTGCAAAGTCTTTCAGTCCATCAGAATGGAAGGCACCGTGTGGCTAAAATTAGCACCTTAACGGAAGACGACCAGGCGCACATAATTCATCTGGTCAACAGACGTGAGCTGTTCTGTGTGCGACCCATTCACATAGCCACTAAACGCATCATGGAAAAAAAACTTGGTGACGGGCAGGTTGCTGTCACGTTTAACTAGTATTCCGAGTAGGCAAGGCAGAGCACCTCTCGCTGGACATAAGAAAACCCATCTAACGTAGCACAGTACAGAACCTACGAGGGAATTTCATCAAGGGGGCGTGGAACCGGCGATACCGAAATGGCGTTGCCGCTCACGCATTTACTGCTTTTCACGCAGGTATTCATCGCTGGTTATTCAAGTCACTGCTTTCATGCCGAGGAATTGTCTGCTGTGCATGATTCGTCTACGCTGGATACTGGTTCCTTCACCAAGCTTTCACCTGTGCTAACCACGGTCGACTTCAACGATTGTGTGTGCCTCGCAGCCGATTTTGGACATTGTGCGGTGCCAGTCAACCCACCATGGTTTTACAGCCCGTGCCACTACACTCTACAAAAGGCGGGAATCGTCACTTCATCGTTGGGGTGTGGAACCGGCGATACCGAAATGGCGTTGCCGCTCACGCATTTACTGCTTTTCACGCAGGTATTCATCGCTGGTTATTCAAGTCACTGCTTTCATGCCGAGGAATTGTCTGCTGTGCATGATTCGTCTACGCTGGATACTGGTTCCTTCACCAAGCTTTCACCTGTGCTAACCACGGTCGACTTCAACGATTGTGTGTGCCTCGCAGCCGATTTTGGACATTGTGCGGTGCCAGTCAACCCACCATGGTTTTACAGCCCGTGCCACTACACTCTACAAAAGGCGGGAATCGTCACTTCATCGTTGGGGCGTGGAACCGGCGATACCGAAATGGCGTTGCCGCTCACGCATTTACTGCTTTTCACGCAGGTATTCATCGCTGGTTATTCAAGTCACTGCTTTCATGCCGAGGAATTGTCTGCTGTGCATGATTCGTCTACGCTGGATACTGGTTCCTTCACCAAGCTTTCACCTGTGCTAACCACGGTCGACTTCAACGATTGTGTGTGCCTCGCAGCCGATTTTGGACATTGTGCGGTGCCAGTCAACCCACCATGGTTTTACAGCCCGTGCCACTACACTCTACAAAAGGCGGGAATCGTCACTTCATCGTTGGGGCGTGGAACCGGCGATACCGAAATGGCGTTGCCGCTCACGCATTTACTGCTTTTCACGCAGGTATTCATCGCTGGTTATTCAAGTCACTGCTTTCATGCCGAGGAATTGTCTGCTGTGCATGATTCGTCTACGCTGGATACTGGTTCCGTCACCAAGCTTTCACCTGTGCTAACCACGGTCGACTTCAACGATTGTGTGTGCCTCGCAGCCGATTTTGGACATTGTGCGGTGCCAGTCAACCCACCATGGTTTTACAGCCCGTGCCACTACACTCTACAAAAGGCGGGAATCGTCACTTCATCGTTGGGGCGTGGAACCGGCGATACCGAAATGGCGTTGCCGCTCACGCATTTACTGCTTTTCACGCAGGTTAGTGACACATATTTCAATATATGTTTAGTGTATGCTTTGCCGGTTCCACCCCCTGTATTGTATGCATGCGTTTCTTCTCATTCTGTAGCACACAGACCCATGTTACGCAGAAGGTGTCGTTTTTCTTTATTTCGAAGAGCTGCGTTTTACCTTTTGCTTCTGGTTTTGTGCGGCGACATAGAAGTTAACCCAGGACCTAGCGATGCAATCCTGCAGCAGCTTTTGCAAGGCCAGACAGAAATTAAGGAAAAACTTGCAACTATCGAGAGTTATCAGGATGAAAACAAAACAGCTATGTCGGATCTGAATGCCCGTATGGCCAATTTAGAAGCAAAGATTGCAGGTCTTGAGGAAATGAGGGCCGCTGTCGAGGACTGTAGGGCGAGTAGTGAAAGACAGCGTTCCGAGTGGCAGACTCTGATGAAGAAAGTGGATGATCTTGAAAATCGATCTCGACGGTGCAATTTGCTCTTTTATGGAATTAAGGACGAGGATGAACGCGAGTCACAACCAATTTCTGAAAAACTTGTCCTAGATTTGTGTAGATCTACTCTGGGAATTGACCCCAGAATCGAAAGAGCCCATCGCCTCGGACGGTTCCGTTCAGAAGGAACTCGCCCAATAATTGTTAATTTTAGTTCATTCAAAGAGAAAGAGGCTGTTCTGTCAAATGCGAAGAAATTGAAAGGAAGTTCTACTAGCATTTCAGAGGACTTCTCTGAACCAGTACGAAACAAGAGGAAAATGCTATGGGACTACGCCAAACCTCGCAAGGGACCCAATGGCAAAGCACATCTGAAATACGATGTCCTTTACTTGAATAATGTCAAGTACATTTACGACGAATCTCAGGGGCAGGTAGTTCGAGCCTCTTGACAAGTTAAGCCGGATCACTCTGTTTTGTCGATTCTAGTACTAAACTGCAGAAGTATTAAGAATAAAGTGGACAAGCTACATGGTCTAATTGACATGGCGAGACCTTCCGTTGTGATCGGATGTGAATCATGGCTGGATGGGGATGTTAGCGATAGCGAAGTTTTTCCGAGTAACTATATCAGCTATCGAAAAGATCGTGACAGGCACGGAGGAAGCGTATTTATACTGGTGGACGTCTTAGTTAGTTCTCGTAAGATGGAAATTGATGTTGGGACATGTGAGGCAGTATGGGCTCAAATTAGACTTTTAAGTGGTAAATTACTATCAGTTTGCTCGTTTTACAGGCCACCTGGAAATCAGCTTGAACCCATCAGCGACCTAACTGATATGATTGAAACTGTTAAAACTGACTGTTTAGTTGTTGGAGGTGACTTTAACATTCCTGAATTAGACTGGAGCTCAGGATGTCTTCCGTCTAGAGCCAATTCCGCAGTAGGCAAAGAATTGTTAAATCTGTGCAATTCATTCAGGTTATCCCAATTAGTGCTGCAGCCAACCCATGGCAACAATGTTTTGGATTTATTATTCACTAACCAACCATCGGCAGCTTGTTCTACCCTTGTAGTGCCCGGTATCAGTGATCACAGTTGTGTTTTAGCGGAAATGAACTTTCAGTATGTTAAACTTGAAGACTGTGGCAATCGGCGCATTTACAGTTACCGAAAGGCAAATTTCCCCGAGATAGCCTGGGCACTTGAATCCTATGTCGATGTGTACGAAACATTGTCTGATTCACTCAGCGTTGATGAGCTGTGGCGCACACTGACAGCCAAACTTTTTGATTTGCGTGAGCAGCATGTGCCGTCATGGGTGATGACGAAACGTCGCAGCAAAAGCAAGCCATGGTTCACAAAAGCGCTGCGCAGAGTCGTTGAAAAGAGGCAACAACTATATGCGCGCTTCAAAAGAAATCCGTCGGAAGATAACATGGATCAGTTAAAAAAAGATTACAAAGGATATGAATGCTTCGGTCAAAGAGGCTAAATTTACCTACTTTCAGTCTTTCGACATGCGTATCCAGGATCGCCCTAAAGAATTTTGGCAGTACATAAAAAAAAACAGAAAGGATGAATTGTCTATCCCGCCACTCGATCACAACGGAAGTATCGTTCATGATAATCTGGAGAAAGCCAAGTGCTTTAACACGTTTTTCAGCTCAGTTTTTTCTGTTGAGGACAGCAATAGCCCTGCCGATTTTCGCCTTGCCTTGAACTGTACGGAACCCATGGAGAACATTGAATTTGATCAGCGAGGAATTGTGTCGCTCTTAGAACGCTTAAAAGATAACAGTGCCACCGGTCCGGACGGCTTACCCACGATCCTACTCTCTTCTTGCGCTTTTGCGTTGTCAAGGTACCTTCAAATTCTTTTCACAAAGTCATTACAGGAAGGCTCCTTGCCTGATGAATGGAGGCTTGCTAATGTTGTACCTATACATAAATCGGGACCTAGGAATGTTGTTTCAAATTATCGACCAGTGTCCTTGACCAGTGTATTATGCAAAGTTTTAGAGCATGTGTTTTATACTAGTATTATGAATCATCTTAGTATACATTCATTATTAAATACTAATCAACATGGCTTTCGCAGTGGTTACTCGTGTGTCACCCAGCTTACCGAATTTGTACATGACCTGTCAAGTGCTTTAGATAAGGGATATTCTGTTGACTGTATTTTTCTAGATTTTAAGAAGGCCTTTGACGTTGTATCACATTCCTTATTAATACAAAAATTATACTGGTACAACATAAATGAGAACGTTATTAGGTGGATAAAGGAATATTTGAGCGTTAGGCGTCAATGTGTTGTTGTCAACGGGAAACAATCGCATGAGGTGGCTGTAACATCAGGGGTGCCTCAGGGATCCGTCTTGGGCCCATTACTGTTCATAATTTACATGAATGACATCTTTTCAGGTATTTCTTCATACATGCGTCTTTTTGCGGACGATTGTGTATTGTGTAGAATTATTAACGATCAAAGTGACTGCGATGCATTACAACAGGATTTGTGTAAAGTGGCCCAGTGGTGTGAGAACTGGAGAATGCATATTAACTTACAAAAATCTGTACATATGTGTTTCACTAAAAAGAAGGTTCCCCATATTTTCACTTATAACATAAATAATAGCAGACTGCTTTCAGTGTTGGAATTTAAATATCTTGGTGTATATTTAACAAGTTCAATGTCTTGGCATCGTCACGTGCATTTCGTTACTGCCAAAGCCTGTCGTGTTTTAGGTTTCCTGCGACGTAACGCTAAACTTTTCCCTTTAAAGACTAAAGAACTGCTGTATAATACAAACGTTAGAAGCATACTTGAGTATGCTTGCACAGTCTGGGATCAGAAAACCTTGCTTGACGTTCAAAAGCTAGAAAGAGTTCAGAATTTGGCCGTTCGTTTTGTTTTCAATAACTATGGGCGATATTTTAGTGTAACGAGCGCGAAAAAATCTTTGGGTTGGGACTCACTTCAAAAACGTAGGAAAGTACTGCGTTTAAAATTATTTCATAATATATTTCATTCTAGAATTGGAATAGACAGAACCAAATATATAGCCAACCCTGATTACGTGTCTTTACGTAGAGATCATTCACTTAAAGTTAAAGAATACAGGTGCCGGACTGACCTTTTTAAAATGTCGTTTTTCCCCAAAACGGTTTCGGAATGGAACAAGCTGCCTGAGGAAGTAGTGTCCATATTATCAAATGATTCATTTTCTTCCATGCTGTGACATTTTTTTTGTGTATAATAATTCCGAGTTCTTTCTATCTCATTGTTATCTTTTTTTTTTGTAACCACCTGCACGCGGTGGCATTTGTGTACTTTTTCTTCTACCCCCCCACTGTAATGCCAGCCAATGGCGCTGTGGGTATGATGATAAATAAAAGATAAATAAATAAATAAATAAAGAGGAGTTTGGGATTCTACGAAGCACCTGGACCCATCTACCATCCTATGAGCACTCACGCCTGTCGAGTGCTTCAGATTTGCCCTTCTTCTGCGGCCTGTGAACGAAAATGACCCCAGTTTGACTATGGGGGCACTATACTTCGCAACAGACCCACAGCGGAGTGCGTGGAAGAAGCCTGTGTACGTGCGCTCTAACCTCAGGAAGGCTTCGTCGAAGGCCTCTTTAATGTCCGGAAGGCTTTTTCTACTGCACAGATAAGTGTGAACCCATCCTGGGGAAATGAACAGGACTCAGATTGATGCGACGCGTTGTATAGTATGCTTGAACGGGAAATATTTCGTAGCTTTTCAGCCCGGAAGGTGTGCTGGTACTTTGGTGATGCAGTAATAGAATAATTATATTCCTTGAAGTGCTAAAGGACTAAATGTGCATACTATTGAGAAGCTCTGTTCGTAATACTGTTGTTTTACAATTTCTCATATTTTCTGAAAAGAACACCTAAAAGCCCTTTATTGAACCCCTCAAAAATTTCATAAGATTTTACATCTCTACCTGTCAGCGCACCAGATTGGATAGGATAGTTTTTGTCAAGCAGCGCGTAGTAAATTCTTGCTGAGTGACAAGAGGTGCTACGCTGAGATCTTGCGAGCGCTTAACGCTACGACCCAAGAAAAGCTGTGCGACCACCTTATTCTCCGCGCACTGCGGAGACAAACGTAGGGTTTCGAGAAACTATGCGGCAGAATTATACGCACTGAGAGAGCAGTAGCTGTACGATGGAAAACAAATGTAGTCGGTTCGATCAGTGTAACTACCGGCATTCCTTGGTAAGTAATTATGTATTAATGAGAAGAGTTGAGCGAGTCGATAGGTATGGGAGATTGATTAGGAGTCGGCCGCAAGGTGAGGCGGAAAACAACGGGGGACAGACTTGCAAAAGGAAAACACGCACAGACATTTTGCACCTCATGCACATGAGCTAAAAAGCCAAAACAAGACACGAGGCAAGATATAAGTGCCTTCTAGCTAAGGGATTTTCCTATTCGTGAAAAAGACTGCAGACCGATGCGGTCATCAAAACGTAAACTGATGCACCAGACAAAGACTGACACAGTCATCGTTTGATCTTGCCATGTAGTATGCTTATGTCTACTCGCTAGTAGTCTAATGATTTAGATGCTTAAAATAACTTGTCTTGTGGAAGATGTGAACACAAGTACGATCAGGACCTTTGCTCTTGCATATCGTGCGATGCTCAGAAAGCTGAGAAGGCCTATCTGAATGCAGGTCGTTCTTGTTTTTTCTGAACTGAGCATATAGGCAGCATCCTGTCTGCGCTATGCAGTAGCGGCCATAGGACGCAGGAGTGGGGTACACGACCTCTGCGCAGCACCCAACCAACTAAACAGTGTGCTTTATAACTCGAAAACATTTAATTACTACACTCATTACTCCGTTTCAGTTTCCTCTCAACCGCCGCCCACACAGCTCCATTTTGACCGGGTAGTGAATTCTGCGCGAACATCGGATGGCTGTCTCTATTTTCTTACCCATGCAATGTAGGGCGCACATAATGAGTGAGTGCCAGATTTCTTTTTACAGCGAGATTTGTTAAGAGCCTATTTTAGGTTTCCGTCGATGCAGTAGCAATTGAAGTAGTAGGTGTAACAGGCGGGTAGTTTCCATTGGAAGCAATGGCAGGGTGGTTACTTTGATAAAAGGAGGGATGAAGAAAGCAGGGCAATGCGCAACCAGAGGCTGAGTAACCTCAGAACATTCCGGAGGGTGCTTACCACGGAAGGAGGGAGGTTGGTATGGCTACAGGAGAGGAATGCGCAGCATGGAGGTGCTAACTAACGAAACCATCTAGAGCATAATCACAAAGTGAGCAAGGAAGGGAAAACCTCAGGGTGCTTGCCAGCGTTTCGACAAGAGGACTTGTCTTCGTCTGGGCAACTCCTGATGTCGAAACGTTGGCAAGCACATTGAGGTTTTCCCTCCTTTGTTCACTTTATGATGGCATTTGGCAGCAGCGGCAGCCACCGGCACGCGCGACAAGTGAAATGTACTCTGTATATTTACAGCGTCCTTCGCCTGTGGACCAAAGTTCCTGGCCGCCGAGATCAGCTCCGGCTGCGCTGGCGCAACTGAAAACCGCTCGTCGCCCAAAGTTTTTTTTTCTTTCGCTGTGAAAGCGAGACAGTTCTGGGGAAGGCAAATCGCCACCTGCATCACCGACGCCAGCGAAAACTGACGAACAAGCAAGGACCGAGGGGTCGTCTCCTCGCATTTGGCAGCAGCGGCAGCCACCGGCACGTACGACAAGTGAAATCTACTCTGTATATTTACAGGTTGGTCGTCTTTACTTATAAGGATTAGACTCTGTTTTGTTGCCGACCCTGCCGCTGCTGCCACGAGTACATTGTTTTCTTGAAGTGTATTTGCCTTTGCACCGCACGACATGTCGAGATGTTGTACATGCCGCTCGCTTGTGCCTGAAAATGTGCCCTCTGCCAGCTGCTGTGAATGTAAGTTTAGTTTTCATTTTGGCGACTGTTCTTGTATAACCGAAGAGGCGTGGCAAACAACACGTGTAAAAAAAAACTGGAAGTGCAATACATGCAAACATGGCCACATAGTGGAAGATGGAAGTGAGAAGCTTAGTGCAGAAAAGGAAGTGTTAAGACGTTTGCTCAAAATTGAAGCTAAACTCGACGCTCTCCTAACCTTGCCCAAAAGAATTGATGAACTAGAAGCCTCAGTGCAGCTAATCTCAGACAAGTTTGACGAATTTCAAAACCGGCTGACTGATCAAGAAAAAAACACCAAAGAACTTTGCCAGCGTGTAGACAAACTTGAGAGGGTGGACTCGGCAAATGAAATTGCTCACCTAAAGCGTGAAGTCAAAAGTTTAGAGTGGCGAAGTCGCCGCTTAAATCTTGAAATACATGGCGTCTCTGAGTCCGACGATGAGGACCTACTAGAAAAGATAAACGAAGTGGCTACCAAACTGAATGTACCGCATGTAACAAGGAAGGATATAGCTACCAGCGAAGGCTGACAAAACGCCAGCTATTATCACTCGCTTCTTGAGGCAAGAGGACCGTACGCTTGGCTGGCAAACAGACATTTGCTGCAAAAAGAGAAAAGCTTGTTTATCTGCGAAAAAATCACGCGGCTCTCCCGCACATTGCTAACCTCGACAAAATAATGGGCAAAAAAGAATAGCTACGCATACGTTTGGCATGCTAACGGAAAAGTTCTGCTGCGGAAGCAGACCGGCGACCCCGCTTTCGTCATTCGCAGTGAGCAAGATCTTATCAACTTGCAGTAACGTGCTCTTGTAGCACCCCACGATGTGGGCGTTCTTTGTGTTCTTTAGTGCAAGACGATGCACTCAAGTTTTGACCTTCCTTGTGAACCTGCTTTCTCAAAAAAAGACACACTTTCTTTGTTTCATCTTAACGCTAGGAGCTTAAAAACTAAACTTGATGAGGTAGACTTATTCTTAAATGACCTTAACTATTTTTTTGAAATTATTTGTTTCACTGAACGTGGTTTTCCTCTGATGATGAGTGTGCTTTTCTTGATGGTTACGACTGCATATCCGTATGTCGCGCTTTCAAACGTGGTGGCGGTACTGCGATGTATAGTCGCTCAGACTTCAAGTACAATGCACTCACAGAATATAATATTATACATGAAAACATTGAATGTGTCGTTGTACAACTTTATGACATCCTGCTAGGGGTGTTTTATCGCCCGCCATCTGGATCATTGAACCATTTCTTGAACTGTATGGAAGTACTGTTTGAACTAAGTCTTGAGTTAAAACTACAGTGTGTTTTGTTGGCGATTTTAATCTCAATGTTTCATCAGATACCTCCGGCTATTCGCGCCTGCAAGAGCTGTTTGTGTCATACGCGTGCTGTAACATAATAGAAATGCCAACTAGGTTTACTCCTACCTCTCAAAGTATTTTAGACCTTTGCATTACAAGCTTTCCCCCTGACGTTGTCAAATCGGGTGTATTGATGTGCGATTTAAGTGACCATTTGCCAATCTACTGCATTTTACCTCACAAAAGGCCTAATTCAAATAAGCAACCAGTTTTTATCCGCCATTACTCTGAAAAAGATATCAGCAAATTCAAATATCTTCTCTCAAATCAAAGGTGGGACTCCATTTGAATAGAAACAGATGCAAATAAAGCGTACTAGGCTTTTCTTTCCTGCTCTATGGCTGCATACGAGAAGTGTTTTCCCCTCGAGCCATGGGTAAAACGAAAAAAGATAAGGAAGCCTTGGATCACTCATGAACTGCATATGAGAAACAAAAAAACAGGCTCTTTGAAAAATTCCTGAATACCAAGCATGAAAATGACTTTACACTGTTTAAAAAAAGTTAGAAACAAATTAAATGCAGATATTAGAAAATCAAGATTTGAATACTACATAGCTAAGTTTGCAGACATTACGGGTAACTCACGGCTAATGTGGCAAACCGTGAGGGAGGTACTCTCGAAAAACTTCCAGCACAAAAAGGTTCCGTATCAAAACGATGCTATGATTGACAACGAAGTCGCAAATTTATTTAATGACCATTTCATTGCAGTCGGATCATGCGATGAGAATTCAGTTGATTTACCGTGCGAGCAGTTCATTGCATCAAACGCCGCAAACACATTGTTTTTAGCACCCACCGACGAACGTGAAGTGCTGGATATTATTCTGGCACTAAAAAATGGCTGTGCTCCAGGAGCAGATGAAATTAAACCGAAACCTCTAAAGGCTGTAGGTGAAATAATCAGTTGCCCGCTCTCTCACATTTGCAACATTATTTTATCGACGGGCGTTTTTCCGCAGTAAATGAAACTGGCCAAAGTGACTGTTGTGCACAAGGGTGGCCCCGTGAATGAACTAACAAATTATAGGCCTATATCAATACTACCAGTATTTGCAAAGGTAGCCGAACAGGTTATAAACAAAAGATTCGTCCGATTTCTCACCGCGCAAAATATTATAGCCGATGAGCAATTTGGCTTTAGGAAAGATAGATCAGCCGAAACCGCACTCCTTGGGATGAAGTAAAAAATTCTAATCAACATTGAAGAAAAGGCACACACCCTGGGAATTTTCCTCGACTTCAGAAAGGCATTCGATTGTGTTCAGCACGATGTTCTAATAAGAAAGCTTCCATTTTACGGATTCCGTGGCGTGTCGTTGACCTTAATTGAGAGCTATTTAACGTCAAGAGAGCAATTTCCTGTCATAAATGCTGCAGCCTCACACGTAAAAACAATAAAATATGGTGTGCCTCAGGGATCTATTCTCGGACCTGTACTCTTTATTTTATACCTAAATGATATTGTGAATATACCAGGCAGCGAAAACCTAGTGTTGTACGCTGATGACACAACTGTCTTTTTCTCAGGTATTGACCCCTACGCGCTCGAAAGAAAGGCTAACTATTGGTTGACCGGCTTGAGTACATGGTTAAAATTAAACAGGATGCAATTAAATGCTATTAAGACCAAATACATTCTCTTCAGAGCAAAAGGTGTAAAAGCTCCTGACAACCTAAACTTAAACTTTGATAACACTCAGCTGAAACAGTGCTCGCAAATTCGTTTTCTAGGTGTTCTGTTTCAAGAAAATCTCTCTTGGAACTCGCATGTTGATCAGCTTCGGAGTGATCTTTGTCGGGCGGTTGGCATTTTAAACAAATTGAGATATTATCTCCCGGCGTCCATAAAGCGGCAAATATACTATTCATTAATACATTCCCGTTTAAGCTACTGTTCCCTTGTATGGGTAACGACGACACAAACAAATCGAGATTCCCTCTTTGCAATTCAAAAGCGGGAATTACGAGCTATTGGGAGAATACAGTTATTGCACAGCTGCCGGCCTTTGTTTAGGTCTTATGGAATACGAGAAATGAGTAAACTGCACACATACAAACTATGTCTGGAAATATTACGCCAGTACAAACTAGACAAAATAACCTTCGAAACCACCTATCACACTAAACTTAGCACATACGCAGGTCGGAAACAATGTATGGAAACACCTCGTGTACGCACAAATTACAGTTTTCAGAGGTTAGGATGGCAAATTCCTGACTTAATTAATCAATACCCTATTATTCTGGATACTGCACGCAGCACTCCCTCTATACGTAAATACAAAATGTTAATTAAAGCAATGCTCATAAATGAACCTTAAAGATGAAAACTGAACGTATACCTATCACTAGTGTATGTTTTGTAAATACTGCTATGGTCGAATTGTTTTGAAGTATGCTGTTTGTTTTTCCGCCGAAAGCCCGTGTTTTGTAAGGATGTCTTATGTATTGTGTAAAAAATATTGAATGTGTGTTCTATTATGTAACGCTCTTCTTGGTTTTTGTAGCCAGTGGTGCCGCCTATCATCCGGGTGGCGTGGCCTCGTCAGGCAAAGTATGCCTTTTGCCACGTCACCCTGGACAACCTCTTCGTTGTCTTAAATAAATTCAGAATGAATGAATGAATGAATGAATGAATGAATGAATGAATGAATGAATGAATGAATGAATGAATGAATGAATGAATGAATGAATGAATGAATGAATGAATGAATGAATGAATGAATCTGAGAAAACTCTTTCTACCATGGACACCGTCTAGAGGATGTCTACCGTGGAAGGAGGAATTCATGACGCGAGCGTTGGAGTGCGTGACTGAAGAGTGATTACCTCCGTAACGATCTGCAGGGCGTTTAACCTAACGGATAGTATGGCGAGTGTGAGGAATGCGCAACGTGCAGGTGGTAGCCTTAAAAGCCAAGCTGCTGTTAACCACAGGAGGAGGGTATGGAAAGAGGGCCAAAGTTCGCCACAGAAAAAGTTTTGCCAGGAAAAATCACATGAAGGGTGGTTACCGGGAAGGAGAAACGTTACCGTGAAATGTTGGTGGGGCTAGAGCCGAGTGCGTAACCGGTATGTGCTTACCGCGGGACTCATTTCGAGTGAAGCAGCACGTTATGTCGAGAGCAGATGAAGGCTCAACCGGAGGGTCATTGCCACGGGAAAATCTCAGAGAATGGTCAGCGTGGGAGGAAGAGCTAGAACAATACATTTACAACTGTCTCTGAATCTAGTGCTACAAAGTGTGAATCATTCTTTGAGATTTGTTGTGTAGCTTTCATAGTTACCCACTCGGCCACTCCTTGTGAAATTCATGAGCTTTTCGTAAATACTGGAAAGCACCGTGCCAGGGAAACACGAAGTGGAAAACCAAACTTATGTTATATAAGAAAGCTCTGCTCCAACGCGTGAAAACAACAAACTCACAAAGCACGTTTTAGAGCAGGAAAGGCCCAAAATTGTTCACTGTTTTTAATGCGTCCGTCTAAAATTCAGTAGCGGTTTTATATCTTGGAGAAATGTACCAGCAAGCATGAACCGACAAACATCTAAGCGTCCCACCCAGAAACTGGAGGGTTCGTTCTTTTGGCAGCTAAACGGGAAGGACCGCCCTAAGTCGCACACCATGATCGCTTTTATACTTTCTACTTTACATTGATTAAATCACAACGGCTAGAAAATACTTCGTTGTCATCCACAGAACGAAACTATTTCGGGGAGACTTAAGCTCCGCTGGTTGGTAGCGAGGTTCTATCAGTGGTAAGATAAAACGCCTACTTCGGGTAGGTAGTGAACGCAGATCCGGACCACGAGAATGAAGTAATTAGAAGAATAATAATGGTATGGAGGGCGTTTAGCAGGTTCTTCCAGACCATGAATTTCAGTTCACTAATACCCCTCAGGAGAGAAGTCTACAACAGTGGTACCTTACACGCACTCTGCTGTAGAGCAGAAACGTGGAGGCTAACGAAATGGGTTCAATTTAAGGACAATGCAGTGAACTATGGAAAGAAAACTGAACGTGAAACTTTAAGAGGCAGGAAGAGGGCAGGGTGGGCCAGGGAACAAACGCGGGTTAAGGACACGTGGAAATGAAGAGGAAGAAATGGGCTTGGGATGGGCATGTAATCCGAAGGTAAGATAACCAGTGGTCCTTAAGGGTAACGGAGTGTATTGCACGAAAAGGCAAGCACAGCGGGGAATGGGAAGGGGGGGGGGGGGTGAGCAGAACGTTAGTTCGTCGGAGGAGATCAAGAAGTCTGCAGGGATACGCTGGCCTCAACAGGCAGAGTGCATAATTGGGGAGGCATGGGATAGGCCTTTGTTCGGCAGTGGGCGTAGAAAGGTTGATGATGATGATGAATCTTCAGTTCAAAAGTACGACCCGTCAGCATTAATAGGTTTTGTCAGCGGATGCTCTTGTTTGTGCAGAGATGGACATTGTTTCCTTCCTCACAATCATTATGTGAAAGATCACACGACATATATATAAAGAAGAATCATATCGAAGCCGTACGAATGTGCCTGTGTGGCGGCGGAGGCATAGCAGGTCTACTCCCAACCTAACGGTCAGCGTTTAAATTCCCGACAAACTGCCCCATTTTTCTTTTCAGTGCAATCCATTTCGGTTACACATTTACATGTTCTAGTGACGTTGCAGTGAAGTTGCGGCTTTGATGTTGGCTGCGCTGTCATAGGAGAGACTTTGCGATCGATCAGTCGAATAAACCTAACTGCATCTATATCTCAGCCGACTTTTTGGGTTTCTGACCTATGTAAACATTATAGCCAACGTAAATACAGAAAATCTGTTGTCTTTACTGACTCGTTGAGTTCTGTATTGGTTAATATTGTAAAGGATTTGAAGACGATGAAGCGGGCAGTGGCGCGGGCAGGAGCGCTCGTGCTAGGCAAACAGCCATTAAATTATATGATCGCCATGTGTCATCATGTTTAGTTCTTCGGCTTGCCGTCCCGTAGTATTTGGTGGATGTGCGGAGTAGCATCATCATCCCAGCCCCGGAGCTTAGGAGCCTGCTGTCCACCGAAATCTTCTGTGGAGTGCTCGTGCCTTCGAGCCCCTCGGCGGTTCCCTAGTCTGCCAGATATGCCCTGAAGCCGCTCTCCTCCGCCCCGCCCCAAGCCCCGACCAGACGACACGACGACCTCCGCCACTGACCTGTGACCCCACTGACAACCCACACATGGGAAACTAGAAGACACGACGACCTACGACCCCACTGAACCGAGACCGTCGCCACTGACCAGAGACCTCAGTGACCACCCACCCACACGTGAGAACACACTACCCCCCCCCCCCCCACCCCCGGTTGGGTTTGCCCACCAGCCTCAGCGTTGACTTCCGAAGACCGGTGGCTCCTCAGTCTTCGTGGACCTGGCTTCACCCGCTCATCATCTGTTCACCTCTTTCATCATGACGGCAAGCCCTTCATCTTCTCTTCTCAGCTCATCCCTTCTGCCACACCCATCGTCGTTTCCTGCTTTTCATCGCCCCTGCCATTCTTCCAGTTCGCGCGATCGGGGCGATCGCTCGCTGTCTTTGCGCCCGCCCGCATCTCTGGCTGTGGAACAGAACAAGCCTGCAAGACCAACCATCAAACGAAGTTCATAAAGTGTGCAGTGGGGGTTGTGTATTCAGTACCCTATGTGCTGTGGAAAGTATAGATCAGGCAGACTAGGCAATGCCTGAATGAACGTGTAAGAGAACATGGCAGCAAGTTGCAAGCAGCCACAGGTAGCAACCTTGCTTTGCATTTGAAGGTTTGTAGCAAATGCTCGCCTATGTTTCACTGCACCAGCATTATTACCAGGGGGAAGTACAGGCACGAGCAAGAACTGCTTGAAGCACTTTTAATCAATTAAAGAAAAGAATGAGCGGCCCTGCATAAGCGACCTGTGTGTTCTTATCACAGAGAAAGAGCGGCGCTTTTTATCGGGAATGGAATGACGACTGGTCTTAATTTCCTCATTTGCATGTGTCGTTGCAAAAATAAATCAGCTATAAGTTCCGCGGTAATGCGTGTGTACCGTCTCATCGACATGTGTCTCAATTTTTGATGTTTTTTCTAGAACACGAACTAAAATGTAAGAGATTTGGTAGGCATCGCAAGCGATGATATATGATATGAATAGCGCCATCTTGCTGTTCCAAGAGTTGCCAAGTTATCACATTACTCACTAGTGCATAAACTCGAAATCGGTGAAAGAAAAGATTTCAATCCCGTACATTGTGGTATGGAAACCTATATGAGCCCGCAAAACCAAGGAAGCTGACCCTAGGTCAAGTTAGGTTTTTCGTTCGCAGAAAAACCTACTCGATGTTCAGTCGCGCTCCTTATTTCAATAAATTTTTCACTGGTCCCGAACTTCCAACCGTTATCGAAAGGCTATTTCACTTTATGTTTATAGTCATTTGCCTGTGCAAGCATTCCGTAGTGAGAGGGCAGCCGGGTGGATGACATGTCGAAAACAAAGGCTGCAAGAAGTTGTCCCTCTGCCTTTTCCAGACTGGTCTTGGAGGTGTACTCCTCTCTGTGGACTGAAAACCGCTGCCCGCTTGCACGAAGCTCTCTCAGCTCGCTGCGGGCATACCCCACATGGGAGTTATCACGCCAAACTACGGCCAGTGCAAAATGAACATACAACAACCAGCGGGCCGATCCTCGCCGCCTCGTACGGGTGCAGCCCGAGGAGCCGGGGGGAGTACAGCCGACCGAAGAGCTGCAGGAGAGTTCCGGAGAGATGAAATAGGCGCGCCAGAGCGCGCACGTAAATGGTAAAGGCCTGTTCATGATGTCCCCGCAAAGACGGACGGAGAGGCGAACGCGCTTACAGCAGGCAGAAGCAATACTGCAGTGAACACGCGAGCTGATCGCAATGCGGCAGATCGAGCCCCTGTGGCTGCCCAGAAGACTGGAGGCAGGCTACGTCTTAAGCGATGTGACGGCTAGTTTTTAGAGTGTGGGTTGTATTCACCCCACGAGGTCACCTCCCCTACCCAGGTTGCTATGTTGCACCCCTTGGTTGGTTCTCCAGAGGTGCCTGCCCGGGCCACTGTATGCTGACCCTATTTATTGCTCACAACGCCAACAATGCCGACATCGAATTTTCGGCGTAACGGATCCTTTAACCATATCGGGTTAAAATTCAAACAGTTCGAAAAGAAAGAACTCACGGAGAAACATCAGTGAGAGTCTGGGCGTTGTTAACTTTTCATCTCAAAATGACACTGAGTCGTTTATTTGGCTTTGCTTTGAGTAGCTTAAGTCCAGGGTTTAGTAGCTTCTCTAAACGTCAAATCATCTGTGAAGTTGCAGCAGAAAGTGAACAAGTCTTGCAGTCAAACCGCAAATGAAAAATTTGAATCAAAGACCACTGTTTAATTTTTATGGTTTATGGGGTTTTAATGTCCCAAATGGATTCCGGCGAGGAGGGACGCTGTAGTAAAGAGCCCCGGAACTTTCGACCACCCGGGGTTCTGTAACATCCACTGATATCTCGCAGTGCACGGGCTTCTAGTATTTCGCCTTCCTTGCAATGAGAACGCCACAGCCGGGATAGAACCCGCGTCCTTCGGGTCAGCAGCCGAGCTCGATAACCACTGAGTCACCACGGTGGTGCTGAGTGCTAGAAATGTGTGCTAAGTGCTTAGTGCTAGAAATGCCCGGAAAACATCCGATTGAGCAGTTTTTAACTAACTTTCCATCATTATTTTTTTTCGCTCATAGCAGGTGCTCGAGAAATATGAAAATACCTCTTGACATGCCCGCTTGCGCGCCGTGATCGCTGAGCTCTCAAACGCTCCGCCCTCAAACAACCACATCATTTAGCCGGGTGTTCTGCCGCATGAAAAGAAGCCAGGGCAGCGACGCAGACACTATCTGTGGGATTTAGACCAGCGCCAGCAATAAGAGCTGATTCTTTTATGTTTTTTCTACCTTTTTGTTTTGAGCGGAGCCATAAAGAGTCTGCGTATCGCTATCTTGAACAGCCGCAAGGTAAGCACATCGCTGGAATAAACACGTAGCCGGCGCGTGCGTCGCTTCCCTGTCACCATTTAAGCGGCAGATATGAATCTAAACGAACTATTCTTTTGAAGATACAAGCTTTGAGAGCACTGCAATCGCGATTATGTCACGTGGTATTTCTTTGTATTTTTGGGTATCTGCAGTGAGCGGGAAAAATGACTGCGTAATGAATGGAAAGCTGGGAACTGCTCAAGAGGGCGTTTTGCGGACCGTTCTACAACTTTATGTTTGATATTTTTGGCCTGCCTTCTTTGCTTGCGAAGCTGCTTAATTAATCCCGAATAATTATGCAATTGACGCATTAGCGCTCAGCGTACTTTTAAAAGAACCATTAAATTTTTATGAGTTCAGCACCAAACATTGAATTTTTGTTTTCAAGTAGGTCATGCTTTTTTCACCTGGCGGTCGGTCGAAGCCTCGCAACTAAGAAGGCGCGTCTCCCCTCCTCAGTATGCCATCTTTCCATGGTGAAACTTCAGGATATTTTACGGACTGCACCGGTAGTGGCTAGCTTACAGTATTCTCGCGGCCGCGTTTATGTACATATTATGCTATTTATAAGTATACAGCCGCACGAAAGAAGAAAGTAGACAATGGATGCTTTGAATGCCCCGTACTGTTGGCTTTTTTGCGCTATGATGAATGATATGCTGCTGTACTTTATATAGTACGCTGGCTCTTCCTCTGTACACAACGGCGCCTATTTATTCCAGGTCATAACTGTTACGGGTTCGGTAAATCTGCAATTTATGTTCATCGTTCGGTTCCCCATACACCGATCGATCTTTCACGGTGGTGCAACACTCGCCAGGAGGTCGTTGGCCTTCTCGTAAAACCTGCACATACACCACTGATACTTGTATCTTTCTATGGTCGTCCGGGAACAGTGTCTCCCAACCTTGGTTGGATTCGTTTTCTCCGTAATAACTACTCGGGCACCCCTATTTTAGTTGGCGGAGATTTCAACGGCGCTATCACACATCGTGGGGCTACCCTTTGGATTCCTCCCGGGGTGCTGACATTCATGGCACCTTTCTAGATCATTCATTTCAACTACTAAATCAACCGCAAACTTCAACGCGCCCTCGGGGTGGTCCGTATTCGCCTGATTTGTCTTGGTGGTTAGGGCCCGGCTACTCTCGCTCGAATGTTGAACCAGACACTTGGGGCAGTGATCACAGCCCTATTTTAATCTCCATCACAACTTCGCGTCTCCGTAAAATACGCCGCAGCATGCGCTTTACATCCTGGGATTCCGTACGCGCAGATAATAGGTTGTCTACGCTGAACCCATCTACTGTTCTGTCTACCCTCTCAGCTGTTTTGTCGACTCATACATTCGCCACTACATTAAATGAGGATGATCCGAACCCGGACATGCATCTCCTTAATCTCTGGGTTCTTCGTCGCAGGGCGGATCATTATGCTTCTCGTAATCCCGACGACCCTTCAGCTCTTCATCGGGCTACTGCACGTGTGTGGCGCTACTCAAAGCGACTTAGCAGACAACGCTGGGCTGCATGGTGTGCCCGCCTCTCCTCTAGACAGGGTAATAGACATCTTTGGCGGGTATTTCACGCCATGGAACGCACTTCTCAAGTAGCTGATTATACCGAGAGCATTCGCTTGGCTCTGAATGCGGATGAAACTTCATTTGCACAACAAGCAGCCCGTCAGTTTTTCCCACATCATGACTGCCTCCCTACCCCTTCTCCCATATTATCGATTTTTGAGCTCCCTGATGAGGTTACTTCAGATTTTACCATGGCAGAATTGCTGGCCTCCATAGATCGCCTCAAAACAAGCACTGCTCCCGGGCATGACGGTGTACCTAACTCGTTGTTTCGCAACTTGCAAGGACCTGCTCTACATTCCCTCCTTGATACATTCAATGAGGTGTGGCATTCTGGAGTTATTCCTGCAGAGTGGAAACATTCCATCGTTGTCCCAATCCCCAAATCAGGTCAGCCGCCGGTTTCTCTTTCTGCCCTCCGCCCTATTTCACTTACGCCTACTATCTGCAAGCTTTATGAACACATTCTAGCAGCTCGCTTGTCGTGGTGGCTGGAATCGAATGATTGTTATCCAGAATCTCAAATTGGGTTCCGCCCTCACATTGGAACAGAAGACGGTCTGGCTGTTTTGGCTGCGGACGTACTAAACCATTCTCCCCATAGTCATCTTGTTCGTACGGTGATCGCGACTGACATCACAAAGGCATATGACGACGTCCTACACTCTTCTATTCTTGGCACCCTTCAAGATCTCGGTCTCCCGCATCGCTTTCTCCTTTCAATTCACTCATTTTTAACAAACAGAACCTTCAGTGTACGTATCCATGGGAAGCCTTTTGGTCACTTTACCTCCAACCGCGGTGTACCCCAGGGCTCCGTCCTCGCCCCCATATTATTTAATGTAACTTTTATACCTCTTGTCCGAGCCGTAGAGAAAATTCCTTCTGTGCGCGTCCTTGCGTACGCCGACGACATAACCTTGTGGTCCTGTAATCCAGATGCGTCTGTGCAACAGTCGGCGCTTCAGCAAGCGCTGGATGCCTTAACATCACGACAACCCCCTTTGGGTCTGACCCTCTCGTGTAATAAATCTTGTTTTATTCGCATTGGCAACAGAAGTGGCTTACGGAAAGCAGCACCTTTTACCTTTACGGTAGACAATTCTCCAATTCCTCAAGTTGAAAGTGTGCGTGTTCTAGGTCTTCTACTTCATACATCTGGGACTGGGACTCCGTGGCTAAACGCGACCCGTAAATCGGCTCACGCTACTCTTGGTCTGATTCGACGCATAGCTATGCGCTCTGGCGGAGCGCGTTTTGATACTGCCCGTCAGCTCGTGCGCTCCATCCTTCAGCCGCGGATAGTGTATCAAGCGCAATTTCATCGCCTCACCCGACGACAGTGGGACCCCTTGAATCAATCAATCGGGAGGCTATGCGCGCCATAACTTATCTTCCTCGTATCACACCCATACCCATTTTGCAAGAGTACGCTCAACTTAATACATTGAGTGAACTTATCGACCAGCGTGAGGCAAACAGAGCACGCAAGATGTCGCTTCAGCTTCATCGTTTACAGACTCTTCCCCCATGGTTATACTGTCAGCTCACAGACAATCGCCCCTCTGCTTCGATGCCGATATCAGCCGCCCATCTTTCTTCAGGGTGCATAATATACACCGATGCATCACACACAGCAGTGCAGGAAGTTACTGCAGTTTACAGTCCCTCACATCCTCATCTCAACTCCCGCGCTACATATAGCACGGATACTTGCTCCCCCCTGGCCTTGGAGCTTCAGGCGCACAAGTGCAGTCCGGAAAAAACCTTCAGTGCAGGCCGCGCTTTATTCAGCGCCGCTCGCGCTGTCGTCGATCCGAGTGATTTTACTCATCATCCTATCATCAGCATCGTCAGGGAATTCGAGCTCTTGCATCCTGTTGTTATGCTGTAAATTCTTCAGGCAAACAGCATGTGCGCAAAAAATATCTGCCGCCGGCACTGAAGTTCACTAGGCTCCCAAGCAGCGCTAGCTAAGACCGCATTCTGTCTCGTCCTCAGCCAGGGTTCGGACGCTGGGAACTGACCGTGCCCTGGTAATCATTCCAGGTGCAATCCTTTCGAACAATCGAATTACGTAGAGTCGCTGTTTCGTTTCGTCCTCGTGACCACTCAGCGCCTTGAAGCTGCAGACCAATACTGTACCAACTAGCCAGTTTTGTAGCCTTGATAACATTAAAATATTGTAGGGCTTTAGCTTAGTTAAACCGAGCACACGTGGAAAGCAGGAGACACTTAAGTTCTGACTTCAACGGCTTTAGTGGGGTAATGCGCATATATGCAGAATGGATCATTTTGTTCTTAATATTCATAGATCACGCCGACTCCTTGTGCAACTACCGCCGCAGTGGGTAAGCGATGCGCTACTGCACTGGCGGGTGGCTGTTTCCCTCACAGCCCCCGGTAGGAATTCTGCGACCCATGTTGCTCTTCCGGAGCGACCTAGCTCTCGCACTCAATCATTAACTTAACTGCCACCTGACTCCTATTGGCTAAAGCTGGCGACACCCTCTTCCAAACTTACCCGAGCTTTCTCTCATGGCTGAAGCTTGCGCGACGTTCCTCAGACGAACCCGACCCTTACAAAAATTTTTAGTAACATTCTTTAGAAAGTCTTTCAACAATTGTTAAAAGAACCTATCAACATTGAACAGAAAGTCTTTTGAACGTCTTTATACATTGTAGTAACAACCTATCAACCGTCTTCCGACAATTGGCCACCGATATCCAAAAGACTCAAGTACATAGAAAGTCTTTACACTTCCTATGATCCCCTTATCGACAGTTTCTACACTTCCTATTGACCCCTTACCGACCATGTCTACCAACACCCTATCAACGGTCTTCCGACAATTGGCCACCGTTATCCAAAAGACTCAAGTACATAGAAAGTCTTTACACTTCTTATCAACCACATACCGACAATGTCTACCAACACCCTATCAACGGTCTTCCGACAATTGGCCACCGTTATTCAAAAGACTCTAGTACGAAGAAAGTATAATTCCTACATCAACGTTTGGAAAAGTGTGTCTGAACTACACAGTACAACACTTTTACCAACATAGTGTTATCACTTCAAAATCATTTTGTGAACACTGTATCCTGGACTGCTTAAAGAATAATAGAAGCAAAATGCAAATTATTACATTTATTGTCCAATTGTCCACAAGTGTACATACGCGCTAGAAGATATGCATGATGCATCAAAATATTTCATGGAGAACAATACAGGAACAGAATATTGCCTTCGCCACAGTTCCTCTCAGTTCCCTCTTAGTAACAATGACTGACACATAGAAATTGAAAAACATAACAGGTTTTAATTCACGATGTTTCGGCTAGAGGACCAGCCTTTTTTCGAGTATAGTACAGCATTCAGAATAAAAGCTGTGTGCTTCAAATGCTATAGTATAGTACACTTGAAAAAGGCTGGCCCTCCAACCAAAACGTTGTGAATTAAATACCGTTAGGTTTTTCTTACATATATACGAGGTGTTTCACGGAAGACTAGGTAATTTTCAAAAAACAGGTATTTTGAGATGAATATATGGCTTTTTCAGCATAGTATTACCAGTGTTGGCAGGCACCAGAAAACTGGTGAATCGTCTTACCTAGTAAGCTGGTTAACTAAGTTTTATTAATGAACCTTTTAACTATCAGAGTTAGGTGTCTAGTTGCAATTAGAAATTTGCAGCAGTTACATGAACTGGACGGGTTGCTCTCCCTGTGTGCTTTCAAAAGCGCATGCATGTATTTTCGCACGATGCAGCCAAATTTTGTCGAGCCACAGCGGCAAAAGTAATCATATTTTGTACATTCTAAAAACTGATATGGCTACTACTAACGACTGGCTAAAAGTCTCTAACTGCAACCATTTGCAAACCTGTGTTAGTTAAAAAGTTAATTATCAGAAATTAGTTAACCAGCTTACTAAATACATCTCACCAGCTTTCTGGTGTCTGCTAACAATGGTAATACTATGCCGCAAAAGCCATATTTTTGAAAACTATTTATTCTTCCCTGAAACACCTGGTGCATATAAATACTGCTCACTTTCCTGTACAACACAGAAATGAAATATTTTCTTCTGTAACATAAAGGTTCCATGAGCCACATAACAAACCCGTGGAAAAAAACTGTGCATGCACACACACACCTCTCCAAAAGAGCTAAAAAATTTAACACTGTGAAACAACGCTTACACTGTCTTAAGACCAACACTAAAGGCTGCAAACACTAGTCAATTAAAAGTCAAACAGGATGCCAAACATATGCTAAATGTCCACATGGATGTATATATCAAGCTATGAGCTGATTTTAATAAACATACATCAGCCCAGAAATGCTTAAGCAACTTTGTTGATGCGCTATCCTGACACTTGTCCTGAATATCAGGCAGCCTGCTTGTTCATCATCATATCAGCCCGACTACACCCACTGCAGGGCAAAGGCCTCTCTCATGTCTCTCCAATTAACCTGTCGTTACTTGTCTGCATCACCAGCGGAAGAGGTAGCGCCCTAGTGATGAGACGTGTGCACCAATTAACAGGCAGCCTCCTCCATGGCGGAATGCAGCAAGAGAACTGCAAAAGAAAACATTCAACGTATACAGTTATAGTAACTTCTAATAGAATCAAACAGAGAGAAGCAATAATCAGTTAAATGTGCACAAAAAATTTCGCACTCCGAGTGAGTTTGATAAGGCTGCTGAGTAATAGCATAAGCAGCAGCCACAAGACTAGAACTAAATGCAATGCTTCCTTGAACAAGAAAAAGCTATAACATGCTGTTGTGTTCAATTCTGCCCCCACATTCAAAGACTGAATGATATTCACAGGAACTGACATTAACGTGTTACGTTTAATTAGGCTACCACAAAGAGCTATTTAGCCATTCCAGTCATGTGAAGATAAGATGCAGGCCATCAAATATGAAAATTGTTTTGTGTTTCTGATTTGTCTGTACCAAAATTCAGGCAGCTTTTGTTTTCAAAAGTGATGGCACAAACACATTGCAATATAACGCATATTTTTCTTTCCCTTAGAGCGGCTAGGAGGGAGTAACTCAACTTTACTTGCTGTTCATTTTATTTACCAGCTTGTAGATAACGTAGCATCATTTGGAGCTATGCCAGGTGTTAGGGGAAAATGTATGAAAAAAGAGTACAGATGTGAGCAAGTTCTCAGGGCAAGAGTGGCACACTCTAAAGCAAATGAATCAAAATATTAAGGCACACACGGCGCCAGATACAACACTTGTAAGTAAAGATGCATAGAACTACAAGCTATAAAAGCCTCAGGAACGTGCCCCTAAGGGAGCAGCTGGACTGGAAGTTTTTTATTTCTCCCACAGTACACCTCTCCAGTGCTCAGGCCTGCTCATATCTGTTTAAGTTAAGAATACAAGGGAAACAAGCAAACAAGTGTTCCAAAGGAGTACTTAGGTTGTTCTTTAGGAAATTACCTGTTACTAATTGCAGCAATAAATACCTCGAGAAAGTAAATTAAGTTATTTACACAGCTTATTACAAACCTTGATGGCACGGGAGAGAGTCAACATCAAAAGCATTGGTTCAAGTACAGCAAGGGGTCATGTTAAGGTCACAGCAATATTTGTTGACTTAGGCTCAGCTAGTGTAATGGAACCAGTAACTGAACTTCGATATGAATAAAAATAACAATGCACCAATACTCAATTCCAAATGCATTTCAACTGTACAGTGCCGTCGGTTGTGACAAAGGGAGTGTGAAAGAAAACCTCAGCAATGCTCATGACATATCGAATAAGCACCTTTCTTCTGTACAGCTTCAATATAAGCTTTACAGGGTTTCATGTAATGCAAGGATAATCTGGTAAGGTATCAATTATTGATGCCAGCAACACCTATGCTTCTAAAGCAGAGTGCTCCACTTGAACGCTAATATTCAATTATGCAATTATGCCCGTTAGGCTATGCCTGGCATACAGTTACCGCACCACTGGTTCACTTCAAATATGCCATACCTTGTAAGAGGTAGGTACTGCTGAAGTAAACCTATAAAATTTATTTGCTGTTTTTAGATTACTGTATAAAGGTCATAAAGCAGATAATTGTTTTAATTTGGTCTATACTATGATCAATATTCCCAAGCACGAGAGGCATGAGGGAAAAAACTATAAAAAAGCATTTCACACAACACCATGCGCTTGACTAGGGGAGTGCTTTTATGACGCCCGCAATATATTTTCCCTTTGTCTTGGTCCTCTTTTAAAAGATGAAAAAAAATGAAAGAAAGAGGGAGCCTGGACCAGAAGATTCTTGTCAGGCTAAAAAAGACAAGGAAAAAATACCCACTCGTGTACCTATCCTTCTACAAGTGGCACATGCTTGATATCCAATGTCAATGGCTGACAGGCTGCACCAGCAGGTATTGATGTCATTTGCCTCCGGTTGAGGTAGCACTGGCTCGATGACAGATTAAAGCTTTTGCAAAAGTAGCGTGATGATACCGGTGGAGCAGCTGTACAGAGCTTGACTGCGGGCACATTTGAAGAAAGGCTGTATTAGAGCCATGCTTTCATAAACATCATCACAGAAGCCACATCCCATTACAACCTCCAGCTGTTCAGTGCAATGTGTTAAGGAGTGGAGGCTAACGATTAATTGCCTACGTCTCCTATAGTTTGCATAAAAATGGTTTACAAAGCTAGTCATACTTTTCTTAGAGCTATTATTCGCGAATCACGTTATAATTTATCACTTAGGGCTGAAAATATGGGAACGACATGAATGTACTGAATGTAATTCAAATAAAATGACAACAAACTTTCCACTGTGAGATTACCTCAGCTGCACTGCAAAGGAATGGTTCTGCTATTCTTAATCGTCGTTACGTTGACCAGAGGTATTAAGAACCACAGCACTTGACGTGACTGAGATGTGGAACGGGCAATGCTCCACATCCAGTAAACACTCAGACAGCAGAATCAAAAGACGCACGCCGATACAAGCACTTTTCGCTCTTATGGTCTCCTTTTCACGCGCTGCTCCTGTTCAGTCGGAATAACGAATCAAGCAGCACCCCATAGTTCTCAGCGTGCAACCAAATTCTATCACATAACTTCTCCGCCGAGGAGCGGACGCAAATAGCGCAAGGCGGCGGGTTAAAAGTTGCATAGTTGGCAAGCGAGCGTGTCAGAACACCTTCTCTCTGCAAACGATCGCGTGGTGCTCGCATTTTGCATCTCACTGCGAATAAGACGTGAAGACCAACCCAAATGCATTCGCAGCCCTCATGCATCCCCCCGACAGATCGCAGAAGTCACTTTCCAGTTCTGTACTTACATTCGTCAACGTTCGCGGCAAGCCGTTTCTTCTATCGGGCATCGGGAGCCGTCCGCTCTCGGCGTGGTTGGGTGCAGTACGTCAGAGCAGTTTTTGAGCACTGCATGCGCGTAAGAACGTCTTCCGCAGCACTGGAGCCATCTGTCACCTTCCGGGTTCAGTCACACTACTACAACACTAACGAGGCCGCATATTCAACGCAAACAAACCGAAGAAAGGCGCCCACAACCTCATAACCACCGCACCCGTCAACGCCGTCAACAAAGAGTCGTTTCAGCGTACTAAAAAAGTAGTGTAGCGCGCGGCCAACATGAGACGCGCAATCCGCCGCCAGCGAACGAAAAGGGGGCGCTAAAATCGCCTAACGTTACACACTTAAAAAAAAAGCACTGGAAAAGCATTTTTTCTCACATACTTGTGCATTAAGTGACAAAATATTTTGTTTCATTTACAAAGTCATCAAATTCATAATGATTTAGCAGAAAAAATGCAACTATTCACAACCATCTGCTTCTGGCGGCGCTGCGAACGAAAGCTCGCAGAGGCGGGTAGCTACAGGCGACGCAGCTGGGCTCATGCGGGAAGCCGCAGCCCCTCCATGCCGCAGCCGCTACATGGCTGCACTAACTACTTATTTCTAAGACTATAACCGAGCTCCCCGCAACTGCGTCGCAGAATCAGGAATGATGATGATGTTGGCGAACGCTAATGGTTTCGGTTTTGATTTTCTCTTATTGTGTCGCTTAGTGTACAGAGCTTGGCTCATGCCATGTAGTGTAAGTACGTCTGTGTGCCTTGGGACCGCGAGCGTTCGCACGCCGCTCTAGCGTGATTGCGAAACTTTCAAGGCCGCGCTGCAGCATCGCCTCTGTTTTGTGTGTGTTTATATCACGCCATTGGACACCTTGCATGCTCTTTGCTCGAGGGAGCCGCGCCGACAGTCGCGCTACCATAGTATTTTTGTGTGCTACCTTGATTGATTTTTGCCTCTGCCTTTCGCGGTCCTCGGCTCGGCCTCACGTCCGCTGATGCCAGTAAGAAAAGGCGAAGAATGAACACGTTTTCGCGCGTCTGCTCGGTATGACTACGTTAAAACCCAACACTTTATTCCAGGGTTTCTTAATCATTGCTAACGGGAAGATAGAAAATACAGCTATCGCCACGTTCTCCCTCGCCACAGCTCCGTACCGTGTTTGTGTTGAAGGAGATGCAAGTGAAGATGCGGAAGAGGCACTTCGCCGGTGCTTTAGCGGTGCTCAAAGCGGGGGCTGCTCTCACTCTAGCTTTTTCCATACTGGAAGCTCCTCTGTGGCTCAGTACTAGTGAAAAATGTAACAAATCAAGAATGAGGGCTTATAGTGCTCCAATTGCCGTGCACCTTCCTCATGCAAAGCCCTTGTTACCGGAGTTGAGTACAGCGGGTCGCTGTTACCTGTTTTGTTTCTCTATACTTCTCTTTATAGTATCGGCCGCCGAACATGAATAAAAATTAATATTGCATTGCGCTAAATTTCGCATGTACAGTCGCTGAGGAACGAAGCAGTTTGAGTTCTCGAAGCTGTAAGCCTGCACACGTTACACAGAATTTACTCAGAGCGCGAAGCGGTGCGGCCCTTTTCGCGCGGGGTTTTCAGTCCCGTGCGATCAGCCATTGCTGGTCGCTCGAGGAGGAGGGTAGTGAGAGGGTTTAAATTGGGCGCTCCCCCGTGGAGTGGCATAAAGTGTACCGGGCACTTTTGCATGGCGGGCAGTGTGCAGGGTATTGTGAGGGGAAGAAAGTGTGCTTGCGGTGGAGGTTCAGGAAGGAGTTCTCCTGAAGATGGTGATATAATTTGGGCGCCTTTTGAGCGAGCGAGAACGTGTCATTCAATGAGTGTGGAAAGGCATCGGTGCAATGCTAAACTTGAATTTTTTTCTAGCTCGCAACAATAATCTCTCTGAAACCTCAGAGCGAAACGCTCTTACCACTAGTGTGTTTTAGCACCGTCGTACGGTACATTACTGTTCGACTGCACGTTAAAATATGACCTATCAAGAATTGCAACAATAGCAACACCATCGACTTATCGAATTGGCAGAGTGGTTGTACAGCTCTGCAGAAACTCTTTGTTAGTTCTGAAATGTTAAATCTGATTAATAACTGCCTGAGAATGTGATTGCAAATTTTTGTTTTCTTTCGTCTTCAAGGTTAGTTTAGTTGCCGCTTTGAAGTTGTCGGCTACAGTACTTGATTATTTTAGGCTTTTATTCGCATCACCAAAATCCTTTCTTGGTTTGTAGTATATTTCTATTCACAGCAGTATATAAGCAGTAAGAAAATTCTATGAACTTTCTATCAACAAATGTTGATAAAATATGCCCGGCTAAGAAAATGTGACTGCAAATGTTTGTTTCGTGTTCAAGGTTGCTTTAGTTGCTTTGACATGTTAGGCTAGAGTGCTTAATTAATTTAGGTATTTATTCCCATGATAAAACGTTCTGTCGGTGTCTAGTATGTTTCTACTGACAGCAGTACATAGAAAGCAGTAAGGAAGTTGTATGAACTTCCTATCATCGAATGTTAATAGAATATTCTCGGCTAAGAGAATGTGACTGTAATGTTTGTTGCGTGTTCAAGTTTGTTTTAATAGCTTTGAAGTGTTCGCCCACGGTACATGATTTGAGGCAACTATTCGCATGACCAAAAATGTTTTGTCAGTTTATAGAGTATTTCTGCTCACAGCAGTCCGTAAAGTACATAAAGTATTAAAATGGAATATATCTTCTGTTTTAAAACGTTTTCCCATATCCTGATTTGATTCCAAACGCATTTGCTGCGAATAATGTTGGTCACTTTTCGATATAGTGAAATTGTTGACTAGGTGCAACAGATTCCACCATGCAATCAGGTAAGATGTCGTCACGATTATGCGAACTAGATAGTGTTAATCACCTCGAACACCATGCAGTTTGTTCATTTATTTCTCTCGATGTGTGAAACTGTACCCAGATTTTCTAGTAACTTTCTATTGACAGGAGTAAATACAAAGAAGTAACAGTCTACCAACTTTGTATTAACAAAGGTGCATAGAATGTAAAAATTATTTTCTAGTAACTTTCTATTGACAGGAGTACATACACAGAAGTAATTTCTACCAACGTTGTATGAACACATTGTTGATAGAATGTAAAAGTTAATACAAGGTTACTAGAGTCAATAGAGTGTTAATACAAATTCTAAAAAAGTTGATATCCATTTTTGTAAGGGCAGCCACGGGCGGCGGTCTTGTTGCATCGGGCCTCGTCGGCAGCACTATCGGGATATGTGTCCGCTCATGCCACAGCGGTAACACACTGGTGCAGGGCTCCAGCGGTCAACGTATGGTGCCTGTCAAGGTGGGTCAAAACGTTGTTTGTACTCGGGTCGAGGCTGCTGTCGCGCGAAGTCACCGCCTGTGTAGGCCCGCCGTCTTCCCACCGACTGGGAGGCGGACCGTAAATCGCAGGGTCTGCGGGCGGCGAAGTTCTGCGCACTGCCAGCTGGAACCCAAGAAGTGGATGGTGTCGCGGGCTCTGCCTGCAATGCGCAACCTTCCTGCTGGGCGTCATCACGGTGCACAGGTTCTTGATGCCGGAGGAGTTCCTCGCGCACACTTTGTCGAATCATGTCAGCCATCGGCACTGGAGCAGCGAAGTCAACGCTGGCGACGGAGGTGACATTGGTCAGGCGTCCAAATCTCGGGACAATACGACGAAGCTTCAGGGCCTCGAACGTTCTGCAGTGCTTGATGACCTCGGCAGTAGACTTCACGCTGTCTTTGCTAATAAGGAAGTTGTAAACATCTTCTGCGATCCCTTTAAGTAAGTGCGCAACCTTATCTTCTTCAGACATCCATGAATTCACTACCCGGCACAGTTTTATGATGCCTTCGATGTACATGGTGCAAGTCTCACCAGGTAATTGGGCCCGTTGAAGCAGCGTTTGTTCAGCTCGTTTCTTTTTGGCAGATCCATCACCGAAACACTCCTTTATCTCTTCTGTAAAACGGTCCCACGTGGTGAGGGAGTCTTCATGATTGTCAAACCAAATCAGGGCTGTCGCTTCCAAGAACAATACGACGTTGGCTAGCTTCCCTGTAGCATCCCATCGGTTGTACCGGCTTACCCGCTCGTAATTAGTGAGCCACTCGTCGACGTCTTCATCGGACCTTCCAGCAAAGGTGCGCGGTTCGCGGTGATGCTGCGAGTGGCCCGCCGCGGGTGCTGCTTGCTCGGTGTCGCCGTCCCGAGGCATATCCAAAGGAAGGGGTGGTAATCCAAGAACTCTGCGGCTGCGTCGAGGAACAGAGGGATCCGTGTTGGTACCCCGCAACGTCCACCACAACTGTTACGTACTCAGTTGTCACTGAGCACGTCTGGGACGTCTTTTCGAGAGGTTTGTGACGGGGCGGAGAGCTCCAACCAGCCAGGCCGACCAGCTTCGTTTTCCTCTACTCTCTGATCTCCTCCGCTTCGTCGTCGACACAAAGCACGTTACATTATGTAGGACAACGGTTAAGCTTCTTGATAACCCGCAAGAAGTCATGCACACTTACCGTGGAACCGCCTAGTTATTACTGCAATTTATAAACTTAGCAAAACTGCAGAAACTATGAGAAAAGTGCAGTTACATTAGAGAAGGAAAAATAAAGCACTGTGTTCCAATGCTCTCCATCGTTTTTTTATGAACGCTCTTCACAAACACTTGGGCAACATAATTTTGACGGACACATCAGCGAACAAGATGGGGACATGCGAGAGATATCGGACAAACCGTTAACTTGCAATTGGATGTTATTGACCACACGGCACATTATAAATACTTAAGCGAGAACAACAAAACAAAGAGAAGAAGAGCCGCCGCGGTGGCTCAGCGGTTATGGTGCTTGGCTGCTGTCCCGAAAGACGCGGGTTCGATCCCGGCCGCGGCGGCTGGAATTTCTTTGGAGGAGAAATTCTAGAGGCCCGTGTACTGTGCGATGTCAGTGCACGTTAAAGAACCCCAGGTGGTCGAAATTTCCGGAGCCCTCCACTACGGCGTCTCTCATAGCCTTAGTCGCTTTGGGACGTTAAACCCCATAAACCAAACCAAACCAAAGAGAAGAAGAACGCAACTCATGCGTGAGCCAATTCCGTACAGGGACTCCATTTGTTATCCGACAGATGAATGGACGATGTACTAACGCACTCCGCTGCCTTTTGGCGAATCATTCTTGCTTCTGCATGTGTCGGTCTTTGCTCTTCGCATCAGCCGTGCTCTCACCGAACAAAGGCTCGCAAGTTTTTCTGAAAGAATCACGGCAGTGCTCCAACAGGCGACCGTTTCCTGCTTGTCCCACATTAGGCTTGTGTTCAGCTTCTCTTTCATTTATGCATCTGCCAGTCTGTCTGATGTGCACCCGACTGCAAGTAAATTGAATGCGATAAACCACACCTTTTGTGCTTTCCGCAAACTTCCTCTAATTGTTCTCTTTGTACCCACTTCGGCTGCTGGGAAAGAGGTTGGTTACCCTACACAATTTCCACTGCTTATCTGGGGCAGAAAGAACCTTACATTTGCTCTATTGGCAACGCTCTTAACCCTGTGCGAAATGTCGTGCACGTACGGGATACCGCCGTCTTTCTTGCTTCGGTGTACTGCTTGGATCTGCTCTTTCTACACTTCAATAGGCCTTCAGCGACTGAAACCAGCACATCCTTACGATAACCAGCCGAACAAAGGAGATTGGCTTGCTCCCTGATGCTGAGGGGGATCAGTAGAGGGCGAACTTTTTCATAGCGTTGGTGAAGCCCATATTCACTATTGCCCTTTTGACAAGCCTCGTATGGAACAAATAACAATGCAGGAGTGGTTTGTTGTCCCTGGGCTGGTAGTACCAACTCGGGTGGGTAACCGAGAATACAGTCGTGTCCCGTTATTAGGACCCCCGGCATTATAGAGAACTTGAATTATCGACATTCTTTCTGAGGACGAAAATTTTCAATGTATTTACGCCTCGTTAATATGGAAACTCGCTGCCCGGACAATGGCCAGGGTGAAAATTTACGAAGCCCATTGGAATCCATGTATTTTTGTCGCGTTAATACGGACAGCGATGAGAAGAAATCCCCATTTCCTCTGCCAGATGTTCTGGCCGTTGTATATTTAGTGCAGAGCACCTGCAAAAGATAGTGCATACGTGCATATGCTGTAGTAACAGCCTTTTTGTCAGTGTGATTTCATGTTTTACAGCAGCAAGGTGCCTGATAGACGCGCCTTATCATTTACCGCATCGCAAGAACGGATGAGAAAAAATTGTTTCTATGCGCTACCTTGAAAACCACAGCCAGCAGCTGTCAACCGAGTGAGTACATAGTTCTTGGGAATTCTACGGTCGCCGCAGGAGATATTGCATCACATCAAAAGGCGCCATAACGCGTCTCATGGATCACTAGGGGCTCCAAACGGGCTAAATCCGCACCGCATGATTTTAACGAGAGTGAGAACCCGAACAATCACCTTTAGCTTCCATTTTTTCCAGATTTTCCCTGCACTACCTGCCAATATGCAGAGAAGCAGTCTGCAGCCGTAAGGCATTTCTACAGAACTTATTTTTCTTGATGATTCTTTATTACGGACACGACTTCCTTTATAGACACTGTTGCTCGGGAACCAAAGTGCCCATTTAACGAGGCACGACTTTATTAACACTAAATTTAAAAACTGCAATCTGCTGTCAACCGGTAGATTGTGGGTGAACTCAATGGACTAAAACACTGGTGGAAAAGCCTTAAAAGAGATGTAACGTACCGTTCAACGCTAGTTGGACTTGTGGGGACTTACCTCCGCGTCTTCCCCTTTGGTTGGGTTCCCCGTGATGCACCCTCCTTAGCTTGGTTAGTTACTTTAACAAAGGAGGGCGCCGGCGTCGCAGCGACACGAGCGCCACGGACGGCGGGATGGCTGCGCGCGCGCTTGTGAGACGGCCTTCTTCGGCTTGGGATTTCGCCGCGTACGGACGTGACGACGCGGTACCGCTCTTCCCCAGTGGGCTGGAGGCCTCGTAGTGGGAACATTCTCCTGCCAGCTCGTCCCATCTGGCTTCGGAGTTTCCCCCTTGCCTTAGCGGAGACGAACATTCGCTGATGACCTCACCAGTGAGTGGGACGTCCTCGATTCCTTGCCATATTTTGTTGCTAGCTGGCGTTATTGCTGTTCTTGTAGCAATAAATGCCTCTTTGAGTCAGCCAGAGTGTCGCTCCTTTGTTCCCTCAGTGCAAGGCCCGCCTTGGTCAGCGTGCGTTCGGTCGCGTACACGCGAACACGGGGTGGGGTTTGGTGGTCTTGAACTGTGTCAGCCGGGGTTAAGCGGGAAAACGTATTTATCTCCCCAATTAAAACCCCATGGACTATTGTGAATGGAAACTAAAAAATCGCCAACATATCTAAAAACCTTTAAAACCTGGAATTTCTGTAGATTCTGTCACAGTCTGCTAAAAACTAATCGTTAAGAACCGGTCTATGCAGGACCCTATACAGACACCACTTTATTGTCACCTCGTCACGTGGTAGCTGGTTGCTGGCTGAGCTTGCTTAGCCGAGTAGAGGGTTTCTGCTCAGAGACAGAGACCGCTACCCGCACACGCTATTAGCGTGCCTGAGAGTGCGCGCTACAATGGCAGAAAGGTGAGATTTCAGGCGTCCGCGCCAGGACGTTCGGTGCTTTGCAAGCGCAGAGGAGGGATGAAGATTTGGAAGAAGTTTACGCAGACGTCGCAAATGAGCGTTTAGCAACTGAGGGATACTGTGGGGTGCCACAGTGAGGAAGTTAGGTGAGGTTAGCAGATCATACCAGATTTTTCAGTAAGGTGGGATTAGGTTTAACGCCGCTTTAAATATTTCTGGCAGGTTACTGCAACTGAAAGCAGACCGACCGATGTAGGTGCCACGGTCACTTTTCTCTATAATTTCTATTGTAGAATGCATATCTTTGATTAAGTAACGAGTGCCCAGCACATGCCAAGTAAAAGAGGAGCCGAGAAAAGATAATAGCGCAGGAGCCTACCTTCCGCGGGCATACCATCCAGTTAATCACCTTACACACTTGCCTTATGCCCATAAAGTGAAGCGCATATCCTGTCAGGGGCCCTGAGCTGGAAAGAAAAATTCGGCAGAGACTCTTCAGGCTGCTTACGAGGGGGAATGCGAAAGCATTACTCTGCCTGGGGACACTGATACCCATTCAGACACACAGCACTCAAGTTTCTGCACCATGTCCCCTTTGGCAGCTCTTTATTTTACTAGCAGCGCGCCAATGGCTGTTGATGCCTATTGCGATACAAAGTACTGCGGCTGAAACAAGAACTGCGCTGCAAAGAGTTTTCAGGTTTTTTTCATAACAGCGTGCGGCGCGTTGGAAACTACCGTGGGAGTAAGGCATATTTATTTCAGCGCAAGGTGAAGATCCTTTAAAAAAAAAGCTCGCACGTGTGCACACAAAAGCTTGGCCCGGAAAGTACAGCGGACGGCCGGGAGATATTGAAATAAGAACCGGCCCATGCGCCCAGAAGAGTAAATATTCCGGGCTAAGTCCGGTTACAGGTTATTGATGTCTACAAGCAGACATCGGCGGGAACTTCGTGGACCAAGAAAAGGTGTCCGGTATGCATCCCATGTGTAAGGCCGCTATCGCGAGCACAAGGTGTTTGTAGCGCGCGCACCTAAAAAGAAGAGAAAAATAACTTTCTCTAACATCCCCGATGGCGCGCGCGGCGGTAAGCGCATCCCATCGCCGGGCTCAGGCCCTGCTCCCGCTGCAACCTTAGCGAAGCGGGACATGCGCGGGCAGAGTTTAGAGAGATTTGCAGCCCTCTCGAGAGGACAGGGGGAGGGAGACGTAGCTTAACGTGTGCTGCGACGCCTGCTCCCTCTCTCTATCAGCGCCCTCCCCCTATGCTGGAAATTTCGAAGTAGATAATTTAGAGCGTGCTGCATCATGTTCTGTGGTTCTAGGTCAGGTTTGCCCAGCGACGCAGACAAGCCCCAGCTATGGGCAAGCCGTCACGAGTGAGCTTGGGGCTCGAGTGTTACTGTTTATTTATTTATTTGTGATACCCTCAGGGTACAAAGTACATTTCAGAGGGGAAGGGCAGTTGATAACAAGAAGAAGTAAACAAAGTCCAATTCATAAAAACTATAGAACAACTGAGGCAAGATAAAAAGAAGTGAGCAAAATTAACTCGGAACAGATTAATAAAATAGTTTAAGAACAATACTAGCAGGTAGAGAACACAAAACTACAATAAAATACAAAAGCGATCATTATGTAATCAGAGTGGTAAGTATTCTAAATTGAGTTGTATCAGTGATGCTAGATAATGATGCGGGTAGGGAATGCCATTCTTTAGAGGTTAGCGGAAAATAGGATTGCTCACATATCACTGTGTTACAATGAGGCACTGTGACCTTTTTTGTTGATGGTCACGACGCTGAGAAATGAACGGTGCCGGTTGAATCCATCGAGAGCGAAGTTGAAAATTAGAGTAGAAAATCTTATGGAATAGGCAGATGCGGAAGTGCTTACGGCGGGTAGCTAGTGGCAGGAAGTTTAAAGACCTTTTCATATGGGTGACCCTAGATGTACGATGGTAATTGCCTAAAATGAATCTAGTTGCACGATTCTCGACAGTTTCCAGAACCTGTGTCAGTGAGACCTGTCCAGGGTCCCATATGGATGAAGCGTATTCCATTTGCGGTCGTACGTAGGTCGTGTATAATAATGATTTTAACGAAGATGGAGCAAGTGTAAAATTTCTTCGAAGATAACCTAGCGTTTTGTTTGCTTTAGATGCTATGTGTTCTATATGAAGTTTCCAGGACAGGGTGTTAGTTATATGTATGCCAAGATACCGGTACGATCTTAAGCTTTGAAGGAGATGACTATGAAGAAAATAAGGAGGACAAGTAGTATTTGACCGTGAAACTCTCATAGATTTGCAGTTTTTAAATATTTCGTTCCGTTTTCCAATTATGACACCAGTCTAGTATGTTATTAAACTCGACCTGGAGAGAGCGAATATCGGAATAGTTAGTTTTTTTACGGTAAATCACGCAGTAGTCGGCAACAAACAAATCCTAGAGTTAACAGTAGCAGGCAGATCATTAATATCAATCAGGAACAGTAAAGGGCCAAGGACAGATCCTTGAGGAACCCCAGAACCAACTGGCACGGTAGAAGAATTAGTGCAATCAACATGCACAAACTGAAGGCGAGAAAAAAGAAACGCGCGAATCCAGTTCAGAACTGAAGGGTTAATATTTAGAATGCTGAGTTTATATAGAAGTAATGGATGGTTAACTTTATCGAATGCCTTAGCGAAGTCGAGAAATATGCAGTCTGTGGAAAACGTGGAGTCTAAGTAGAAGTGCAGATCATTAGTAAAGGGAATTAATTGAGTTTCACAGGAGAAACCTTTCCGAACGCCATGCTGAGTCAGAGAAAAGACGCTATTATCTTCAAGAAAATTAACAAGGTGAGTGAAAATTATATGTTGCATTATTTTGCACGGTATTGATGTGAGAGAGATGGGTCGATAGTTAGATGGGTTCTTTTTGTCTCCGGCTTTATGTACAGGTATGACCTTAGCAGTTTTCCAGTCCTCGGGTAGTACGCCATCATGGTACGGCTGTGAGAATATGCTTTCCAAAATGATATAGCTATATTCAATAGTATGCCAAAGAAATTTGCTTTTAATGCCATCGATTCCGCTACAAGATGTTTGTTTTAAATTGTTGATTATCAGTATAATGCCATGAGAGTCAAACACAATTGGATCCATACAGTAGTAGTTACACGATTGGAGTTTGGGATGGTGGCGATCAACGGATGAGGAAGAAAATGACTGGACAAAAGAGTCATTTAGTGAAGTGGCAAAAAGATGGTCCGGAATGGGATTTCCAGTTGGTAAAAGTAAAGACACTCTGTCTTTAGTGGTAGGTTTCATTATGCTCCAGAACCGTTTAGGATTAGACTTCAAGATGTTCGGGAGGGTTACATTAAAAAAAAGAAAATTTAGTAGTCTTTAGTTCATGGGAATAGGCTAAGGTAGGTGATTTATACGCAGTCCATCGCTCAGGTTTTAATGAACACCTAGCAGTTGGAAAAAGTCTCTTCTTTTTTCTAGAAAGGTGGTTTGGATATCGATTATACCATGGAGCTTGGTTATTCGAGTAGACGCGCCGAAGAGGAATATGTCGGTTAATCAATTCAGATACCTTATTTCGGAACATGCACCAGTTAGTTTCCACCAAGCGCTCGAGGTAATTAGGTAAGATTATGTCTAGAAAAGAGCTCAGTTCGTCATTAATAGCAAGAAAATTAGCCTTCTTGTAGTCTCTTATATTTTTGCAGCGGTTTGATGAAGGTGCGTGTTCCCGAGTTAACGTGAAATGTAAGACATCGTGGTCGCTAAGGCCAGGCATATGTATTACAGGCGATGTGCAATCTTCTGCAGTCGTTAATACAATATCTAGAAGAGAAGATGAATTTTCAGTAACACGTGTGGGTGAAATGACGATTTGTGTCAAGCCAAAGTCTGTGCAGATGGTGATAAATTGGTTAGTTTCTGCGCTCGGTCGGTTAGAAAAAGGGAACGTGTGTGACCAGATAATGTTGGGATAGCTGTGATAGCTTTGGTAGCTGAGTGGCTATAGCTCCTGTTTTTTTGTATTTGTTTCTGTACACTTTTTAAGCGTTATAAAAGTATAGTTCATTTGTTCGTTCGTAGTGTCATCGTGTGTACATCGAGTGGCTGCCTGCCACCAGTCTAACGCCATATAAACGAGCACCTGGAAGGAAGCGAGGTGTGAAGGAAGAACTTATCATCTTTACTTCCAGGACGTCCTGAGCTGGCCACCGACGTTCGCATGTGAACCGAATGTCCCCCGGATATTGGTGGTCTAATGAAATAGGACGTGATTTCTACCCGTCGGCAATGGAAAAGGTCTGCAAAGTGACTTATTTGGGTTGCTCTGCCTTTATATCTCTAGCCACTCTGGGAAATCGATTGCATGTGGGGCAGGCTGGTTTACTTTTTTATTCTAGTTTTGTAGTCTTCAGGCACGCTGAGGCTTTGGCAGGAGAAGATAAAATATGCGCAAAGAACTAGTAAGGACTGTCGGGCAGCGCACGCCCGCTAACCGCGGAGTGACTCAAGGACTTGCCCGTGTTGTGCCGGCGCCCACATTTCGCTGGCTGGCCTCTCTGGAAACCAGCGCCGCGCGCTCGCCGTCCCGCAAAGCAGGCCCAGACTCTCTCGGACATGTCGCGGCTTGCTGCGTGAATCATCCCGCCTCGCCGGCGCCCGACGCGGACCCTTCCTCCTCCCCCTCCTCACCGTCGGTTCGAACACCTACGACGCTTCGCCGGCCGCCCGTTCAGACTGCAAGCCTTCAACGGCCGGGCGCCTCTCGACCATTCGTCCAATTTGAACGGTGGCCAGTGCCGTGACCTGAATGGAGGATTTGAACTGCTGGCTGCCGCAACGGACACCGGCGGCTATAAAAACGGAGCCGCGCTGAACCCGAGCAGGAGACGGGCAGCAGAGGAGCCATCACGCCGGAGCTACGCTCGCCGCCGGGGCCACCCTTCTGCTTTGTGCTAGCCCGTGGTGCTCTTGGCCCTTGTATCGTGTAAAAGCCCTTATACATAAAAGTCCTTTGACTAACTGTCGCCTCGACAGTTTCTTGGCTCGGAGGCCCAGTCCTAATACCCGCCACACCCATCCTTATCGATCCGTGAAGCTCGCATTCTTCGCCGAATACAGTTTAATCTCCTACACACACGAGTGTCACGAAGTGGGATCACGCCTCCAATGGGCTCCACACTCTCTGTTACCAATTCTAGGGGAGGACAGACAAACACCTCCACCCAGGTGCAAGATCTTAAGCCGGACCGAGTGGCTAACCGGCGATAGCTCCAAGCCTGACCAGCCGCTGACCGGCGGCACTACACAGGAGTCGGGAATGAGAGTGAATAGAATTTATTAACAAAGAGAACAACACTGTCACCAATTCATCAACAATAGCACCGCGTAAACACAGGACAGACGGAACAAATTTTAGCTTTGACACACAGTATCAAACATGACAGGCGAGAGTAAATACAAATACAAGGCACTTTTAAAGGAAATAATTTAGGATGTAGTTCGTAAATGTAGGAGTCGCGGGGTCTTAGCTGTTCGGGTGGTTGAGGTCCGGTCCGAGATAGGCGTCGGGCTGTCGATGTCGGGTCCCCGGAGTGGCTACTTGTTGCCCAGACACTTCGCGACGAGCCGACCACCTCTCGGCTGACACTTCACACACACGCGCGGTTAGCCAGCTCACCGCCACATACAAGATCTCCACCTCGACTGCCCTCCGCTACATTCCACAGTCCCCCCGTAGTGTCCCCCTCTCTTCCTTACCATCCACAGACAACCCGGGGCCCGGGACCGACGAATCAGAGGCGGTGACGAAACGTAAACTATCGTGCCGAAAGGTCCCGCGCCGAGCCCCGGCTGGCCCCGCAGACGCCCGAGCCGGAATTCCGCGTACAGGAGGTCACTGGCCAGACAACTGCTTTCTCACCGTCGGAGATCAGACGGCTAGAAGTGTGTGCGTGAGGAAGGGGGGGGGGGTGCGCGTGGGGATGCTTAGGACGGAGTCCCCGCCGACGGGCTCAACCACCGCTGGGGAAAATCGCAACTGGCGCGAATTCTGTTTCACCACCCCCGCGTCAAGAATGTTATTGCTGTTAACATTCAACACTGCAAAAACAGAGGTCGCGCATGCTTCGCCGTATGCGATGCAGGAACATCCCACTGAAATCATAGTACAGACACACCAAGATAATACTACGAAATACAAACATAAACACACTGAGGTAATACTGCGGAATACAGGCGCGCACAAGCAATATGTAGACACACATTGAAGAACTGACTCCACACACCAATAAAAGCGAAAACTTCTTGATCCTTAGTTATCAACATCAACTTGTTGGCGAGCGCTGGGCTCTGAAACCCGGCTGAGGTAATCAGCACCGACATTATCTTTTCCACGTATGTTCTCTACCGCGAAGTCATACACTTGCAGCAAGAGAGCCCAACGGAGCAGTCCCGAGTTCATGAACTGCGCCTCACGGATGTACTTGAGTGGTTGGTGATCGGTTTGGAGGGTGAACTTTCGCCCATACAAAAAAAAATTAAATCGCTTGGTTACCCAAACGATTGCGACACCTTCCTTCTCGACTGCTGAGTTGGCTCGCTCTCTCTGTAGCAACTTCCTACTTGCGTAGGCGACGGGGTGCAGCACCCCCTCCTTGCTCTGGAGGAGCACTGCCCCAAGACCCTGGTCGGAGGCATCTGTGCGAAGCACGAAGTCTTTTTGGAAATAAGCCACCTGTAAGATGGGTGTCTCCGCGAGAAGCCGTTTCAGTTCTATGAAAGCGTGTTCCTCCCGGTCCCCTACTTAACGGTGTTAGGCATTAGCTTCTTAGTCAGGTCCGTCAAGGGAGCCGCCATGGTGGCATAGTTTGATATGAACTCCCGGTACTAACCCGACAGTCCCAAAAACGCTCGAACTTGGCGCTTGGTCGTCGGCCTCGAAGCATCGCGGATCCTGTCCAAAGTGGCCTTCATTGGACCCAGGGTGCCCCGTCCGATGGTGTGTCCGAGGAAAGAAAGTCCCTCAAAACCCAGGTGACACTTCTTCGGATGGATCGTCATTCCGGCTGCCCGTATTCGTTCTAGAACAAGGTTGAGTGCCGTCACGTGCTCCTCCAAGCTTTCCGTCGATACCAAAATGTCGCCGTAATAGTGGTAGACATTGTCAATTCCTTCCAGCACTCTCCTCATTAATTTTGCGAATACTGCCGGTGCCGTTTTGATGCCAAATGGCATGTTCTTGAACTGGTAATGCCCACTTGGTGTTGAAAAGGCGGTCTTTTCTTTTGACTCTTCTTCCAGAGGCACTTGCCAATATCCCTTCGACAAGTCCATTTTAAAAAAGTACTTTCTTGCCCCAACTTCGGCGCTTAGGCAGTCCGCGCGAGGAATAGGTTCCGCGTCGGCTATCAGCACATTATTTAGTCGCCGGAAATCTACACAAAACCGGTAGCCACCGTCCGGTTTCTTGACCAAAACGACCGGGGCGTTGTGCGGGGACCGCGATTTTTCCATCACTCCCATCTGTATCATGCTGGACACCTCCTTCTCGATTGCTTGCTGGACGGCATGAGGTAGTGGATATTGCTTCACATAGATGGGCTTATTCGCCGTCGTCGGCAAGGAGAATTCAGCCCATGTCGTGAAGCGTGGCCTCTCCGTGAAGACATCCCGATAGGTTAACGCAAGACGTCGCAGTTCCTTCACCTGTTGCGGGGTCAGTTGGTCCGACACGGCGACGCTTTGGGGCCCCACCTGGTCATCCAATGGCCACATGAGCTCGGTGCACTCCTCGTCCGCAGCCACCATGGCGACGGTCGCCACTGAGTGTTTCGGTCGCGTCTCGCGGGCATTATATTTCTTTAACATGTTGATATGAAATGTCTTGGTAATGCCTGCGACGTCGACAACGTAATCCACTCCGCTTTTTTTTCCAACGACCGGGTAAGGTCCCTTCCATCTCATGGTTAGTTTGTTGTGCTCAGTGGGCAATAGCAGAAGCACTTGGTCTCCCTCCTGCAGCTGCCGCGGTTTGGCCCGATTTTCGTAGTACGCCTTGTAACGTTCCCTGCTTGGCTCAGTGCTTCGTGAGCGATTTGGCACGTCGTCTCCAACCTTTCTTTAAGGTCGATGACACACTCGTAAGCTGTCTTCACCTCTTCCTCAATCTTACTGCCCGTCCACAGCTCTCGTAAGATGGCGAGCGGCCCTCGGACATACCGCCCATAAAGCAGCTCAAATGGAGAGAAACCCGTGCTCTCCTGGGCCACCTCCCGGCAAGCAAATAGTAAAGGTTCGATGAATCTGTCCGAGTCCTTGGGCTGTTCAGCACACATCCGGCACAGCATCTTCTTCAAGGTGCCATTCATTTTCTCCACCAGACCATTCGACATGGGGTGGTAGGTGTCACAAAATTCAGCGCATTTTAGAAGCAAAGAAAAACCGCCGCGCGCACGGCGTCTCGCCGGCGCGAGCCGAACGGGAGAGAAGGAAAACCCCCGCTTAGCGCCTAGCCTGTGAGCTGGCTCCCTCTCCCTTCCACCACCGCTCACCGACACGGCGTGCGCGGAGGGTATGAGTCATCCATGCCGAAGATTTCTCTGGAACATCCGAGTCCTTTCCACAGCTGACGGGGGGAAAAGGGCGTAGCCTTGCGTGCACTAAGACACGTCCCCCTCGCCCGTCGGCGGCGGCGCCACGCCAGAACTAGCCCGAACCTTCGCGAAACGTTCTCGACTCTGACCAATGGGGACGCGCGGCCAGTGAGAGAAAGGAAGGGAAACTATACGGGAGATACTGCGTGTGTGCGCGCGCCTACTTTGGCGCGTACAGCAAACAGACGGGAGAAGGAGACTATAAAAGAAGGCGTTGACCGCTATCAGATTAGTCCGGACCGCCGTTTAAGCTTCATCGAAGCGCGCCCGATCGACTCCCGGGAAAACACCACTCGGGCCTCGGCCAGCATCGGACCAACGAGGCAACGTTCGCCAGTCTGCGGGACGGCATCGTCGTGGAACTCTGGTCGTCGGACTGCCGCAGTGCCCGGTGAACAAATTGTGTTTTGTTTGTTTACCTCTCTCTCTTGTTTGAGTGCACTCTAGGTGCAATATTGCCTTTGTACGGTAGTCTCTCTCTCGAGTTTAACTTTGTCCGAGTTGCATTGTTTGTTAATCACTTTGTATGTGCTTGTACCAGTGATTGTGTAATCCTCTGTATCGTCTCTTTGCTCCATAAACTTTGTTTTGTTTGTGAACCTTTGGCTCCGACCCATTCTCTGGGTTGCGGCCAGCGGAAGCTGGGCACCGAACGCCCAACAACCTCTTGTCACTTGGTAGCTGGTCTCCGCTGAGCTTGCCACGCTGAGTCGAGGGCATCTCCTTGAGTCCGAGACAGCTACCCCCACATGCTCTAAGGGTGTCTGGGAACTTCCCACGTAAAATTGCGCGAAGTGTGGGCGACAATATATTCTGGCGTCCGCGACAGGACGTTTGGTGTTTGTAAGCGCAGGAACGGCGAAAGAGTCCTAAAGAGTTTGCGAAGAGGTCGTAAACGAGTGGTAGCAGCAGAGCGATATTGTGAGGTGCCGCTCCGAAGCGGTTAGTGAGGTTCACCGTGGAGAGGTATTCGTTGCGTTGAGTACAGAGTTCGGTCTCGAATTTTTAATTTAAAGGAGCTTGTGGAGGCCGGCACCCAGATGGGATTGTCCGGAGCCGGTATGCGTAAATGCGTGGACCACGAAACAGAGAAGGCCGAGAAAGAAAGAGAGAGGGCTCGAGTAGAAGCCAAAAGAGAGAGAGAGAGAATTGAAAAAGAAAAGCAGAAGGCTCGAAAAGAAGCTGAAAAGGAGAGAGAAAGAATCGAAAAGGAAGGACAGAAGGCTCGCGAAGAAGCCCAGAGAGACAAAGAGCGAGAATTTGAACGCGAAATGAAGCTGGTTACCGCGAAGCTGGAACTGCAACGTGGTGCGAACCACTCAGCTGTAGTTCACAGCACTAGAGAGGAAGGTAGTAGCTTGCGTATTGATTGCAGCAGGTTGCTTTCAAGATTTGATGAAAAAAGAGACGATCTCGACGCATTCCTCAAGCGATTCGAAGGGATCGCAGTGAGCCAGAATTGGTCAGACAGTGAACGCGCTACCGTTCTTAGCACGTGTTTGAGCGGCGAGGCACTAGGTGTATTCGGGCGACTGTCTCCTGAAGATGCAGCCAGTTATAGCAAGGTAAAGGCCGCTCTGCTGAAACGATTCCGACTAACCACCGAGGGATTTCGGGAAAAATTCCGGACAGGAAAGCCCGCAGACGGCGAAACCGCAACCCAATATGTGGCGCGATCAAGCCACTATTTCGATCGGTGGACAGGGCTGTCGGAAATAGCCCAGGAGTACAGTGCACTCCGCGAGCTGCTTATCAAGGAACAATTCCTGAGCAGTTGTCACCCGAACCTGGCGCTATACCTTAAGGAGCGAAGGGCCAAGTCTCTCTCCGAAATGCTAGAACTTGCCGACCAATTTCTTGAAGCCCAAGGAGCAACTAACCTGAGTAAAGTTAAGAATGTAAATTCTGAAAGCGCAGAGAAATCCGACAGCCGCGATACTCGATCCAGCCCAAAGCCTCCACCGAAGTGCTACCTGTGTAATAAGACAGGCCACTACGCATCTAACTGCCGCAACAGCGCTGCGAACGGTAGCCCGACAGCTTGTTTTAAGTGGGGCCAGAAGGGGCACAAAGCGGCTTATTCCAACCCGGGCAAGTCCGTCCCCAGGTATCGTGCGTGCGGGCCTCCTCAGGTGATCACCTGGAGGAAGAAGACGAAAACGGCTTTGTTGAGCTGAAGAACGGGAAGAAGGTGCCCGTCGTGAACGCCGTAGCGAACGCGCGGCCCGAAGCCGGAATGCACAGGATGCCTGTCTCGGAAGGGAAAGTAGGGCCGCAAAGAATTTCAGTGCTGCGAGACACAGGAAGCAGCGCGGTCATCATAAAGTGAGGCTTGGTGCAAGATAAGGATCTCACTGGAACGAAGAGTCTCGTGCGGCTAGTAGACGGCTCATTTAAGCGCTTACCGGAAGCAAGAGTGCAGGTGCAGACTCCCTACTACAGCGGAAAACTGACTGCACTTTGCATGGAACGCCCCATATACGACCTCATATTGGTTAACGTCAAGGGGGCAAAATTTCCCAAGGACCCAGACGGTAGCCGCGAGGGAGGAAAATGCGAATCCTGCACGTCGGAGCGTCGCAGTGATCGACAGGAGAAAAAGCGGCTAAGGAAGCGCGAGCGGGCTAGCGCAAGGAAGGAAGCAATACAAGAATCACCCAATAAGGAATGGAAAAATATAGCGCAGGAACGTTCCGCGCAAAAGAAACCCTCTACGCAAGAAACAGACGGGAACGAAGTAAGCAGCTGTGAGAAGATGGCGGATAAGCCAGTAAGTGGCCGCAGCAGACCAGGAATGCCGAAGGAAGGAAGGAAAAGCGAAAGAAGGACACGCGGAAACAACGTGTCTAGAATTTCTGATCAGTTCAGCGCAAGACACACTCTGGAAATGATTCTCGTGCTGATCGGCACATTGCTTCGGCTGTTTTCTTGCCGTACTGTCGAATTCGGGAAGGTGACCAAGAATGTGTTCACACCGGTTCTTATCGTCAGCCCCTGCGTTGTGATGCAAGTGCCTTGGAACCTGTCGATTGTTTTGTTCGCAGTTGCATGCCGCCCCGAGACCTTTTTGTATGCGTGGGATATGAAAGAATTTCCCAGGGCGCAAAGGCTGGAGGCAAACATTGACAGAGCGAAAGAGTCGCGTGGGAAAGAGAGCCAGGAGTGCTCCCGAATTCTGGAACAGGGCCAGTCTGTTCGGCGTGAACTCAGTAAGACGAAATTGGGAGTATAGGCGAAAGTGTGCCTTCTACTTGTTTGCTCCATGTTTGCAATGTTGTGTTAATGTACTGCCCAATCGCGGTGTGTTTTTATGTCCATTGTGAACATTGTACTGTGCTGTGCATGCGCAAACATCATTGTATTGATGTATGTACTTTGTCATTCGCCCTTGACATTGTGAGCGCATGCATGTGCGCGCGAATTGTACCGCCGAAGGGCGGCTTGTTTTGAAGTGCAGTCTGCCCATTGCACTGTGTTATGTATGTGAAAAGCATCATGGTATTGTAGTATGTAATTTGGCATTCGCCACTGACTTTGTGAGCGCATGCATGTGCGCGCGAATTTTGTGTTTTGTGAATATTGTTACACAATATTCTTAAAGGAAGGGGCAGTGTCACAAAATTCGGCGCATTTTAGAAGCAAACAAAGAAAAACCGCCGCGCGCACGGCGTCTCGCCGGCGCGAGCCGAACGGGAGAGAAGGAAAACCCCCGCTTAGCGCCTAGCCTGTGAGCTGGCTCCCTCTCCCCTCCACCACCGCTCACCGACACGGCGTGCGCGGAGGGCATGAGTCATCCACGCCGAAGATTTCTCTGGAACATCCGAGTCCTTTCTACAGCTGGCAGGGGGAAAAGGGCGTAGCCTTGCGTGCACTAAGACACGTCCCCTTCGCCCGTCGGCGGCGGCGCCACGCCAGAATTAGCCCGAACCTTCGCGAAACGTCTCCCGACTCTGACCAATGGGGACGCGCGGCCAGTGAGAGAAAGGAAGGGAAACTATACGGGAGATACTGCGTGTGTGTGCGCGCCTACTTAGGCGCGTACAGCAAACAGACGGGAGAGCGAGACTATAAAAGAAGGACGCTGACCACTGTCAAGTCAGTCCGGACCGCCGTTTAAGCTTCATCGAAGCGCGCCCGTTCGACTTCCGGGAAAACACCACTCGGCCAGCATCGGACCAACGAGGCAACGTTCGCCAGTCTGCGAGACGGCATCGTCGTGGAACTCTGGTCGTCGGACTGCCGCAGTGCCCGGTGAACAAATTGTGTTTTGTTTGTTTACCTCTCTCTCGTGTGTTAGGGCACTTTAGGTGCAATATTGCCTTTGTATTGCATTCTCTCTCGAGTTTAACTTTGCACGAGTTGCATTCTTCTGGTAATCACTTTGTATGTGTCTGTACTAGTGATTGTGAAACCCTCTATATCGTCTCAATTGCTGTATAAACTTTGTTTTGTTTGTGAACCTTTGGCTCGGACCCATTCTCTGGCTTGCGACCAGCGAAAGCTGGCCACCGAACGCCCAAAAACCTCTTGTCACTTGGTAGCTGGTCTCCGCTGAGCTTGCCACGCTGAGTCGAGGGCATCTCCTTTGAGTCCGAGACCGCTACCCCCACACGCTCTAAGGGTGTCTGGGAGCTTCACGCTCAAAGTGCTCGATGTGTGGGTGACAGTAGGGAGTCATCGTTTTCAGCCGCAGTGATAAAAGGCGCCCAACCTCAGCCATTAGCTCGGAAGTAAAGTTGGACCCTCGATCGCTGAGCATCTCTTCCGGAACGCCAACCCGTGCAAATATGTGTGGAAGTGCCTCGGCAACCCGCTCTGTCTGAATACTTGGTAGGGCTACTGCCTCTGGAAATCGGGTAGCGTAATCTACCTGCGTCAGAATGTAGCGGCTGCCTCGGTGTGTGGTGGGCTGAAGGGGCCCTACTATATCGACCATGACTTTGCTGAAGGGGGTGTCAACGAGAGGCACCCGCTCCAAGGGAACCTTCCGCACTGTGCCGCGCGCCACGGTCTTCTGGCATATGTCGCACGATGCGACAAACCTGCCCACCTCCCCATGTAATCCGGGCCAAAAGAAGTCTGCGAGAATGCGATCGGTTGTTTTCTTTCTACCGAGGTGCCCTGCCATCAGGCCCCCGTGTGGCAACTGGAGAACCTTCTCGCGGTGCTTCTGGGGCACTACTAGCAGGGTCGTCTTCGCTCCGGTGTCCTGAACGTACTCTCGGTATAGCAGGCCATCATGAAGACAGAATTTGAACGAACCGCCTCCCTTGCACTGTGTCCTCTTTCGCCGCTCGTACGCCTCGAACGAAACCAGGAGGCTGCTGTCGTCTCGTTGGTCTTGCGTCATTTGGTAGGGGCTGACGTCAGGGAGAGTAGTTGGCACCCGTAGCTTACGGAATCCCTCTTTGGATTGTCGGGCCGCCTGCTGGCGGGTCGTGACCGCCGCCGTGGGCATGGTAACCTGGTCTGGGCCCTTGTCGCGTGGATCATGATGCTGACTTGAAGGAGCCTCAGCCCTTTCCGAGTCCTCGGGTTTAGACTCAGTATCTGGTGCTTCTGGGCATCGTACTCCTTCAATAATTCCGAGAACAAGGTCGAAAAGGTGCTTCTCCATGCAACCCGCTATACCTTCCCCCTTGTAGTATGGGGTGTTGATTTGAATGCCGGCCTCGGGCAGCAGCTTAGCGGAGCGGTCTACCAAATAGAGGACCCGGTGGTCGCCGGTCATTTCTTCTTCCTTCACGAAGCTGCGGTTGACGATCACCAGGTTACAACCTGTATCCCTCAGCACTCGACCCTTTCTTCCACTGATCAGGCCTTCTACGACCGGCAAGTCGGGCGTCTTTGCCAACGCAGTCATATTCACGACTGGGACGCGCTATCAATCCTTTAATTCTAAATAGCCATCCTGGATACATGCAGACATGTTCCTGGAGCTGGGTGGCGTCTGATTCTTTTGCACTGGAGGGCCACGGTTCGCCCTGCACTGGGCCGCAATGTGCCCCGGTCGCGAACAGATGTAGCTCCGTGCAAACGCCCGCGGGCCACGCGGCTGTTCGGCCATCTTGACTGCGACGAGACTCTCTTTCTTGGAGTCTCTTCGGCCGAAGTTGACGGTCCTTCGTGCCATCTAGAGATGTGAAGGCCTGAAAAAAACACTGCAATTTTGGAAAAAAAACCGTTTTTTTTGTTTTTTTCAGACGAGAGAAAATGGAAAGAAACGTCGAAAATTTCACAATGCAATTTCAAGGTTTTATGATTGCATGCTTTCAGTTTAGGGGCTTTTGTTTTGCTTAGAAAGTGTGCATCGTTGACCGATTGGAGAGCAGTCGTCATCGCCGGTGCCAGGTAGTGATTTTAAAACGTTCTGCTGGGAGTACGCGGGTTGAAGGCCAGGCACATCCAGGCTTGACTTAAAACCACACTAATACTTGAACTCACGGCTGAAGTAGAACAAAATGGCTGCAAATGCTACAGCGCGACACACACGGCATAAATACCATATGCTGCTGTGCACGTAAGTGGTTTGTTTTAGCCATATACAAGCCTAGCGAAAGTACATATAAACAGCGCTAAACGACAGGACTAGAAGAGGATAGACAAACACTGCGCTGAACTTACAAGTGAATTTATTGGAAGGAAAAAATTTCAATATATACATACAAAAACGCGCACACGTGCGCACAGTCAATACATCAATGTGGAGATACAATCAACAAGCCACGATGGTCACACGTGTTGTACCTGCCTTCAAGCTACCCTTTGTGCAGCAATGCCATTTCTTTCTTTGACAAAGCTAAAGAAGTATTGCTAACGCAACCTTTTGATTTTCTAGTGATATCGAATGCTTCTGCGACTTCTCTTCTAATCTTGTCAGTATGAAAAAATAACAATTCTGTATCGTCAAAGAACGGCACGCATTTACATACACTGCAATGACTTGACAAGTAAGTATCTTTTTTTTGCAACGAATTGGCATGCTCCATAAGCCTAACATTAATGCATCGGCCTGTCTGGCCTATGTAAGTGCGACCACATGATAATGGAATCTGGTAAACTACCCCCATCTTGCAATTAACGAACTTGTTCACATGGTTAACTTTGCAGACAGACTTACGTTTGGCACCTTCCTGCTTTCTCTGAACTGCTGCTCCTAACCTACCCAGTTTATTAGGAGCAGAAAAAACCACCCTCACGCCATACTTGGCCCCTACCCTTTTAAAACGATGTGACAACGCGTGCACATAAGGCATGACAACTGTTTTCTTCCCCTCAGCATTTTCTTTAGGCTGACCCGAACATTTCAGTGTTCTAAGAACCTTACCTGCACCAGCCACTAGTACGGAATCAGGGTACCCAGCCTCCCTACATCTCTGGGCTTGGACTGCAAGACTAGCAGACATTTGATGCATACAAGATTTTTTGACGGCCATACCAATACATCCTGTCACAATACCGAATTTCACAAGCTTGGAATGGAAAGACGCGTAATTAACAAGAGGCTTTTCACTCCTGGGAGCATATCGCCAGCATACATGGTTCGGCAAGAAGGACAAGCTCAGATCTAGGAACTGCAAGGCGTTCCTTTGAGGGATCTCATGCGTAAACCGCAGTCCGGACCCATGCTGTGAAAAAACATCAAGTACCTCAGACACACACTCAGTACCCAAAGACCTAACTAGAACCAGGAAGTCATCCACATACCGAAAAATTCTAATGCACTTTCCATTTAAGTCACTTTCTACTGCTCTGTCAACATAACTGAGAAAAATGCTGCTAAGGATTGGCGCAATTTTGGCTCCAATACACACTCCCGACTTTTGCTTAAAAACTATACCTTCCCACGTTACATAGGTATTCTCTAAATAAAAGGATAAAAGTTCCAGGAAGGACCCAACGGAAATGCCACAATCATTTTGAAATACGCACTCATCGTTCTGTTCTGAGATGCAATTCCGAACACAATGCAAAAGTTGATTATGGGGAAGAGAATAAAATAAATCAACCACGTCTATGCTAAAACCAGAGCACGAAGCCGGGTTCTCTTTCAAGAGAAAGTTCACAATTTCCTCCGAATTTGGAACAACAAACGGGTCAAGAACGGAGAGTGATGACAAATGCTTATTAAGGTATGACGAAACCTCTACTCGCCCAACTACTCGCCCAACACCAACTCGCCCAATCTACCGTTCTTCTACAAGCCTAGCTTCTTGATTTTCAACGTAGCAGAGTACAGGACATCCGCAGGAATTTGATCCAGGACAGGGGTCTGAGACTCAGCGAAGCACGTGGCCCCATCTACTTGGTGGCAAGGCCTTTGCACCAACCAGCCGCTAACTACTCTGGCTTGTCGAGTGGTGCAGATACCACAATCAACCGCCAGCTGCGAACGAAACTGGTCACGTTTTGGAAACGTGCGAACAAGGATTCGCAACAGGCTTTCAGGCGAACGCGTTCGAAAGCTTGTGTATGTGGAGTCGAACCTAGCTGTGGACACAACTTCAATCCATGCTGCTGCGCGTAGTGCCGCATTCAGCGACAGTTACTCTGAGTTCGATATGGAGTGACTTATAGATCAATTTTTATGTTCTCTTTCTCGGTGCAATAAAACAAGAAGTTCGTTCCAGAAATATGATATTTATATCTCTATATTCGCCTGAAGTGCAAATCATCATTTATCTTCTCGGTGCAACAGAACAAGAAGTTAGTTTCACAATCTGACATCTATAACTGCATATTCGACTGAACTTCGGAGCATTATTATTGATCGTTGTGCTGTTGCAAAGAAATCTGTCTTTAACACGTTTCGCAAAATTTCCAATTTTTCATGAAAAAAACCCTGAAAAGAATGTTTTTTTTTTCATGCCATTCAAAATTTCTTGAAATTTTGCATCTCTAGTGCCATCACGTATTCATCTGCTCGCTGTACCAATTCTTTGAGGTCCGTGGTCCGCTTTTCTCTAATAAACGTGACCATTGCAGGCGCACAGTTTTCTAACAACTCTTCGGCTAAAATTAGCCCCTTCCCTCCCTCGTATGACTTCTCTGTTTTCGACAGTTCTATCCATCTTCCCCAGTAGTTCCCTAGTCGAGATACAAACTGCGAGGGAGTCTCGTGGTCATTAGGCGTTTCGTTCCTAAACTTCTGACGGAATCCCTCTTCTGTCAATCGAAATCTGAGCTTTAACATAGTCATTCGAGTCAGAAGCTGGCATTCGGCCAAACACATTCAGGGCCTCTCCCGTGAGGCAAGTGCTCAGCGCAGTGGCCCACTCCTCCCGTGGCCACTGCTGGGCTTCCGCCACCAGCTCAAACCGCGTCAGATATGCGTCGAGGTCATCACCTTTTTCGTTAAATGGGGCCATCAACTTGTGTGGACTAACTCTGAGAACTCGGGTTGCCATCGTCGACGAGCTCGGTTCGCTGACCAAACTGCTGCTAATATTGGCACCCGCCCTTAATTGAAGGAGTGCCATCTCTTTCTCAATCTCCTGGAGCTTTCGCTAAGAGCGCCCCTTCTCCCGCGCATCGCGCTCCTTCTCACGAGCATCTCGCTCTTTCTCCCGCTGGTCTTCCAGCTTACGCCGCTCGGGTTCCGCTGCTCTCTTTTCCCTCAGTAACTCGTGAAGCTCTGCTCCCTCCAAACCCAACTCCTTACCGAGTATGACTAAGCGCTCGACTTCTGCCATCGTGTCTCACATTGGCAATCAAACTCAAAATGTGCGTATACGGCTGTGTCGTTGTCTCGCGGTCAGAGCAAGTCGGGGTTAGCAGAGGGTCCTGTCGCGGACGCCAGTTTGTCACGAAGTGGGAGCACGCCTCCAATGGGCTCCACACTCTCTGTTACCAATTCTAGGGGAGGAGAGACAAACACCTCCACCCAGGTGCCAGATCTTAAGCAGGACCGAGTGGCTAACGGGCGATAGGTCCACGCCTGTCCAGCTGCTGACCGGAGGCACGACACAGGAGTCGGAAATGAGAGTGAATATAATTTAATTAACAAAGAGAACAACACTTTGACCAATTCATCAAGAATAGCACCGCGTAAACACAGGACAGACAGAAGAAATTTTAGCTTTCACACAGAGTACCAATTGTGACAGGCGAGAGGAAATACAAATACAAGGCACTTTTAAAGGAAAGAATTTAGGGTATCGTTCGTAAATGTGGGAGTGGCGGGGGCTTAGCTGTTCGGGTGGTTGAGGTCCGGTCCGAGATAGGCGTCCGGCTGTCGATGTCGGGTCGCCGGAGTCGTTACTTGTTGCCCAGACACCTCGCGACGAGCCGACCACCTCTCGGCTGACACTTCACACACACGCGCGGTTAGCCAGCACACCGCCACATCCAAGATCTCCACCTCGACTGCCCTCCGCTACATTCCACAGTCCCCCCTAGTGTCCCCCTCTCTTCCTCACCATCCCCAGACAACCCAGAGCCCGGGACTGACGAATCAGAGGCGGCGACGGAACGTAAACTATCGCGCCGAAACGTCCCGCGCCGAGCCCCGGCTGGCCCCGCAGACGCCCGAGCGGGAATTCCGCGTACAGGAGGTCACTGGCCAGACAACTGCTTTCTCACCGTCGGAGACCAGACGGCGAGAAGTGTGTGCGTGAGGAGGGGGGGGGGGGGGGCGTGGGGATGCTTAGGACGGAGTCCCCGCCGCCGTGCGCAACCGCCGCTGGGGAAAATCGCAACTGGCGCGAATTCTTTTTCAACGAGCCAAACTTTATCTACACCGGCACACTTCCACACCTCAGTGCCCAAACTGTCTACACACATATGCAGACATAGAACACTGCCTTACACAGTGCCGCGCAGCCTTCCAGTTCCCCGCCTATCCTTCCCCCCCACCCTCACCGTGGCCCATCTGGCTCGCCTCCCTGAGTCTGAAGCTGCAACGTGTCCTCGTCGCCTTGGCCCAGGATCTACTGAATGCCTAATAGAAAGGATGTTCTAATAAAAGTTTCGCACCACCACCACCACACCAAGGACGAGCAAAACGGCCAGACAGCAAGGGAAAAAGTTTCCCGGGTTTATTCCAGTCGTCATTTGAGCACAGCAGTGATGACATCATACTACAGGTATCGGCGGTTGCTCGTGACTTGCACGTCGACCGACTTCTGTTATCAGTCACGTTTGGACGCATGCCAGCACATCCCCCTATAAGCCAACATCAGAAATGTCTCATATGAGAAGAAACTCTTTAAAAAAATTCTAGAACGGGTGACATCTACAGCTTTAGTTGTACTTAGAAAACAATCAGCATGGCTCATGCGGTATACTTAAAATATTTATTATGCCGCCTGCCAATACGTGGACGCCCCACTTCTCGACCTTGTCACTGTGAGAGTAGTCGAGGTTTGCCGCTGGCTGACGAGGCCCTGACTGAAAAACACAACTCCCGCCGACCGAGTTCAGAAGCAAACTCGTAGCTTCATTCTTGTTTCCGACAATCTTGCAAGTGGTTTAGGATTGGTGGTTTAGGGCGCAGCGTAATACCTCCGCCAGTTCGTACCACGAAGGACCGGGGGGTAGCTGCCGAAGCAGCTACAGTGCCTTGGTTTTTATGCCCGGAACCAAGACACGATCGCTGACCTGAAACTAAAAGAGATTCGTAGAGCGATGATGTGTGTTGCCGGATTGCGTTTGCAATTTCCTATTCGAACGATATATGCCTGCAGCATAAGAAAGCCGTTTCTGTACTTGGGTCGCGTAGCTGTAGTGCCATTGGAACACGTGGTCCAATGCTTCAACTCCTCAGGACTTCAGCAGAGCTGTAGATATAAAAAAAATTTCGCACCTGGTATGAAGCACATTCCTTCAGTTGTGTAAGATCCACACATGTTCTGGCGTTGCAATCCGGCTTTACCACTGATAATATACCAGCGCACTAGCCTGTAGGTCCACCTACCTTGCGAATTACATCATTTTGCTGTATTTTTTCAGGTTTGAGCCTAACGACTTAGCTGAGCGGAATAGAGACTCTACGCGGCATAGTTATGTCCGTACCTGGTTGTAGCAATATCCTCTATTCCTCTGGCATAGTACCGAGATTATGAAAACCTCGGAGCCCGGCACGTTACCAGTAGGCCTATTCTTTTCAACTTAGAGAGAAAAATGCACAGCTCCTAGTGCTGCGAGTGCAGGCCAATCAAGAAGGACATGCCGGAACGGGCTGACCGCGTAGCATGTATGCTGAGAACATTTCCTTTCCAGAATATTTCCGCCTAGAACTCTCCCAGAACTTTAAGACTCCGCGCCTGTGAAAACACCCTCAACTTTTGTAAGGTCTTAAGGAGATCCGGGAAAAATGAAGTTTACCCCTGTATGAACTTCCGCACTGACCACAACAGAGTTCATACACATTTGCTCCCAGGAAACTTTGACCAGTGCCCGCTTCCACAGAAGACAGACCTACTTTCGTATGTTGCCTGACGACATCTTGACGCAAGTTTTAGCAAACTGTCTCTTTACGCCGCATTTGTTGCACTTCTGTGTCCTCGCTGGGCAAACAGTTCTGGAATGCGGGCTGCCTCCGCAGTAGATGCAATGTCGGCCGCGATGAACCGACGAAGATCTGATGCTCTTGCGTTGAGGCTTCTGGTGACGCCGCAGCGTGTCGACCATTGCTGCGGTGTCAATTGGCGCTTTCTCTCACGGCTTAGGTGCCCTGGAGTCTTGGAGCGGAGTTCAATTGCGTTAGAATTCCTGCTGCTGAACGCTTACCTTGAGGCGTCTTTTCGCAAAGGCGGTCGCAAGAGACATCTTGGGGTCCGTTTTCAATGGATATGAAAGTCATTCGTTTCGAAAGCAAACGAAAAATGGCTCTTTGATGAACAGCTGGTTGAATTCGCCAAATTCGCACCAGATCCCCAAGGGGTGGAACGCTATCAAGAATTGACTGGCTGTATCCTAGGATTAGGCGGATGCTGGCTCAGAGAGGGAGTATTTCAACGAATGTTTGGTTTATGCAGAAGAAGAGCCCAATACTCAGAGTGAGAAACCTTATTGGATGCTTGTATTGAACGAGCCCGCTAACATGGAACATTTATGCTACGCAGCGTATATAGAATCTGCTGCTGTTTTCGTTATGCTGCTGTATTGTCCTATTTGATTGTTTCGTTGTTTTGTTTTTGTTCGGAACTAAGCAGCCAAGGAAGAAAAAATTGAAGGAGGCACTTAATCTCTGCCTTGAGAATGTGAGTCGATAGCTTTAATGGGTTAATGCCCATATACAGCGTGTACCAGAAATGAACGCGCGCCGTAGAATGCTTCTTTGGGTTAAATTTGTGAATTGTTCGCGCTCAATTTTCGCACAGAAATGGCACTTCCTCGGCAGAAGCGCTTTATGCTACATTTGTTTGGAATACTTGCCTGAACGAATAAAACATAAATTTCGAATATTCGCATCTCCTGCTGCGACGACAAAACATAAAAAGCCGTTATCTCAGCAATTGCACTGGTAACGCCGTCGCGCTTGTTGGCCATGGCGGTTCAGCAAAAAAGGGGGGTGAGCGGGGGGGGGGGGAGGGATTGAAGACACTTTTTCACGTGCTTAATCAATGATCACAAGAAAATTAGTTGGCCCAAAACTTCACAAAATGGCAAGTCGTTCGTGAAAAGCGTCTGCAAACTTCCAGCAATGCAGCTGCAACCCATCTTTTGCCGAATCTCCACGGCCTACTAACGAAATGGCACTACGGGTGTAATCACTGAGATAACGGCTTGTTTTGTTTCTTCGTCGGTCCGACGACGCGAATATCTGACTATTTTGATTGATTCAAGGAAGTACCCCACACAAATGTTAGGTTGCTGTTTGAGGAAAGGAATTGGCGCAGTGTCTGTTTCACATCTCAGTGGACACCTAAACCGTGCCGTAAGAGAAGGGACAAAGAAGCGAGTAAGAAAGAAGAAAGGGAAAAAGAGGCACCGTAGTGGAGGGCCTCTGGGATAATTTCTTGCACCTGGATATCTTTAATATACACTAACATCGCACAACACACGGGCGGCTTTTTGTTTCGCCTTCATCGAAACGCGGAAGCCGCAGCGAGGTTCGAACCCGGGAACTCCGGTTCAGTAGCCGAGCGCCTTAACCACTGAGCCACCGCTACGGGTCAAACAAATGTAGCATAAAACACTTTTGCTGAACAAATACCATATCTGCGCGAAATTTGAGCTTAAACAATTCACGAATTTAGCTTACAGAAGGAATCCATAGCGCGCGTTTAATTGCGGAGCAGTCTGTATGCGGAATTCGTATTTTTATACTTAACATTCTAGGCTGCGGTGAGTCCTCATAAGCGATGTGCTGGCATTTGCTGGCAGCGGTGGGGCTTGTGAGAACCAGAATGCTCTTTCCAAGAAACCTCGCGCAACCGATCATTAATTGAACTGCCACCTGTCACAGTGAGCGATTTTCTCACAACCTGGTGGGTAGACTAACAAGTTGTATATTTCTGCACATCAAGGCCAGACCAAGGACCACATAAACTGGTAGACAGTGGCTTTTCGACTGAGTGGAAGCCTTAATTCTATTCCTCCTAGCACAGTGGTGCAGCGGTTAAGCGATGCGCCACAGCCCTGCGATGGCAGGTGCTGACACCGGTCGGGCTTGTGCGACCCTGTTTGATCTCCCCAAGTGACCAATCATGAATTTAACGGCCACCTGCCGCACTGCACAGTTTGCTCACAGTCTGGGTGGGGAGGTTTCGATGACGCCACCAGCTTACGTGACATAGGCAGCCCATGTGCCTCCTAGATTGCTTCTGTGGTGCTTTTCGTGGATTTGTCGTTCACGGTCAATGCTGCCAACGTCCATGTCAGATTTTCTGCAACACGACCTCCTCAACGCTATTGCTTTAAAATCAGCTCTTCAGAGCCTTTAGGAGCGCTTTCCTCTGATTAATTTTTCAACCGCTGCCTCTTTAAGGCTGCTGCTCATCTCTGCAGGCTTTTTATTTCCTAGAGTTAAAGTAGTCCGTTACGATGTTTAAGCCTTTGCGGTCCCTTCATCGCCATCCTGGTCACAGAGCTTCGGCGTCCTGCGCCTGCTGTGGACGTCGGCCGTGAGTACCTGGTCCGCCCCGCACGGCCGTGCCCCAGCCCGCCCCACCTGAACCGACCTCGCTGCTCACCCCAGCCCCGTCCCCCGCCCGGTCCACAAGACCCGACGAACTGACGACGTTGCCGCGACCATAATGACCCGACCGACCCAAGACCCTGCGCACACATGAGGACACCGCCCCCCTGCCCCTGCCGTTCGGTGCGTCCAAGGACCTCGGCCGTCAGCTCCTGGCACCCTACGGCCCGGATGCTTCGTAGACCGGGACTCATTCGCCTATCATCTCATCCACCGTGGCGGCCAGCACTTCATCACCTTGCCACTTCTTTTCTGCCCTGGAAGTCATCGCTGAATCACGCATACCTTCGTCCATGTCTTCTTCAGTTTACGATCGGAACGATCGCTCGGTGGCCCCGGGTAAAGTTACGAAGAAGACGAAGCTGTCAGTGGCGCGGGACGGAGCGCTCGCGCTAGGCCAGCGGCCATTAAATCCTCTCTTATACATCGTTCATCACGCCTCATTCTTCGACTGGCAGCCACGTAACAATATTTAGCGCAGAGCTTATAAACTATGCTTAGCTTTAATTCCGAAATTACGAACGGGATGATAATTGCTTTTATTAATAATGTGTATTACCCTTCTAGGTCAGCCCCTGAGGTGCCTATGGGTGTGCATTGTCAGTTGCAGCGGTTCTAGGTATTTCGGCTGTACGGGCTGCAGTTGCGATTGTTGCTTTTTTAGGCTTCATAGAAGCACGAGTTAAAGTTGGCGAGTACGCTCCTGAGTCGAGCTTGAAGTCGTATATAGGTGGTGAGCCTGTCGGCGTTAATTTTGCTTACGCATTTTGTTAGCCTGTTAGTTTGAGGACGCTTCGCTGTCGTCCTCCGCTGACTGGTTTCGCGATAGTGGAGGATTTCTTGTTGAGGTTGCGAGTAAACGCAGTTCCTCAGTCTATAACACGAACTTCTTGGGCGCAGTGACGAAGGAGGATGGTTTCCATAAGGAACACCGCAAGTTAACTGCGCTACCGCGCGTAGCATAGCGTTAGCTCCAACGTTGGACACCAATTACAAATGGCCCCCACCACTATCAACTTGTTACCGGATGTCGACACTGTGAAAGGGCCAAAAACATCGATGGAAATTTAATGGAAAGGCCTCTATTCTGCCTAAATGGGCTTCAGAAAAGCTTTCTGTCTCTTTGGCGGCATTTTATGGCGTTGACTGTCGCAACACGTCTTGGCTTAACGCGCGAATGCAGCTAACATATGTAGACAGTGTTGCTTATCTTGAATTCGGTGAAGGGTGATAGTAAACACCAATATTCTTCTTGCAAAATGTTTGGAATTCCCCCTCGAATGTTTACAGGGGGTAGATGGCACGCAGCTTGAACAGGACTGATATTTTTCTTGACTAGGATGCCATTGCGCAGGCAAAAAGATAATTGGAGAAGATTCTACGCGACAAATGATCTGCGCTCTATGGCCTTTTTTCGCGTTCTGTATGTACACATAATCTGTCAATGGGAACGCTTGAACAGCAATTTTATAGCATAGCTCACACTCTAATTTAGTTATTTATTGATTCGCACTATACAGCTTCTGCTCTGGTACATACGTAAAGCTTTTGTGGCATTTATAACCCTACAGTTGTCTATTCTTGACCCTGCTGGTAAAAAGAAAAGGTACAAAGAAGTCGGTGAACACCGCATTCATTTATTCATTTTTTATGACAGAGAAGAGAAGATTCAAAGATTTACATGAAGTTCAGTAGGTCTCGTTGAATTTGAGCCATATTGATTCGGGCAGTGATGTCGTGATAAATGCGCTGCGCAGTTGGATGAGGTTCTGCGGAATAAAGACATCAGCACACTTTTCGGTTTGGTTTGGTTTATGGGGTTTAACGTCCCAAAGAGACTCAGGCTATGAGAGACGCCGTAGTGAAGGGCTCCGGAAATTTCGACCACTTGGGGTTCTTTAACGTGCACGGACATCGCACACTACACGGGCCTCTAGAATTTTGCCTCAATCGGAATTCAACCGCCGCGGCCGGTATCGAACCCTCGTCTTTAGGGGCAGCAGCCGAGCACCATAACAACTGAGCCACCGCGACAGCTCAGCACACTTTTCATTACGGAATAACATGCACACATGCCCAAGTGTGTGCGCACGTCTTCATGCACCGTTATAGTCGGATGCAAGTCAAGAACAACGCGGTAAACGCCCCTTCAAGGCGATCATCCAGCCAATGGCGCCAACGGATTTTCATGACTTCGTGATTAATCCCATTGAGCCTGCCACTGTGAAGTCATATGGGTGGCAGATGAAATGGGATTAACTATGGCTTGATTGGTTTAACCGCCTTGTCGTGAAAAATTGCTGGCAGGAGGGCCTCATTTGAGGGACATCTGCCACTTCCTATATGAGCTGTTTCCGACTGTAGTTACTTCGATTAAGAAAAAAAAACGGTTCTCCACCAAAATTGTACTGCTAGTATAACGAAAATCATCAGTGGGCAATACCTTAGATCTATGTGCAAAATTTCATAAAAACTGTCATTCGGGATGGTTAGAAGTTGTAAAATACAAGGACCAGGATATGCGGGGCTTTTAATGGGGCTAGCTGGTCACTTAATACACATATAGTAACCAGCGCAAAAAGGCACAAATAGAAGAGACACGCAGAAGCTTTCAGGTAAAAATGCGAGGAATTGTAAAATCGCTTTTTGTTTCTGTGATATAGACAAAACACAAATAAAAATAGATACTGCTGGCAAACCTCTATTAAAGAATATAGCGGAGAATGTGCTGTTGAGCTTGCTGCTTCAAAGAAATAATAACATAGTGCCTTCCCTACTCGGCACAAAAAATTACCCTATTTCCAATATAAATGATGCTAAATTTCTCTGAAACAACGAAAGGGAAAGGAAGAAATGGAGGCAAAGAACTATAAAGGGATCGCGTTTTGTCGTTAAAAAGCTTTACCATACCCAACAATTCTGGACAAAAGCATTATTGAACGGGAAACTGTTCATGAACGCAATTTTATCATACGTAATATTTCACTACAACAGTCAATATATCTGCACGTCATCCGATGGTAGTCTTGCAGTTTTTTCTGTTAGAGTTTTCATATCATTTTAGCGTTAATCATTCATTTTTTATTAGTCTTCACTGTTTGATGCGATCGATGGAAACGCTTCTAAGGAAAGATTGTGCACCATATTAGAAGAATGGACCATTACCTTCAATATTTCAGTAACAGGCCCTTACGATTTTTCAATTTTCAAAATTTTTGGCCGAGAATATTAGACATGTTGGCTCGTTTAACGGCTGACGCTCAGGAGAGACACAAACAGACAACCTGAACAAATCTCTTCCGTCATTTCTTTGGTAAATTCGCTGGCACTTGCTTTCTTCTGGTATTCTTCGAAATATTTTGGTCGTAGGGTCCTCCATTTTAACTACGATAGAAAGACTCGATAGAAGCAGGAACCAAGTAATCATTTCTACGAAAATAGTTCTAAATTAGTCGGACACTGCGATTACAGGAGTCAGTGCACCTACAATGCTTTAATCGGTTATGAACTGCGCACACGAAACCTCTGCAAAAACAACAACAACAAAACACGAGGTCTTGGTTTGTCTTCCGCACGTGAAAGCGTATTATAAGTAAATCTCGCTAAAGAAGGTGACAAATATTTACAGCATGCTGCGTAATGCGGGAATCTAGCAGTTTTTGGTATGATGTGCTGAGTAGCGCCTCCCTCCCCCCCCCTCCCCCCCCCCCCCCCACACACACACACTTCTTGCTTCCGCGACATCTCTGCCTCTCTTGCCGCACCACGATGCAGCTGCGTCCCTATCCCTCCTACCCTTTCTGCGCAGCGCTGGAGCTGCTATACCCCTCGCCATCTACGCAGCGCATCGATGCTGAAGAGCTTCCCACACGCTCTCGCCGCTCAGCGCAGTGCCGCTCTATCACCCGCTGTGCCGTACCAGCTATTTCCACCATCTTCCTACACCTTGTCCAACCACTCATATATCCCTTCTACCACCTCATTCTGTGGACGTCTAGGCTAACGATCTAATTCGATTCGATTAAAAATATTCTGATATGATTCGCTTCCGTAAAATGTGTACGTTGCAGAATACCTTCAAAAGCTGTCTTCGCCGTGACTTCTTCGCTATCTGTCATTAATTGCCCGATTAACTCTCTTGCACCGACTACCCCTTTGTTCTCGCCAAACCACAAGCGATCGATCTCTCGCCACTCGAGAGCACCTGTTATTGTCTAGAAGGGCTCAAAACGCTAGTTTTAAGTATGAGGTTCTATGAATGCAGTACAGCGCGGGTTGAAGTAGCCCATTGTTCTTGGCAAGCAGGCACTGAGAGCCCGTCATCCAATACGATAGACGGTGTCATTGCCATTGTGTCAGTGGAGATAGTGTCATTGCCTGATTCCTGATATTTTAGCAAAATACCTACTGACAGGAAATATTTAAGAGCAGCCTTTAAACTCATTTTGCATTGAACTGAGAGCAACAAATGTGTTAACGGGCGCGAACAGCCAAAAGAGAGCTGATGCCACCCACCTCGTGGCGTTCTTCGTCCACGTGCACCCTGAATCTTGACAGCAAAGTAGCGAGAGCCACTTTGACGTTGAGCGTTGCAAACGCGCGTCCGATACAGGCGCGAGGACCATGTCCGAAAGGCATAAACGAGATCGGGTGGATGTGACACTTGTTCTCTTCGTTAAACCTGGCACGGAGGAAGGACAGGATAGGAAGATGTTTACGATGGAGCCCTAGGGACTCAAATTGCCACCGAACGGTTGCATGACAAAGTGTGGCCGCAAATTGAGTGAACATGAAGAAATATTCTGAGAGGGCGAGGAAGTGGCAGAACCCGCAACTTTCGTCCTTCACTATTCCTATAACCCGTTTCCTATAACCCGTCCTTCACTATTCCTATAACCCGTTTCCTATAATTCCTATAACCCGTTTTGTCAGAATATTACATCCCATCTTTAGAGCGCATCCTTACCGATACTTACGAGGGGTGATCAGGGGAGCCTCACTGGGGCCGCTCCCCTGGCTCTGGGTCGCTATATTAGCTCCCCCCCCCCCCTTTATTCTATTTCTTCTGGTGGCAAAACATAAATCTACCCTAGGGCTTCCTCTTGTATCTTATAAGTGGCTTAAGCCTGTTGTACGTACACATGGTACAGGCAGAGACCATTGTTTTTCATTCTTTTGGTTGCCAAGCCTACTGAATGTCCGATGTGCCTGTGGCGCGACCTGGGAAATTTTATTTTAACCCGAAGTGTAGACATTGTCTTTTCTGTTAATGGGAACCCAATCTCTTACAACGTTTTAGAGCGAAAACACTTAGTCTACGCTCACCAGCACCGACTAAGAATCTTGTCATCGTATGCACTTACGTACGTTCTGTCGACCTTGTGCCATTGCCTAGCAACGGTGCACCTCGCTGCTACCCGAGCTTACACGAGTTACTCGGGTAAGCTCGGGTAAGTTGGGAAGAGCGCCGTACCAGCTGCATGAGAGGTTGCTCGGGAAGAGCAACACGTGTCGCACTATCCCTACGGATGGCTGGGATAGAAACAGCCATCTTCCAGTGCAGTGCGCATCGCTTAACAGCTGCGAAAGGAATCACCGCCAACTATAAAAGGTAAGTAGGATGTCCAATTCTTCATGTATGGACATCAGCCCACCAAACATATTGCGTCATACCCTTAAGGTGGAGCTTAAGTGTTCCCTCAATTTGAAAAACGAACACCTGCTTTCGTACGTCTACTCGCTTCAATTTCAGCTTCAATGATATTGCGGCATACTCTTAAAGTGGAGCTTCAGTGCCCCCTCCATCTGAAGAATGAACAATGGCTTTCGCACGTCTACTCGTTTTAACAACGTGCAACCCGTACTAATTTTTTGTGTCCATTTCATTCTGCAGCTAGCCCCTAGAAATTCGGGGACATCAGCGGACAATGACGTTTGCGCAGGCTATAAGTTCAGTACTTTTTTCGCCGAAATGTAGGTCCACAATTGTGCTGTTAGGTTCACTTTTCTAAAAGCTATGTCCATATAGGGCATTCTGCACATTGTCACTGGCATTATCAAGATGTTTTTTTTTAGAGAGATGCATTTTTTTATCCCGTTCCTGTGTTCCGCGTCGTAGTCGTCGGCGTTGTTGGTGCAGTCGGCGTAACATCCCAACTGACAGTCCCATGCCACCCTCTCGTATGACAGGTGATAGGTAGAAGCAGTGCGAAATGCCACCTGCCACGGTGAAAGCGGAGGGATGGACAACTGGAAGGTGGTGGCCACCGCAATAACCCGGAGAGTGGCTAGCAGCGTGACACGCCACATGCCGGCTATGGAGTGAAAATACATGAAGAGCTACGCTCCAATTTTCCATTACCGGCTATCGTAATCGTCTGTCCATCTTATTCGTCACAACATACCTAGTAGCGGGTTGGTAGCACTACGGCTTTACATTACATAAAGAATGTCCAGTGCGGTACGTTCCATGTGTGTGTAATAAAGGAATGCAAGAAATTGAGGAGCAACCAGAAAAAGGAGCTATTTACAGGGCTATATGCGATGTTCTCAAGGGTTTAAAGAAACCGGCGAAAGCAAGCCACAGCTTTACCTTTATGGTTCGCGTCGACAACACGAGCAGCCGACAACTTCTCTATAACGTTTGAGCCTCATAAACACTTCTTAAAATCTCACTTATTGACTGGGAATAATGCTACAGTTTAAAATCCTAATGTCGTAAGGTGCAGCGCTGTTGCACGAGTACGCTCGTCTTCATCATCAGCCAGACTACACCAAATGCAGGACAAAAACCTCTCCAATATTTCTTCAATTACTTCTGCCCTGTGCCAGCTGCGCCTACCCCATCCAGCAAACTTCTCAATCTCATTCGCCCACCTAACTTTCTACCGCCCTCTTCTATGTTTCCTTTTCCTCAGAATCGAGTCAGCTACTCCTGAAGACCATCGGTTACCTTGCCTTCAAATTACATGCCCTGCGCAAGCCCATTTCTTCACTTGATTTCGACTAAGAGTTCATTATGCCTGACCTAGTCTGCTCTCTTCCTGTCTCTTAACATTAATACTACCACTCTTCTTTCGATAGCTTGCTGCGCTGCCCTTAACTTGAACCCTTTTCGTTAGCTTCCACGTTTCTGTCTCATAGGTGAGTACCGGTAAGATACAGCGGTTGAATACTTTTCGCTTGAGGGATATTGGCAAACTGCCATTCATGATCTGAGAGAGCCTGAAAAACGCACTCCACCCCATTCTTATTGTTCTAGTTATTCCACTCTCGTCATCCGGATCTGCGGTCACTACCTTGCCTAAGCAGCAGTATTCTCATATCACTTCCAGTACCACGCTAACAATTGTAAATAGATGTTCCCTTCCGAGACTGTCGAATATTAAGGCGGAAGCCTTTATTGTCTCATCGTTGTAAGCAGCAGCTGTCGACAGAAAATGTCACGCTTTTCAATTGGTGGAAATGGTCGTGACGTCACAGTGCGCGAATTTCAAACGGGGCCAATTGCACTTTGGCTAGTAACCATACAACCAATTGAAGGGATCGTATAGTGATGCTCCAAGTAAGTGGGACTGAGCTTAGTTAATTACTTAATTACCCAATTAGCCTGATTAGCTTTACTAGTCAGGCCATATAAATAAATAAAAGCGATTAAGAAATTGGTTGAGCTCAGGAATCGAACCCCGGTCTGCGGCGTTATAGACGAGCACGCTATCCACTCCGCCATGCCAGCTCGATGGTTTGGAATGAGCAAAGGCGTGTCTAGTGAATACGGTGTCTTCACATACTGCCATCCTCCTCCCTTCTCTTCCGGCGAGGTTTAGGTATCCACCGAGATATGAGAGACAGATACATTTCCTTTCCTCAAAAACCAATTTACCGACGAGTGAGGCGTACAACCGAATGGGCGATGGCGTTCTATGGACTCCTTGGCAGCGTTGCAAGACGCTGTCGCGTTCCACTCTTAGGGGCGAAGCTTAACATCTTAACCACACATCAGTGACCACACTTTAGGTCAAAAAAATGCCCCCCCCCCCTGAATTTTGACGGGTGTCCACCGAGATATGTGAGACAGTTGCTGCGTAATTTCCTTTCCTCAAATACAATTTTCATTTTCTTCATTACGGCTCCTCTCTATCTATCTTCTTTCACTCCCACCTCCCTTTCTCTACGGTGCGGTTCAGGTTTCCACCGAGATGACAGAGAATTACTGCGCCATTTCGTTTCCTCAAAAAGCGTGGCGTTCAAACGGCAAGGCATCGCGCCGAACGGGTGGTGGCGTTCCGTGGACTCCCTGGCAGCGCTACAACGCGCTGTCGCATCCCACTCCTAAAGGCGCAGCTTAAGCGTCATTAATTAGCAGTTAATTAGTATTCAGGCATTAATCAGTAATTAACAATTAATTAGTGATTTGCCATCACTTAGTAATTAGTACTCAAATATATGTGACGCCACCAGTGCCACAGAAACAGCGAAGGAGGTGCGGAAAACGCTTCCGCCTCTACCCACTTTAGACAGTCAAAGTGCCCCCTGAATTTTTACTTTAGTTTTGTGCATATTAATTTTTAGCCCACAGTACTGCTCTGCCTGTCTGATTGGTCATGTTTTGGAGTTCATCTCTAGAGTGACTTAGCAAGGCAATGTCATCAAGGAATCGCCGAATGCTAAGGTATTCTCCGCGAACCCTTATCCCCAATTGTTGCCAATCCAGGCCTCCTGCAAACAGGCGGTGATTAGCATAGCCGAGATCGTGTGTCCCTGCTTGAAACCCTTTCTTAGTAGAATTTTATTGCTGTACAGCATCTATAGATATAATCCTGTATTTTTACAGAAGGTTACGTGGTATCGTCATGTTATTTTGGGAGCTTATGAAATGCAGCAGTGCGTAGACGCCTGATTGTCGGTAGGACAGGCAGCTCAGGCTCGAACAGTGAGACGATTGGTGTAGACGATTATTGGCTGGGAGCTCGCTGCAGGAAAGGTTGGGAGGTTCTCATGTACACATTAGAAGAATTTATTCACAGCCGTTAAAGGCGAACACACTGAAACTGGTAAGAGTAAACGGCTAAATAACACTTGCAACACATCAAAAAATGGCAGAACAGTAACTAAACTAGAGCTATGCTTACGATGGCTCTAAGGATATCTTGGTCCGCACCAAGTGTGTTCTCTACTTCGCTCTTTTTCGTTTCGAATGTTGCGATCGCGTTCCAGAAAACGCTCCAAGGGCAACGAATATTTCGAACTTCAACACTGAACGCTAATTGCTCCAGAATTCTTTCTTATAACGTCGGGAGGACTGGACCCTACCGCTCCTTGCGTGTTTCAAAGACCAGGCAGCAAGGCGGAATTTAAAAGTTCGCCTAATCGAGACCCAATCGAGCTACTTTATTCCCTAATTGTGTGGGGCCGTATAGTGGTTGTTGATTCCCACAGGCACTCTGTGACCTGTGAGGGCTTTCCTGGAAGGCTGAGTGGCGCCGACCAACAAATAAGTTTAAAAGTTTAAGGGTGGTTTATCCTGGCAACATGGTGTAGATTCTAGTGTCTGCTGTCAGAAGTTGAAAAAAGCTGTGAAAGAGACCGGCTGATTTCTGATCTGATGCCGAATGCATACTTATATAAAATGAAACCTGAGCCATCGGCTCAAATCCGATGTGGCGAAACCGTGTTTCACATGACTCAGGGCCTGAAAAACGTAGCACACGTGTAATATATGATACAGTATAAAGATCTGCCGTGCATGAAGAAACAATGAGGTCGATAAATTGTTGCCACAGGTATCGCTTTATACACTGCAGTACAAAGGTAAAAATTCCCCACCTTTCAGGATCAAACAGGGTCGGATTGGTCCAGATAGTTGGATCTTGGTTTAAGCAACTCGCAGCAGCCATGACACTGACACCCTTAGGTATCTTGACTGATTTGTATTCGAAGTCACGTGTAGCGCGTCTTGTCACAAACCTGCGTCGGTAGGAAGCAGAAATGACCTCAAACTGACAAAGTACGAGAGCAACCCGGGCACTTTGGTTCAGTAGCCCCATGCTCTAACCGGTGAACAACTATGGCCGGTCATAGCTAGAACCCTCCTTCCCCTGCCGAAGCCGCCAAGAGTGCGCGCCACCGTTAATAGTTATTGTAAAAAAAGGCAGTGGAGCACTTACTTTGGGCGTACACCTTGACCGTTATGTGAGAGAAGGCATTAAACAAGTGGCGAAAAGGGTAGATACATAAGAAAGTGACAGCGTTTTCGCAGGCAGTTGTTCATTTACGCAAATAGTGGAAGAAACGTAAATAGAGCATTTTTTTCCGGAAATCTTAGGCAGAACTACAGCTACTTGCCGATTTTTTCGATAGCGCATTCTATTATTTCAGTTTTTGCAGAGTGTTTTTGTGGGTGAAAAAACTTAACTATGAGCGCTCATTTCCTTCAGATGATAACGCGATATATGTTTCGGTTGTTACCCTGACAATTTCAAAATGATGGACTTCACCTAGAATTTTATTCTTTATTCTTTAATTGTATTTATTTATTTGCTTAAATTACCATTTGCATGCGCATCATTCTCGCGTTCGTGCGTAACGGGGCCAGATATCCTACTGCGCTAAGCAAACATTGAAATTGGGAGTGTTTTTTGATACCAACACAACTGGACCTCGTCAGTAAGGTTAGTGCTTGAAACAATGACTTCATCAGAGGATGTTAAGTCAGGACGCGTAGTCTTTTTGCCAAATTTTTGCAGAAATATTACATTGCCCCTTCTTCACGGCACTCCAACAGCAGGGTGTAAATGTAATAACTACGGACTCCGGGCTGCCTGCGGTGAGCTCCTCTTTCATAAGTTGCCGCTATTTCCAGTAGCGGCAACCTCACATTTGAAGCCGCCCACTTTTCCTCTGCTAGTAGAGTGCTTCCAACGGATCGTATAGACGAATTACTTTGCCATTCAGCGGCGCCTAACTGCCGACATCTGCGGTGCGCCTGATACAACTCTGGTAACAACAGCAGAGTTCTCGTCGTCGTGCTTTTTTTCATTGCCTTGCTTCTTTGTGACCTATCAGCAAATAATAAAGCAGCTTTGTTATTGAGCGCAGCGCTCTCTCGGTAGAATTCTGGTTTTTCAAATTTTTTCACGAAAGGTGTACCAGGTGGGATATTGGACAACATCGTGTTCTGCCTGAAAACGAAGGGCCCTACGTATGTGCCAGCTGCGTAGGAACCTTTTGCAGCGTGAGAGCACTAATCTTAACGTTCTTCTTTTCTTCAACGTGAAAGGCTTGAATGCGGAGCGACCAGTGTGCTGAAATGCTATACATCAACAAAAAAAATCTGTCCTGGGCTGGAATCCACGCCTTATTGGCGTCTATTCATTCGCCTTCTTGCGGAGGCATTCGGTGAAACAACGGGTGGTGAATTAACGTTTACTAATTTGAAGTAGAGAAATTCTCCCAGTGTGCAGCCAATACTTTGAGCTCATTCCAAATGGCAACGACACACTACTTCATGGGCCGGATATTGTTGGTCGGTGTGGGCTTAACCGAGAGCCTCTGCACTCAACAGACAATATTACTAATTCAAAAACACTTTGAATAGGGTTAACGTTTTTTAACTAGAAGGTCTCCGTACTGCACAATGAATTTCAAAGAAGGAGCAGATACTCACCCAACGTTGTGGTAATAAAGACGCATAGACTCTTTCATTACCATGTCGAGGTACTTCAGTTGTCCTATTGTGCGATAGTCGAGTTTTCCCTGCTGAAGAACATGAAGAACGGCAGGCCGGCAGTGGGTACCGAGCATCCGCAAAAAAAAAAAGAAAAAATTGCTAGATATGCACGTTTTTTTTTTTTTTTCAATCGCGAAATTAAGCGAGAGCAAGCCTAAGGGTTGCCTGTTTTACAGCGCTAGCTGTTTTTACCTGTTTAATCAGCTTCGCGTCGCGAGCTTCGGCGTCCGCAAGTCCACCGCCAGGCACCCACAGGTGAAAATGCAAGTCCAACTTCCGAGCCTAGCACCTCCCACCAAGCACATCACGCGTACGAGGCGAATTTTCTAACCAAAAGGCCTCCTGCGACTAACCATGCGATGGCCTCCTTAGCCTGATCAAAGGTCACTGCCATCGTTTCAGAGGTTGTATCTTACTTCGTTGAGATCTTGCGGCCCTGGATCCTGATCCATCCTTGTGATGGGGACTAAGATTCAGGCGAGCAATGCCAATTTCATAAATATAGCGCGCGCTTATGTTACAACACCCAATCGACGCGAAAGCAGTCACCACAAACAACCAAGAAAACATGCATAGACCATATGTTTAAAAAAAGGGATCTAATTAAATGTATGCAACATAAAACACAACGCATTTCAGTGAACACGAAACCTCTACGCTACCACAAATGAACAGTGAAAACTCCATCAAATTACAGCTCGTAACAAAAATTGATTCTGTGGCTCTTTTTAGGTACAGCTGCAACGGAAAAAGAATGACACAAGTGAATCATGACCGGAGCGAAAAAATCGCGACACGCGGCGCTATTGTGGCCGAGTACACCGATAGCGAGAGTGCCAGGAACATTCCATTTCCTAAAGCGGGGGTGGCCGGCAGAAAGCAGCCCACCTAGATATTCGCCCATCAGAAATGCAACATCTTAAACGAATGCCTGTAGGTGTCTTATCAGCCAAACCATGTGCTAAGGTGGCTAAGCACATATTCTCGTTTTATTTTTTTTTATTTTTTTGCGCTGGTGTAGCGAGCAACGTTATCTTTATCACCGTTTTCCTTTAAAAATGTGCTGGGGATGCACTGTCAACAGTAATGTGTGGCAGTGCCTGCTTTCGGATGGTGTAAGGAGATAGCGCCACCCAGCGGCGTTCGTGAGGAGAAGACAAAGCACGAGGAGCGCGTGCTGAGGGGTATGCCGGGAGAGGTCGAACAGGATTACGTGGCAGAGAAGAGAAGAGCGCGGTGGACGACGGACGTGGACGAGTTCTGCTGGCTCCCCGAGTTACGGGCTTGGGCCTTAGCCGCAGACGTCCGGGCCACCAGACCTGGACATCCATCGTCGAGAGCCTCAACCACCAGGCCCAGGCGCCACTCTTCTCCGACCCCCCGTCAGCTGCTCCACACAGGCCGCCTCTGGCGCCTACGTGACCTTTTCCGGGATACCAGGCCTGGGAACCGTGCCGGGAGCCCACGAACGCTGACGCTGCGGTAGCGTTTCATCGACGTTGGAACGCCAAGAGACTCCTTGACTGCCCGACACCCAGCCAGTCCTCCCCGCTCGTTGCTCGAATAAGACAAGTAGTGTGAACTTTCCTCTTTGACTCTTTTTCCTGCATTTATCATAAGCACTTTGTTCTGTTCCCCCGTGTGTTTTTCCCGTGTATTGTTGTGTTGTTCTCTTGCTCCTTTCCTTTCTTCTCGCTCATATTGTAATTGGTTTCCTTTCCGTTAAAAGCCGCCTCGTTTATTGTTTGTACTTTGGTGTTTGTTGAAAATAAGACCTGCAATCATCTCACAGAGTCCTCACAAATTTGGCGTCCACTACGACAGGACGAGGTCGGTTTTTATTTATTTGCCTGTTGTGTTAATTTAGGAACAATATGAGCGCTTCAGAGTTGGTTGCTTTAGGCGAGCGCATGGGCTTGTGCGGCGCGGAGTTACGAGCGTGGGTGGAGGACGAGCTTCGTAAGGCACGGGAAGAGAGAGCCGCGGAGCGTGAAGCTGCTAAGCAGAAATTGGAATTAGAGGCACGGAATTTAGAGGCGGAGCGTGAAGCTGCTAAGCAGAAATTGGAATTAGAGGCACGGAATTTAGAGGCGGAGCGTGAGGCTGCGAAGCAGAAGCTGGAGTTAGAGGCACGGAATTTGGAGTTAGAGGCACGGAATTTGGAGACGGGGCGTGAAGCTGCGAAGGAACGTTTGGAGTTAGAGGCGCAGAACTTGCAGCTACAAATAAGGCTCAAGGAGGGTGGCGCAAATCCTCCGAGTGACCGTGGAGAACGTAGCGTCTCATCGGCCAGCTCCATTAACCCGCACAGCCTCATACCACAGTTCAATGAAGCGCGGGATGACCTCGATGCCTACTTAAAGAGATTTGAGCATGTGGCCACGGGGCAGGGTTGGCCAAAAGAAAAGTGGGCAACGGCGTTGAGCTTGTGCCTTGGTGGCGAAGCACTTAGGGTCTTCGGTCGGCTCTCGCCTGAGGATTCCGTGGACTATGACAAAGCGAAGCTTGCCTTGCTTCAGAGGTTTAGGTTCACCGCGGAAGGTTACCGAGAGAAGTTTCGCCAGAGCAAGCCCCAGGATGGAGAAACGGCCTCGCAATATGCTGCCAGGTTGTTTAGCTTCTTTGACCGTTGGGTCGAGATGCGGGGTGAAGGCCGCACTTTTGAGGTGGTTCGCGAGATGGTCGTGAGCGAACAATTTCTGAACAACTGTCATTCTCGTTTAGCCCTTTTCTTACGTGAGCGGGAGGGCAAGACAGTTGCCAAGCTGGCGGAGGCTGCCGATCATTTTCTTGAAGCACAGCGGCAAAATAACTTGTTGTTCTTCAAAGAACAGGGGGAGCATACGATGAATAAAGCCAAGGACGAGGTTCCAGGTTCACAATCTCGCCTGCGGTGTTTTCTTTGCGAGAAGACTGGGCACAAGGCGGCGGATTGTCGGACGAAGCCGAAGCAATCGTATTGCACCTGGTGCCGCGAGGTAGGACATGATGCCCAGTCGTGCAAAGCCAAGAGGCCAGGAGACCGTGAGGAGTCCGCCTGTTGCATGACACCTCGATATTCACATCCCGATAGCACTGCAGTGGTAACGCGCGTAGAGGGCCAGTTGGGGGAGATGGTCTGTCCTTCCAACCCGGTGGAAACTGCTATGCCCGTGGCGCACGGTGAGGTGTTCGGCCAGCATGGTTCGGTATTACGGGATACGGGCAGCACCGGTATTGTTGTGCGTGAGTCTCTTGTACCGCCAGCGGCACTAACAGGGAAAAAGGCTACATTATTCTTGGCCAATGGGACCCGTGTAGAAGTTCCGGAAGCGGAGGTGGTGATTTCTTCTCCATATTTCTCGGGTAAGGCCATCGCGCGCTGTTTATCTACACCCCTGTACGACATCATAATAGGCAATGTCCCTGGCGCTAAACCTCCATTCCCGGTTGACCCGCCAGTTCTCACTGATCAGGCAGTTTCCCTTGCCATGACGGGTGCGGTCGATGTTCCTTCCCTTATGGTGACAGCAAAGGTTTCAGAGAGTAGTAAAAGCCCCACTCTGAACACACTCCACTTGTCACGGCCGGAGTTTCGCCTCAAACAGGAAGAAGACCCGAGCTTAGAGGTGTGTCGCAGGAAGTTGGGGCAAATATTTCGTGGTAAGGGACAGACCGCCCACTCCTTTGATACAGATGACGGTGTTCTTTTCCGGTCGTACCAAGTGTGTCCCGGCCAAGTCGTTGAGCAAGCGGTGGTACCGAAGGGCTTACGCACGCAAGTTCTTAAGTTGGCACATAAGAGTGCATTATCCGTCCATCATGGAATACGGCAAACAATAGCTAGGGTGCTCACTGAGTTTTACTGGCCCGGTGTACAGGCTGACATTAAGAGTTATGTCAGATCGTGTGATATGTGTCAGCAGACTGTGTCGAAGGCAAGGGAGAACAGAGTGAATAACATCATAGGACGGGAACATGTAAAATCATGGTGGAAACCGAGGTCGGTTTGGAGAAAACGGTTTCACAAAGGAAAACGGAAGTACTAGCCGGAAAAGTTCTCGCGACGGTGAGGTGGTTTGATGTGAACAATGGAATACGGAAGAATGTAGCCCACACCTGTTCTTGTTGGAATTGTTTTTGTTTGTTCATGTTTGTTTTTGAGTGTCGGCTATCTACTTTTTATGCCTTCCGTGTTTCTTCGCCCTCTATGGACGCTTTACGTTGACTTTCCATGTGCTCTCTGTGCTGTGTGTGTGAAGGTCTGTGAACGCTTCGAACATTGACGACCGTCGTATTGTGTGTGGTGTGTAGTGTGCGCGCTGTGGTGCGGTGTTCTGTGTTGCGATCGTCGAACGCGTCTGGTGTCGCTCTCCTGAAGTTGAGTTCTTTCCCTTGGAAAAAACTTCCGAAGAGGGGGCCTTCTGTAAGGAGATAGCGCCACCCAGCGGCGTTCGTGAGGAGAAGACAAAGCACGAGGAGCGCGTGCTGAGGGGTATGCCGGGAGAGGTCGAACAGGATTACGTGGCAGAGAAGAGAAGAGCGCGGTGGACGACGGACGTGGACGAGTTCTGCTGGCTCCCCGAGTTACGGGCTTGGGCCTTAGCCGCAGACGTCCGGGCCACCAGACCTGGACATCCATCGTCGAGAGCCTCAACCACCAGGCCCAGGCGCCACTCTTCTCCGACCCCCCGTCAGCTGCTCCACACAGGCCGCCTCTGGCGCCTACGTGACCTTTTCCGGGATACCAGGCCTGGGAACCGTGCCGGGAGCCCACGAACGCTGACGCTGCGGTAGCGTTTCATCGACGTTGGAACGCCAAGAGACTCCTTGACTGCCCGACACCCAGCCAGTCCTCCCCGCTCGTTGCTCGAATAAGACAAGTAGTGTGAACTTTCCTCTTTGACTCTTTTTCCTGCATTTATCATAAGCACTTTGTTCTGTTCCCCCGTGTGTTTTTCCCGTGTATTGTTGTGTTGTTCTCTTGCTCCTTTCCTTTCTTCTCGCTCATATTGTAATTGGTTTCCTTTCCGTTAAAAGCCGCCTCGTTTATTGTTTGTACTTTGGTGTTTGTTGAAAATAAGACCTGCAATCATCTCACAGAGTCCTCACAGATGGGCTGCTTTCTGTCGGCCACCCCCACTTTGGAAAGTGGAATGTGCCAGGCACTCTCGCTATCTGCGCATACGGCTACAATAGCGCCGCATCTCGCAATTTTTCCGCTCCGGTCATGAGTCACTTGTGCTAATCTTTTTCCGTTGCAGCTGTACACTCGAAACAGAAAGGAGTGAAGAGTGAGCAAGTAGTTCTCTAGCGCGCTTCCTTTTATGGAAAGGAAGTCTGCTTTAGGACAGCCCAGTCCCTTTTATAAAAGGTAGCGACCTAGAGGACAGCCTACTTCCCTTTAGACTTTCAGGGATCTAATTAAAGGTATGCAACGATTAAAGGTATGCAACGAAAAGTATGCAAAGGTATGCGATCCCGCCTCACACACAGTAATGAAAAAGGCTGCACTACCCTCCCGAGGCGTTAATCTGATTTTAGGATAAGCCTGCTCTGACTGACTGCACGAAGCGTGAGGTTCCGCGTACATGCAGAGAATAGCCACGTGACCTCGGATGAGAGCCTGCCCCTCTCGAAGACGACGAAGGTAGCGCTTGGTGGCTCTCCTCTTGCGCCGTGTTTTCCCTTACTCTGGGTGCAAAGAAGAGCTGGGAAGTGCTAGGCGTGACTGGCGAAGGAAAGTGCGCCATAAGCAGCAGTCCCTATACTAGGAGAGAGAAGTTACCTCTTTGTCCAAGGCGGCCCGAATTTCCTTTCGAAGGCTCTCTTGCGCGCCCTGATTCAAGGCCAGCATATAGAGAGCCGCCGCTATTGCATGGATTGTGCCATCCAACCTGAAAATTAGGGACTACATTGCAGCTCCAGAAATGACGAAGACTAATTAAGCCAGCGTAAGAAAAAAGAAGCCGCAGCAGGACCGGCGCCCGAACCTTCTTTGTGCCATAAACTACAGGAAATGAAATAGGTGTTTTACTATCGCGTTAACCCGTTACCCATACCCTCAGTGGCTATCCAGGACGGTCGTTGCCACATGCACCGAGGTTATTTGTAAACATAAATTCCCCCTAAAGCAGAAGATCTGACAGCCGTCGCCGTAGCTAAGCGGTAGAGCACCAGACGCCTAATTCGGAGGTCGTGGGTTCGGATCCCACCGACGGCATATGGTCGTTTTTTCTTCTGCTTTTCTAATCAATTAGGTTTAAGCGACAACATATTTAGTAATATTCGAAATCGAACAAATAAATGAATTAAGAAATCCCCTGTGTCCTTTGGTTTCTGTGGCTGTTGGCTTCTTTCATATTGATAACTAGCCCCTCATTCTCCTTCCCTTGTTTGCTATATATATATATATATGCCTAGCAACCTGACCACCGAGGAAGGCGACAGCACATTTAATCACGAGATGCTTTTCGGGAAGAACAATCTGGGCCGCAACACAACCGAAGCAATTCAAGACCCACGGATGGTAGTGCCAGCCATATATGAGCAATGGCAGATCTCTTAACCGCTGCACCACTGCGCTAGGAGTGATAGAAAGACTCCCAGGGAGCTATGAATGGAGATAGTGACAAATTCCGCATATATGGACATTAAGCCATTATCGCTATCCGAACAACTGCTATCCGTCAGCACTGGATCTGAACACCGAAAGTGCCGTCACGATGGCTCAATGGTTATGGCGCTCGGCTGCAGAACCGAAGGACGCGGGTTCGATCCCGGCCGCGACGGTCGAATTTTGATGGAGGCGAAATTCTAGAGGCTCGTGTAATATTCGATGTCAGTGCACGTTAATGAACCCCAGGTGGTCGAAATTTCTGCAGCCCTTCACTACGGCGTCCCTCATCGCCTCAGTAGCGTTGGGACGTGAAATCCGAATAAACCAAACTGAACCCCGAAAGCGAAAGGAAAACCGAACTGCTAGCACACCTAATTCGCATTTCACCTAACTGCGCGCATTGGACATCAGTTTTCTTACCTTTTAACGGTAAAGTTTGTCACTTATGCTAGAACTCCAATTTAAAATAAGTAATACTGATAACATGTTATGCTTTAAAAGAAAATTAATAATTGCAAGCGGGGGCCATGCTCCGCTGAGAAGGTAGAGGGCGTGTTTTCCTCTATTTAGCTTCTCATCTTCTGCCCCAGAGAGTTGTTGCGGGGTGTCGTGGTCTCTAAACTTTACCATCTCTTGTGGCAACCGAGAATCCTCTTTGCCACTGAACTCGGAATCACTGCACCAGATTCTCTGTCGGCCCCGATTGCGACTTTCGTCATTTTAGTATCCGGTCGGTTGCTTTAAGAAATCTCGGTTTTGTGTTCCGCTCGTTTTGTAGCCTGGTCAAACTGGTTCTTCCTTTGAACTATATTCCTCAACACGTGTTGTGAAATCTGCGCGCTGCTTCTCAGGTCTGATGATGTTGATGTAAATACTTGAAGCGCTGACTTCCCATCTGAGTATAAAAGCCATTTGGCACCGCTACGGAAACCATGTTCATAACATTTGTAAAAATGGCGTTCGTACTGGAGCCAAAAACCTCTTTACATTTTATAAAGTGCTGGGGCTTGAGGCCTTTCAGCCGCAATTATGCCCGACAAGAAGGGTTTTCGTTAAGCCCTGGATTTCATTTCTCAACTTTACTCGTAGTATTGTTTCCGTAGCCCGATGTCCTGTCTACACTTTAACCTGCAGACTTTTCGCTAGCCTCCACAATGCAGCTGCATTGGTGAACCATGGCAGAATTCAGTTCCCAATCCTGGGAGGGTTATTTGCGCGGGACCTCCCATGAGCTCTCAGCAGACGCGTCTTTAGATCGGCGTTAGCATGGCGTCAACATCGTGCGCGGCGCAATGGCGGCGGCGTCGACAGCTGAAGCGTCTTCCTTTTGTTTCCGAGAGAAAGGTTCTGGTTTGGTTTTAGGTGATCTGACGTCACAAAACGACTCAGGCTATGCTGGACGCCGCAGTGAAGGGCCTCAGATAATTTCGACCGCCTGGTTACGTCCACTTACATCGCACAGCACACTACCCTCGAGCATATCGCCTCCGTCGATATGCGACCGCCGTGGCAGGGGTGGAATCCGCGTCTTCCGGGTCAGCTGGCGAGCGCCATAACTACACAGCCACCGCGGCGGCTGTCTCCGGCAGAAAGGGTTAGCACACCTGTAGCACTGGCAATGCGGACGCTGCGTTGCGTGACCACTAAGGGCTGATCGCGTCGGTGGGGGAAGAAACCTTATCTGCCTTGCGGAACAGTGGAGGCGAAAGGAGGAAGCCAAAGAATTCCCAGAGAGCAGGCTTAGCCAAAGTCGGTGGCCTATCAGAAAAGCGAACCTCCCTCTTCCCTGAACTAACGACGGCGGCAATCCCCCATCATCTCCGTGAAGAGCCAGGGTCCTGGCCATGGTACTTGTAGTGAACAATGGTCGAAGACAGGCGCAAGAGGTACTGCTATTCATGATGCTGAAGGTCTATCACCAGCAAAGCAGCTGATAAGTTGTGACAGCATCGACATCGCTGCCGGCAAAACGAGCCCTCGCCACCGGAATCGCTTCGAGATGGCAACGGTGCGGCTCCTGTGGTGGGCGGCTCGCCAAGTCGTTTTGAGAGACTCTCATTGGCCATGGTTAAGGTACGGAGCTTCCCCGGCTAGGGATCAGGGGATCTCGGGTTGTATTTAACCAGCCGGAATGCGTGTGCGCTAGTAGAGTTCTTCTCACTCACTGGTGCTTGTTTCTTTCAGAGACTCCTGTAAATAAGTAAAGTAAACCCGTAGTTTACTCCTATCCTCGAAACCCGTCTCTCCTTGTCACACCACAGCAGCCGCCTTTTGAGACGGGACCGTGGACCTCAACCTGGCCGAGACAAAGGCCCACCTATAACAGTTGTTAGAACAGATGTTTGGGGAAGCTGGTGTACCATATTTGTGCAGAACAGCGCCTGTACTCGTGTATTGTCTTCGTAGATTACGTTTTCGTCCCAAATGCCTCCAACAATAAATTTCCGGGATGCCGGTGAGGTACTATAGTCTTAACATTAGCGTGCGCGCCGAGCGCTTTCGAGCCCAACCTCACAATGCTGTTAATTTCGTTGCCATGATTCAGACCAACGATCACTACATGGCTCAAGTAGACGCACTCTATCGCTTCTCGCCATGCACCAATATTTATGGTAATGTGTTCTACCTTTCCTGGAATGACGAAGGTAATTGGTGAATTTTTGTGCCTGTCCCTGATTTTCCTCCCTTTAAAGGGTCCCTGAAACGGTGTCCATGTAGGCAAAGAGAAGTCGAAGTATTGATAGACATTGAACGATCCATCATCCTACCGCAAAAATTTTTGATCTACCTTGTGCGGAACCAGAGGTAATGGATATTAAAAATGACCACCAGCCTTTTCCCTCTCAACTCGTACACCGGAGCGAACCATAAAAAAATAAAGATTACAGGCCGGGACCATGCTCCGCCCACAAATACGTCATCGACGAGATCGGTTTGTTTACTTCCGGTTGACGCGCTCTTTCGCTCGATCGCTCGCTCGCTCGCTTTCCCGCTGTCTAGCTGCTATGTTCACCTGTGTCTCGCAACCGTCGCTGCGGCTTCTCTCGTACTATAGACCCCGAGCAGAAGGAACGACTTTTGCGGATGAGTGCCGAAATGGGATTTCAGCCTTAAGGCGGGGACACATGTGCGAAAAGTGTGTGCGATTCGCTGCGGCGCGCCGTTGTGAACGACGTCGTAACAACCGATCGCAGCTCGTCGCCTGCGTCCAACCTGCTGGATGTCTACGACAAGCCGCGCGCGGAAAACGCAACGACGGGAAGCGGGAGCCAATACGAGTGCGGAGAGCGGCAGCGTCATGATGCCGTACAGCGCGCTGCTCAGGGCGCTCGGGGCCGAGCCACGCCGGACCGGCCTGCCAGCCTTGATGCCGGCCACCGGCGACTGAAAAACGCGCTAGTATTGTTTGTTCTCGTCCATAGCAAGCCCTTGGATAGATGCATGTCAAAAATGCATAATTTCTGACGATCGTTGGCCAATACCGAGTTGCTGGTAAAAGTGATGACTGCGATACAAGCAAATTTCATCCAACAGCCGATTTGGTGCTGCTGCTACTTGGTGCAGTTCGCCTACCGTCTGCTAGCTCCGTTGCTGAAGGCATTGTGGAAATCGAACATATCTTTTATTATGGGACGAGTTCGCAGTAAAGCGATGTGAATAGTAGGCATTTTATTATAGCGCAGGCAACTTCCGAAGCGCCGTCAGCTGCGGTTTCAATGCGAAACCAGATAGGCCTAGCGACGACTAGGGCAGCCTGGGACCAGCGTGCAGTTCGTCGCGCGGCGTTGCCGCAGGCGGTGTCGTTGCCGAAAGATCCACTTTTGCACAGACATATTTTCGTTGCTCGAATCTAGGAAGCATCCTCGCTGGTATCATGGCTGTTTTGCATTTTCTTGTGCGAACGTGATGTACGTCGAGCATGCCGGCCGGCCGGCCAGCCTGGATCCCGTCTGCCGGCGACATAAAAACGAGCTAAAGTGTGTTCTTGACGTAAATAATAAACCCTGGGATAAGAAATGTGAAAAATGTGTCATTTTTGAGGATCGCTGACCGATACTGAGCTGCTGGTAAAGGTAACGACTGTGATACGAGCAAATTTCTTGCCACAACCGTCTCGCAGCTGCCGCTGGCCCGACGTGGGGTCCGGCTCGCCTGGCGCCCGCTCGCTTCGCTGCAGAAGGAGTCGCGGAAAGTGACCATACTATTATTTTATTGTGAGATGATGCTGTTGACTGCAAAGCGATGTGTAGAGTAAGCCTTGTATTATAGCTCAGGCGACTTCCGAAGCGCCGGCCGCTGCAGCTTCGATGCCAAAGAGGCAATAGGCCTAGCGACGACCACGGCAGCCAGGCAGCAGCAGAGCTCGTCGCCCTGAGCGCCCGCGAGCGGTGCCGTTGCCGAAAGCTCGCAACATACGCAGGCGTGCTTTGTCGCTGCTCGAGAAGTATTTCTGATAACAAGGCGATCTTGCCTTGTGATATTTGTACACCATCCCAAGCAGCGCTCAGGCATTGCTGCACGGCGGCGAAGTGCGACACCGGTTGTGAGCGGAGCTTGGGTAGGGCGGCGCAGCGATGTTCACCGCTCCGTGTCTCCCTGCTTGTAGTGGGGCGGCAGTTCGCAAGCGACGATCGGTGCAGCGCGTCGGCCAAGCTTTTAAGGACACGCCGTTCAGAAATCGAGCGCTGAATCCTGACGACGACGACGGCTCGCTCACTTCCATCTTTCGGCAGACAGTGCCGAAGGGCAACACCTTGCCGAACCCTGGCTTTGCAACCAACGACACAGCACGGCCGGTCCATTTCGATTGCGCATGCGACGGAGGTCGCGACAGAAATCAGTAGTGCGGTGACTCCAAATCGCACCTCGATTCGGAATTCGGTTCGACGGCGGCGCCGGCGGAGTGACACAAGCGGCACGAGCAGACGAAAACATTGTAAACCGGAAGTGCAGTACTAATTTCTGACACCGAACACACAGTAACTGCGTAAACATGCATATAAACGACAACTCTGCTTGCTGAAATGCGAAATGTTTCCGAAAAGAGTAAGAGTGTGAAGTATCTAGAGCTTCTAGTTTGTTAAATGCGTGATTTCACGTTGGCACCGCGAACCAATCATAGCGCAGCACTTGTGACGTAAAGAGTACAAACTGACGTAATGAGTACGGATTCGGGCGGAAGTTCACCGCCGCTGGTCGCCGCGAGGCTCGGGAGAGGTAGTTTTTGAAAATGTATTATAAATTATCTACTCGCCTTTGATGTATTGTACGCGGCATGAACGTTCAGTGGCCTACGCTCTACATAATGCAACTATTTGTTTGCCAACCTCAGACACCCCTTTCAGGGACCCTTTAAGTTTCCCAAGCAGAGTTTGAGATTCATCCCTGAATCACTTTAAAGGATGAAATGCTTAAACATCTCATTCTCGGCAAAATTAAGGTTAAAATACCCAGAGCCCGTAGACCCAAGCTTATCTGATGGGTTCCATACTTTTCTGTCAGAATAGTAGGCAGCAGAAAACAAATTAATGGCGACGAACTGTACTGATGCGGAGGAAATGCTTTACAATTCTTCTTTCACTCGCCAATCTATTGCAGTGCTGATTATATTCCAATCGTGAGTCCGCTGTCTTTCACTACATAGTCAACTCCAAATATAATGCCATTCCATCTGTAGCTACGCAACTACGCAAAATGTGTCACCTTGTTAGATGTCGGCGAATCCTCATACCACTCTACCTGAGCAGTGGAGCAGCGGTTAAAGGATGCGCCACTGCACCGGCAGATGGCTGTTTCAAACACCGTCCCCGGCGGGGCTTGTGGGGCACAGGTAGCTCTTCCCGAGCGATGCGAGAAGGAATAACGCGCTCACGGCTCATTCTGGCATACATAGTTCTTCGGGAGGCTGGGTAACATGCACGCAGAGCGGCAGCCAGCTGAGTAATTTTCTGCTTAGTAATTTTCGTATTTGCCGAGTCATTCTTCGTCCGGCGTCTTAATACTCTCCGTCGCAAGTGGAGGGGAGGAGGGTAGAGGAGTGGTGAGAGGATTACGGTTGACAGGTGGCGCGTAAAGAGAGGCAAATTCCCCCAAACGCCGCGTAGCAGGAGGAGGCTTCACACCAAAGCCGACACTCGCGAACTGTTTTCGCTTTCATGGCCCTGCTAATGCTGCCGTATTAAAATATTTTCACCGCTCTCAAAGTTCCGAGTGAGATTCAAAAGACGCAAAGAAGGCAGCTTCGCTTTCCGATGCCTTCGCCGCACTCTATATTCACGGAGGTTCTCGCGCTAAGTGTTTTAACTAGCAACCTCTTGAGCTGCACGTGGGAAACTGTCGTAATCGTGATCTACCATCGTTATTTCGGCGTTTTTGAGTGCTCACTGCATGGCCGCCAACGTCGCCTTGCAACTGGTCAGATTGACTCATAGAGGTTCGAGTATGCCGTCAGAGGCGTGTAGTTTCGGGTATTTCATCTAAGAAGTCCTGAAATTTTTAACAACAGTTTTTTTTTAGTCAGAAGCATGCCTTTATCGGCATAGAATTTCCAGCAGTGTAGCACATTAGAATACAGCTAAAACCTGCTAACTAGTAGGCTGGTTGATGAATGTTGACAAGTTAACTTTTTAACCTCTGGAGTACGGAGTAGTCGGCAAGTTGGTTATGAATTTGCCATACTGAAAAACAGCGCCAAAGACGACGAACTAGAAGAGGCGACAAGATGCGCTGTGTTTGTCTCGCCTCTTTTCGTCCGTCGTCTTTCGAGCTGCTTTTCAATGTGGTAACTTTTGAACTATTACTGTTAGTCACCTTTTTTATTGAGAGCCGTGTAGCCCTACCGCATGTAATATCTATATCAGCTTCTAGAATTTAGAAAATGCAGATGCTCCAGGAAATGTTGGCTACTTCAACGAATTAGTTGTATAGGAGGGGTTGCTATGCTGCAAATTTTTTGAAAGCGCGTATGTATTCTGTTGCGATGTAGCCAAAATTTCATGGGTTGCAGCGCCGAGGTTAACTGGGCTTTTGAAATTCCAAAAACTGATATCGATACTACTTACGACCGGCTCTTGTTACTCAAAACGCTATTTTAAAATTGCAGGACATCCATCTTCGGCGAAACGCGCTGTAAAGGTGCTAACGCAGGTGAGGAATTAATTAACTCGAAGCTAAGGATGAACAAAACTGGACGAGCGCCAGGGTGCACCAAACAGCGAATGCAACAAGAGGGCATAATTTATTACAGGACTGTAGCCAACTCACCCTGCAAAGACGTACATGCAAGCGTTGTACAAGACTTCAGCGCGCGATAGGACAGCCTTAGCCGGGTTTCCTGCGATTAAGGAGACGTGAGCAGACGTAACCTTTTCTTGCTTGCTTTTCCTGACAAATGTGGGCTGGTAAGATTCTGTGCTGCACTGCATAACTTCTTTACAATCGATTTAGAGCTGGTATGGCAGGTGCTGTTTCCTGTGCACACGCACGCGCGTTTTTTTTATAGATTTTTGTGCTAGAAAGTTGTCACAGCTGCTTGTATGCAAAGGCCTTTGAAGTCCTTCGCATAAGCGGAACTAAGTTACTGCGGAACTAAGTTACAAGTGGTTTTGAACTGATTGCGTGAAAGGAATTGTTACGTTATATGAGCCTTTCAAGAAATAGAGGCCAGAATAACAAGCATGAAGCTCTATACAATCACTTGTTGTTAACTTACACGGCACGAAGTTAAACGCCTTTTAACTTGGACCATACGGTGTAGGTAAACGAGAGCAATGACAAGAAAATATTGAAAATGTGAGCATATATACGGTGCCCTCTTGTGCGATAATGCAGAATTTTAAAAGAAGTGGGTACGAGCATAAGAAGGCTACGCCGATTTCGGACCTTCTTTGTTGAGGCCGATTTCTCGGTTCAGAAGGAGCTGCAAGAGATCAGCCGGCTGTCCCTGCAAGGAAGAGGAGAAAAATGTGAGATGAAGTGTTATTTCTGCTAATTTATACGCTGAATAAAGAAAAATGCAGATGTCCAGTTTGGTGCTGTTCAGGCGTTTGTCGGCACGTCCTAATTTCCCATTAGTTCATTTCTTTTTTCTTCAATGTAGCAACATCCAAAACCCAGCCGACTACTGTTAACACATCCTACTGCACGTCCTGATGTTCCGGTTGTGTACATTTGGCTAACAAAATATTAAAGGCGGATTTTCTTCCCTAGAGGATATAAAGGACTAGTTCTCGCTTCAGGACATTTCAGTTTTTTATGTAATGAGCTCTCTTTATAGACTTTTGTGATGGAAAACTCGTTACATCAAGCTCTCCGACTTCCCAATACTATGCTTGATGAGTAGTTGCCAGCATCGCTTGATCACCTCGAGATTCTTAGAGTTCTCCTCTTTAGATAGATTTCTCTTCTTCTGAAGAGTGCAGGTAGGTCGTGAATGGCGGTGGGTGGGAGCGCAGCCTCTATCTAGGTAAACAAGTAGATAGTGCTTTTCTGGAGGAAAGCTGCTTTGCCAAATGAGTCCTTGAATACGATTCCATCGCCACTTTCTTGTCGCACTACTGTGCTGATTTGTGCAGGCCTTACAAAGGACGTATGAGGGTGGTTTGGTGGTGGATCGCGCTGGTGAAGATTGATGGGTGGATGCCGGATGACGTTCTGGTGGGCGGGGCTGCAGTGGAAGCTGGATAAAGCAGCCTTCCAACCTAGCAGCCTTTGAAAATCGAGATGAATATCGAGTATACTTGCTTCTCCACCCCACGTATCCGGAATGCCACTCGCGTAAGGCGGGAGACGACATTCAGCATCGACTGATAGTCTGTCCAGTTTCTAAACCTACAAGAATCCGACTCCTGGCGATCGGATCTTTCGCTGGGCTGTTCTGCATCTTATTATGTTTGAACGAGGGCACCACATTATTGGCCGCTCCAAGACTTCATTCAATCAGCCAACCACTTTTCATTGAACTAACCAACCCCATTGTTTGATTCACGTAACCATTTGAAATTTATTCCCTCCAGCGGTACAGCCCGCTCATAAAATGTACACACATTCTGTCTCTCTCACAGAGCTCTCGTTTTCTTGCTTCCGTTGCAACTACTTTCCTTGTGTTTAGTTCGACACTCACAGTGCATAACAAGTTCTTGGAGTGCGCTGGTTAATAAAATATCTGTCGTTTACAGGAATAAAGTAAATTGCTAATCTTGAAAGTATAATTGCGATTTATCTTCATGTAAACGAATGCTTTCGAATAGACAAGGTCCGTGGTGTATCGACAATTTTATGGCAATAAAAAATACAAAACTGATACTGGAATGGGAGTAATAGAAATTTGAGTTTTAAGGTCATTACTGAGTGAGGCTGAATTCTTATGAAAGGCGCATTTGTGAGTCCACAAATTTTTACTTCCATATTTGTGCCCCTAAAGCACGATTAAAACTTATGACAGCATGCAGCGCGGTACAAACATTAAGCTACTTACGGAATCAGATTTGCGGCGGTTCTCGACGATTGGTGTCACTACTGTCCGGATAAGCTGAATCAAACCATCAGTAAAAAGTGATGCCGTAGACACTAGCCACCTGAATAAAACATTAAGTTCCGGCAGGCAGTCTAGACGCAAAGTGAAGAAAAAAGAAGAGAATTTTTGTTTAAATTCCTGCGCTGAGTGTAGTTTAAATGGAATAGCATTCATGGCATTCTGGACGTTTTATTCTGACGCCGGAGGCCTAGTTACGAGTAAAAACCTGGGAAACGAAGCGAGAAGGAAGAGGGCATCGACGGACATGATAAATTCATGCTATGCTACAGCAGTGAAATTTGACTTTCGAGGTACTACTGCCTATGTCACTCGCTAAAAGCCGGGCTGCCACCTCCTATGTGAGTGCCATTGTAAGCAGGTGCTCAAAGCGGTTTGGTCCTAGCCCTTAGGTCCGCCGGAAAAATAGTACCGAGCTCATTACCATAAGTATCAACAGCCAAACTTCGTTTATTGAAGCACAAAGGCCTCTACCATAATGACCTTATTTATTAAAACTTACGTATTTCCAGTCTCATTAAAGAAAGCTATGATTATACCTACTTCTAAGAAAAGAGATAGGACTTCCGTTTCCAACTATCGTCCCATATCGTCCTTTAGCTAGATAGATTAGAAATATTTTAACCGTGGTTGAGTAAGTACTTGTCAACGTTCAGCATTTTATCACCTCACCATTCAGATTCCTATCAGAATTTTCTGGTAATCTTCCTCTACTGTCTTTTGTTAGTAAAATTAAAACCGCTACGATAAGGGAAGTTTTGCTGGTTCGGTATTTTTTTAGTTAACTGAGGCATTTGACTCAAAAAACAAATTTATTTTATGAACTAACCTTAAATGAATTAACACTGCAGGTCTGGAATTACCTTATTAATAGCCACTTATCTGAACGACAAGAAGCAGCTTGTATCTCTAACGTGCTTTCGGGTTTTTTTTTTATCATGCATAAATGCACTCCTCGAGGTGTGTATACTAGGACCACTTTTATTCCTGGCTTAAGTTAAAGACTTGCCCGACTGCATCGCTTATTCACACGCCCTTTTTTACCCGGCGTTATCGCGATACAAACCATTGACTCAAGACTGAATTCTTTAAACTAGAAATTTATCATTGAGAGTAACAACAGCCTTCTCCTGTGCCGTCGTAACTGTGAACAAATAATTCGTTGTCAATACTGTCAATAGATAATTCGAAAACAACATAAATTGCCTTCACAAAAATCACAAGACTCTGCTACACAATCCTGGAATTAACATGTCTTCTGATCTATACAAGCCGTTAACCAATGAACATTTGTTTAGGTTGTATTCGATTTTCATTTGAACTCACAAAATATATAGCGTACCTAAAACGAAAATGTTCAAATGGCATTCACATGCTACTAAAAGCTGTACATTATTTTTTCAGAAGAAACATTTTTCCCTGAATTTTGCTTTCATACATAGCCCCATTACATATTGAATTGATGGGGTAACACCTATGAAACTCGTTTAGCTTTCTTACAACGCGCAGAAAATCAAGCCAGCTGCACCATAAGTCTCAGCTCAGACCGCAGCAGTGCATTTCTAATTTATGATGATCGCATACTGCCAGATCGCTTTTTGGTGAAATACAAACGTTCAATCATCCTTTTTAAAGCCGTTAAGAATCCTGTGCTATTCAGTTCGTTTGACACTTCCACCTCACAAATAAGACTTTAACAAGATTCTCCGCTAATAACAATTATTTGCTCCCAACAGCAGGTACTAGTTTAGTTGCGGCAAAAAATATGCGTTTTTTTCTGCATTATTTCGGTGGAATCAGCTTCCTACTTACATAAGCGTTCGTCATGTTTGGGTATTTTAAAACATGAACTAAAATATTTTTTTATGGCCTTGCCATGATGAACTTTTGATACTGTGTAACGCATATTGTTGTGGTCTTTCTTTCCTTTATGGCTGTTCGTTTTGATTTTTCCGCCTTTCACTGCGGAATGCTGAGGCTGATGTGACCTACCCGAAGATGATACTTTTGAAAAGAGCCGCAATCAGCAAAATCCAAGAAGGAAGCATAGAGGAGGTTGCTACCGACCTAGGCGCTGCCGACCTAGGCACGAGGGTGGCGCTGCTGAACGCTCTTGAGGTTAGGCTACGTGCAACGTGAATGCACTCGAAAGTAGAAGGGTAGACAGAAGCCACCATTGCTCCGTTGGTTCAGCGCAGTACACGAAATGCGGATCTTGTGGGTTCGGATCCCACTGGAGGTATGTAGCAGTTTTTCCTTCTACTTTCAAATGAAGTATTTCTCAGGTAAGAAGTCATGATACTAATAATTTTTGGCTGATCAACAGCACAAATTAAAACAGGAACAAATATCTCCATAAGCTTTCACAGGTTTTCCTGACTGTTGGCTTCTGTGAAATGCATAAGTACGGATTGAACCTTTCGGTTTCAGCAGAAAAAAAATCGATAAAAGTACGCCGAACTCTATTTTAAAAAGTCGGTCTCAACCTAAAAAGGCCAGTATTGTTTAACATACACTTCATAACAAACTGGCTATTGATAGGAGTCACACTCAGACAAAGGAGACATTAACGGATTTCGGAAGACAGGGCCACGGGGAGGTGGAGGTATGGATTAAGTAGCGCATTTGTGTGTTTCCAGGCATTGCTCCGCTACTTTACACGCGTTAGCAGACCACGAGGCCCCAGCGGCCAAATTGATGGATCCCTGTGCACAGTGTCACAAAACAGCACATACCCGGACGCCGTTAGCTCAGTGCTTCTTGTAGATATTTTTTAGAGCTCATTGTGCAGGCCCCACCCCGGCGCATTCCGAATGGTTTTTTTTTTTAAAACAGACGCTGCAAGCTGCAGGAATGGCGGTTAGCCTAGTGTGAAAAGTCACGGCTCTGGAAGGTCACTCTTCCTTCCCCCAAGGCACAGCCTACACGAGGCCCCTCGTTCTTGGAGAGAGAGGTGAAATGTGAACGCTGACCAGTACATTGCGTGACGAGGACCAGGCGTCTGAGAGACGGGAACCAAGGTGGGAGGGAAGGGGGGGGGGGGGGGCGCGCACGGAGAGTGCAGTACGCGCAGTCCAAGGCTGCGTGCTGGCTCCTGTTCGGTTGTCGCTGTCCTATCGTGTGAGTGCGTTGTAACTGTGGTGAAGCGAATTCGTGGAATGCACATGGTGCTTACGAGTAAAGAACATCTTGGGCGCCGGCGCCCTATTGGTAAGGGATCTTTTGGCGCCGGAAGTGCTCGGTTCTTGGTTATGTGATGGATGATAGTGCGGTCAAGGCCACGCTCGACGCTGGCGCTGCTCCGGAATACAAGGAACCGCTACTCTTTACGCTTCTTAGGTCTGTCACGCGGACAGGGCGACGTGAAGAGCGAGCTCCGGCTTGACGTTCTGATGATAGCGACCACTTTGCCAATTCGTAAAGAAGTTGTGAGTTCATTGTGCTGTATATTACTGTATACTCTCCGACGACGTTGTCTAGGCCGTTCCTGCAGTGTGTCATCGTAGCACCCAATCATCAGAGGCCTCCTTTGGAACATCGAGGACAACATTGTCGATGAACATTGATCAAAATAAAACTCCCGGTCCTCGCAAAACACCGCCTGCTAGCGAAGCCCTGTTAATTGCCATCACCCGCTTAGAGTAGTTGCTTAGTGAAGACGGCTTCTCCACTGCATTAAACCACATTGGCGTTAAGCCATGCATAAGCGGAAAAAAAGTACGTTCTGGCTACCTCGATGGTTATACCGGCACTTTCGTCGGTGGCATCAGTGGGCAGACTAAGGCCCGCCCTCTCGTTCCACCAAGTGCGCAAGACCAACGTTAAACTGAGAACCTAACTTTTAGAAACCAACCTACGTGTTTTTGTCTTTTGGTTCTATCAGTCATCTTCCGTTCATGCTTTTTAAAAGGCTACGGCATTTCTTTCTACAGGCATTGCTCTAACTACTAGAATGTTTGACGTAAGTACTGTTAAATTGAAGGATAGGGCTGACAAAAGGTAAACAGAGATTCTACGTCACTTTTTACAACACAGGAGCACCGCACTATATCACCAGAGAAACAAAATTCAGTAATTCATGCATAGCATATATTAGTGAAATAAAAAACGATAAATGTGTTTCGAAATCAATGACGAAAAAAGTCAGCCGAATTTCCAAAGAGTAAAAGCTGTTAAGTCAAACCCCTATCATAGCAAGCTTCTTGCATCCTCACTCTTGACTGCTTAATTAATGAGCCGAAGAATGTTGAACCGACACCTGCTGCAAATCTTCCTTAGACTTTGATGCCTTTTGCGCACACTTCTACAGGCATGACATGGCTTTCACAGCAGGAAAGCCCCGAATAAAGCTGATAGTATACAAGTGACACAAAAGACAGTATTCTGGCACTCACTGGATATCAGAGTGATTCCCTGTAGACAGAGAGACTGCAGCAGTCGAGGGCTCGCTGCTGTAAGCCTGTCGTAGATACTGCCATGTGCCGCCTTCTGGACGGCCAGGTCAATGCCGAAACCAGCCTTAAGCGTGACGTCCAGGGTGTACCTCCGAAGAAGAAACATGACGTCTGTCGATCTTCCCTCTTCGGAGTCTTTCGCAACAATATCTGCCAGTGTTTCGCTACCAGTCTCAAACACGGGAAATATCTGCGAAATGACAAAGAGTAGGTTGCAGCTGACACGTCAGGTATCTATCGTCATGAGTAACAAATTTAAAGGACAGAGTAGTGAAAGGTTCAGTGGATTACATCCACGGCTTTACTATCTCTTCTACATCATCTGTGTTTCATGTGGAGAAAAATACAATTTTTATTTATTTATGAGCACTAATCTTGAGTTGAGGGCCACTGTATTACGGAAAAAAAATCAGGCATTGATAAGACAGCATCAAAAAAGCGTTACCAGTGGAACAATTCGATTGTTGAAACTGTGGTTCTAATAATCACAGAAGACACGCTTTTAGCGTGTCAGGTGCAAAATGGGTTCTCCTACATAGAAGAGAAACAACACACACTGCGATTTTGTTAATTTTTTGAAGTGTATCTCTCAAATACACAGCTGAAGTTTACTCCAAAAATATGGTTATTAAATGTCATGCAGGCCATTGGCTTCATCTTTCCTGGCGCATGCTTCAATTGTCTTCGCAGATAGCGTAGTTAGCGATCGGTCTTTGTGATGCGCCACCAGCGCTCTTCATCACTAGCGGCGGCCTGACGCTCTCTTAGGAAAGAGACGGAAGGAGAGGAAAAAGAAGAGAGACGCGGCGCGTGACGCAAGCGAAGCGAAGAGACGAGCTTGGGCAACGGACCAGGCGAGGTCACGGCTGAACGGCTGCTTGAACACGGGTGACCAGGCCTGGGGAAGCCATCCTCGCCCAGTTCCGCGCCACCAGGAGCCTGCGGTCTCCTGTCTCCTGCCTGCCTCTCGCTGCCTCGGAGAGCGGACGCCGTGCCGGGCACAGGCAGGTTCTACCTGCCCGGAGTTCCTGCCGGCCTTGCTGTCGGATCGCGCCTGCCGTCCCGTGGCTAGGACCCCCTGCTGAGAAAGGGTGCCTTTCTGGACGTGCCCGGGTGTCCAGACCTGGGCGGCCGTCTCCTCTCTGGTGCGTCGTTAGCGCCACTGGTTCTGGTGCTCCGCGCCCGACTTCCGGCCGCAGGGAGAACAGCCCCGCGGAGGTACTTGGCCCCGGCGCCTTTCTGGCGACGGGCAGCGCAATCTCACACCGGAGCCACTCCTCGACCCTCGGTCGCACAGCTCCATACCCATTAGTGATTGCTCTCCCGTATTAAGTAAAACCATTTTTGTTACATCTACGGACGTGCTCGGTCTGGGACGATTTTTCTGGATCCTCCGGGGCCCCACCTCGGAGGACGCTCGAAACTGCTGGGGGCATTTTCCCTTAACAGTCTTAGAGGAGACCTTATTCCCTTGATGCACCAGCACAGGTCACGACGAAGAATGGCTCTTAAGTACTTAAGAAATAAAAAAACGTGAATTTACAAATGTTTTCACTAACTTTATAGCCAAAGAAAAGCCCAGAATTTCTTGTAGAACAAATAAAGATTAAATTTGCAATTATTTTCCTTCCCCTCTCTATACACCAGTGTTAGTATTCCTGTACGCTGTCATTTGAATATCATGTGATGACTTGTATCTGCTTCTGGAGAATAAATTAAACTGTCGTCGGTGAAAGGTTTTTTTTTACAGTTTTTTAGAGAACACCGGAACTCGTTTTAATTTTTGGTTTTGTGTTTTTCGCTATACATAATATGAAGACAGGCGTGGGAAACACTGCACGAGGCAGTTGCGAATACCGACCACCCCGAGTTACTTATGGCAGCACTGGCGACCATGCAAATGTATTTGCGTGCCCAAGCTAATCTGAAAGACAAATGATTTCCAGGGCATAATGAACAGTTTTTTCAGTGCAGCCAGGAACGAAAGAAGTGGAATGAAGTGAACATAAAGTACCACACAAACCAAGTCATTCACACAGAAACACGCACTGTCCTCGAACAAACAATATTATTTCCAGGAAATGGTTTCGCACAGGTGTTTTATTGATGACACGTGAGCGTTTTGTGCGTCCAGTTTGCTCTGATGATGCGGCAATGTGTTTTTCAATAGCGTGGATGGAGCGTTCCATGAGTTTAGTTTTTAGAGTTTGGTAGGTTATTTGCTTGTGCGACTAGCAAGTTTGTGTAGGTTAGCAAAATTTTTTAAGGATTCTTTCACATACGCCTCTATTTGTAAAAACTCAAAACAGCAAAGCCCCTAACACTGTAGTCGGATACAACTTAAGAACGAAGCGGCTTTTCCCCGTCAAAGAACCCCCCCCCCCCCTCCAGCCAATGGCGTCGGCCGATTCTCGTGAGCCTGCTAGTGTAGACAAAAGGAGGTAGTCCTCTCTTTCCAAAGTAGAGGATAGACCCCTCTCTCCATTGTGGCATCGCTCCCTGCATTGTCACCCTAGCAGGGTCATGAGAACCGGCCGACGCCATTGGCTGGAGGGGGTTTCTTTAACGGGGAAAAGCAGCTTCGTTCTTAAGTTGTGTCCGGCTATAACCCACGAAAAACAGTGGAAAAACTTATACTGAATAATAGAAGCATTACGCAAAACGCACGGGTCGTACACGAGCACTCAGATACTCTGCAATCAAGTTCACAATATCTCAAGCACCTGCTTGCCTAAGCTTAAACAGCAATTTTCAATGTAGAGCCGTGCTAAAGGCATTCTCAGCTTTTATGCAGATGCCGTGAATTCGCTCTCGAGCGTAGAAAGGTAAATAAAAACCATAATCCGCGTCTTGGACCTAAGTACAAATCGCTAAACAACTTTGGAATCCGTGACGAGACGAACAGAAGTGATTCGCTTAAATGAAAGGCTGCATATGCTTTGCTACAGTATGCATTGGTGGAAACTGGACAATATTTACTTATGCCTGATAGCCGGATTTAGGAACTGGGGACACAATAGCGCTGTGACAATTTTGAGGCTTTGCAAAGCAGGTCCGCAAGAAGCTTCTGAAAATTTTTGTAAACTAAATGATACCCACTCTGCATATCGTGGCAAAAATTAGCTAGGAATGCCGTCTGGTACACTTCTATTTTTACAAGTGTATTTTTAAAAGTGTATTTTGACAAGTGTATTTTTAAAAGTGTGTAACTACTCGAAGCCCAACGAGCAATCACATACTTCGACTAACCCGCACAGAAACTGGCCAACAGCTCCTATAGCATCGAAACCTTCCCCCAAGCGCCTGATCACCTGCCCCCAAATGGGAAATCATCCCACGTGACATGCAGGGCCAACTGCGCAGCAAACTTTTTCGTTAAAATATGAACCCGGAGCTCTACAGGGGCAGACGCCAGGTCCGAGCTGAATATTACACCAAACATTACAGAGGAAGAGTCGACACCCTCCACGTGGACGCGCCTCAACACACCCTACCAGGATTTTATACCGCTGTCGCCGCCTACGAGGATGGCACCATCAGGGCCGCAGCCCTCCGCGCCAACAGCCCTACGGAAGCTGAGGGCAAGGCCCACGCCATGACGTTCACACACAGTACACAAGATCGCAACATTACAGAAATATGCGCCAACTAATCTGCGTACCATCACTACCAGAAAAGCATTATCCCACCAACCGCCCGACGTATTCTCGCATCCCTTAATCAAAAAATAACCCTCACATGGCTTCCTGGGAATACCTCGACCCCTGGTAATCAGCGCTTTCATACGGTGACTCGAGAACAGGGCCTCCGGAGGTCGGACACCCAAACCGTCGCAAGAAACATCGCGGGTTCTGCTCATATACTACCAAATCATCACTCAATACAAAAAGAGCCGCTTCACACGGCCACCACCTCACCGTTCACTAGATTCAAAATGCAGCGCGGTCTGGCGGCAACTGCACTTCCTTCATCGCAACCCCCCCCCTCCCCCTTCAATCTCCCACTCTGCTCAACATGTGAAGCAACCAAGGACACCCTCAGACACTACCTGTGGGAATGCGCCTACCGCAGGCAGTGCCCCCCATGCCCAACCTATCTACATCCTCATGGGAGGCCTCTCAGGAAGTTGCTCAAACAGCTGACCAACACAGCCAGTAAGCAGAGCTCCCCGTGAAGCCCAGGCCCTTCGACTCTTGGACAAGCAGGAGCCCATCCTTTACGAGCTTTTGTTGCAATAAAGTTGTTCCTCCCCTGCTCCCCTTCAGCCTATGGTCGGAGGGTAGTTTTTATTTCTGGTACGTACGGGCTACCATAATATGAGACCTTGATATGCCGGCTAAAACAAGCCAAGATTGGATATTTCAGACACTTTTCTTCTTCAGAAAAAGTGTTTATTAAGCGCAAGAAATGAGCTTCGGATGGTGTCATAAAACGGAAAAATTATGAAGCAGGCAACAAAGTTGTAATCTTTTAATTTATTATTCCATTTAGACATCTGTAGCTAGGGGAGTAATACTAGCACCTACTTAAACTCCGTAATGCAAACAGGACAATGATAAGCACGGTCTGACGAGTGATACTAGTTTTCAGAATACTATCACCTTCTTTTCCTTCCTGGTTACTACCGGTTATCGAATCAGTGAAGTCGCTCTCTCGGTCGCTGCTCGCTCTCGAGGGTTCCTAATAATGGAACGCGACGCGCACTTTTCCGATTGAAATGGGCCTCTGGGTGTGCTGCTTGCGTTCCCCGGCCCCATCGTCATTTTTGTGCGCAAGCATTATATGTCGGATTAGCATAAAAGCCGGCGTCCGTCGGCATCCACGGCACGAAATTGCTAGTGACGTCGCCATATTCTCTCATGACGTCAGCATGCAGTAGACCACAGGTTAGAGACGACTAGAGCAAAGAAGAAAAAAAAATCCACCGAAGGTGTGGCGACTTCAACCAAGGATCTTCAGATTATGATTCGAGCACGCCACTTATAGGCCACAAAACCGCGTTACTTCTTGGCGGATAAACGCGAACCTAGTGTATGCGCTTCATTACGACCGTATGCTAGTGAGTGGTGTGTCATTAGAAAGGAAGGAATCTTTAATGAACCTCGCAACAGAGCTCCCGATGAGACAGTGCTTTCGCATTGAAAGCACGTAAGCAGTCTTAAGTGCACTCCGTAATTTTTTCAGACGTCGGGAGAGAGCCTGAATCTTTTGTCGTTCAGCACCTAGGGAAATCAGTTTGCAAATTCAAATGAAGTCGTGGCTATTGTCAAAGCATGAGTTTATTAGTTCTTCAAGTCAAGTACCTGGCATGTTTACAAAAATGTGACGCCTTTAGAACCACAGTGGCAAACAATTCATACTTTAGCACCAAGGAGGGTATCTTTGCACAGTAAACATGTCAGACATCTCATGAAAGGTTACAGCAGACGTAAGAAGACACCGAATCGTTGCTTGGCTGAACACATGTCGCAGCAGAGAAAACTGACAACTGGCCCTTTACCAAGAACTTCTTAGGAATACCTTATTCAGCTTGCTGGTAGTAAACGCCGGGCTGATTGTCTGCCTCAGGTCTCTCCAACGCTCCGCCGTTGCCATAAAAGCCATTGAATCAGGTTTTACTGGAGCTGGGAGGACACTGAAAAGTTCCTGCAGAAACAAAAGGGCGCATTCTTTACCTGTGCTTAGAGCGACAATTCTATCTTTCCAGATCATGGAGCAAGAAAAATGGTTTATGGTTTATTACGGTTTAACGTCTCAAAGAGACTCAGGCTATGAGAGACGCCGTAGTGAGGGGCTCCGGAAAAGGGAGAAATACTCCCGAAACAAAGCCAGAAGGAATCAATGTTTTAGCCTAAATACATACGCGGAGGCTGCCTTTCTTTCTAATCGTAATACAGCTCTAATACAAGAACTACTTAATTAAGCAATCGTTAATAGCCGGGACTTGGGGTTTAGCATCCCTAGGCAACGCATGGGCTATGAGTAGGAGTTTAACTTCTGGGTTTAAAAAAACGATAAAATTATGCCTGATTCAGTTTTCGAAGATCTTTTTCGCGGAAAAAAGTCAGCATTTTTGGCTTGCAAGGCACAGCTAGCTGGCTGCTGAATAGGAGTTACACTCAATTAAAGTTGAAAATTACCTACGTAGGGGAGCCGGAGGCATGATGCGATGATGGTATCGTGGGATAAGCAGCTGAGTTGTACCATTTAAGCTATTGTTCCGCTAGCTTCCACGCCCCTGCAGAACGGGAAGCATCATCCACTCACAGTCTTCTAGCTGACAACTGTTTACTCACTATCATCGCCTGCTATCAGCAGTAAGACGCTTAATTAGATTAATCAAATGCATGCAGGTCATTGGCACGAAACGGGGAATGGACATCACGGAAAGTATGTTTTGGCTACCGCGACGAATGAGCGGCAGATCCACAGCTCTCATCAACACACGCACTTCGTGATGTCCCGCACTCGCGCTCAACGCAGCGTGGCATCCCAACTATAACATGTCAACCTAGTTCTTAGAAGCGAACATCCACTTCCGGTTTTGTTTGGCGGCTATCTCAGTTAAGCTGAGTTACTCTTTTAATGAGGTTAGGAATTTTTTTCTACAAACACAGCTGCAAGCACTACCGTTTGCATGTTAATTACTGGTAAATAAATGGTTCACGATGACAAAAATACCGAGAAAGACTATAAATAACTCTTCACAACTCAAACAGCGACACTAAGTCATAGAAAAAACCGAAGGCAGCGGCCTGAAATAAAAACCATAAAAAGTAAGCCCAGTGTTCAAAAAGAAAAATTGAAAAGTACAGACTCTAGTTATGAGGGACACCGAAGTGGATGGGTAGGGATTTATTTAAACCGAAGGCGCACATGGGCACGTAAACAGGACGCTGCTTATACTGTCTACAGTCGTCATCATCACCATTTTCATGATCAGCCTGACTACGCGCACTGCAGGGCGAAGGCCTCTCCCATGTCCTCACCCTGTCCTTCGCCAGGTACGGCCTCCGAACCCCCGCAAACTTCTTAATCTCGTCTGCCCACAAAACGTTTTGCCGCTCCCTGCTACGCTTGCCTTCTCTTGGAATCCTTACCTTCATCTTGCCTTCGCATTACATGCCCTGTCCAAGCCCACTTCTTCCTCCTGATTTCAAGTAGGATATCATTAACGCGCGTCTCTTCTCTCACCCACTCCGCCCGTGTCCGGTCTCTTAACGCTACACCTATGATATTTCTTTCCATAGCTCCCTGCGCTGTCTTTGACTTAAACGGAACCCTCTTTGTTAGCCTCCACGTTTCTACACCATAGGTGAATACAGTACAGCAAATTAAAGCGGTGTTCCCCCTTGGTCTTGTAGATCGGAAAGGTAACTTCACGGCGAAAGATTTCAGCAATTAAATCTCGAAATTGTGAGTTGGATGGAGGATCGCACTGTTTTCCATTGTTTTCTTTTGTGGGGGTTTGTGCGCTGCCAGAAAACTTAAATGTGCGTACCGTTTGTCTCGTGTGCACCTACGGAGGAGGCGCAGGTTACCCAAATGGTAAGCTGAGTACCATCTATTGCATAATTGTGAAAAAAGACGGCATGCTTACGCAACAAAATGGAATTGTGTGCTGCAGAGGATCTCCTTGAAATATTTAATTTTTTGAAGAGTAGTTCACGTTTGTTTAGACATATCAGTAGGTAAACGCATGTTAAAAAAACAAAATTTTAAATCTAGAATAAACGAGACTGTTTTGTGCGCCAAACACACCGAAGACTGGAGCAGAACGCCCCACAGCTTTCCGAACAGTCACCTCCTTTTTATTATGTACATGTCCAGCTTTCTAACGCGAAAATTTTGAAAATCGGAAAATTGTAAGACACAGTTGTGCAAATACTGAAGATAATGGTCCATTATTCTGATATGTAGCAAAGTCTTTCCTTTAAAGTGTTTCCATCTATAGCCTCCAACAGTTAAGACTTTCATAGGAAACCAATGGGAAACGCTTGTGAAGACAGAAAAAACATGAACAAAAAAAACAAGACTTCCGCCGGGTGATCTGCGGTTATATTAATTGCTATACTGAAATCGTACATTATTTTTAAAAAAATTGTCTTCATAAACGGTTTCCCGCTCTCAAAAATGATTTTGTCCTGAATTACCGGACATGATAACAGGAAGAAACACAAAATAGCGGTATTTGCTACCGTCCCGGCATCGCGCGCTATAAATTAAAAAATACACACCGGGAAAATTATGAATTTTCTATATTAAAACAGTTGCGTTTTGTCTCAGCCCCTGGGGCAAAATGAGAGTGTGCACTGGGCAAAATGTGACGACCTTTCAATATTAATTCTCTTCTCAATCACGCAGTGAATTCACGCCATGTTTTGCTCCATGGGCACCTACTCAATATTTGTGAGCCTAATCAGTTCAACAGCCAGATTTTGCGGGCAGCTTATCTACGAGCATATTTTGAATTTTTCACCTTTTTCGCAACCTTTTTCTGCTTTAATTTCATTGTTGCTGTTTCGGTTATTCATCATAAATAAACCTCATAAATGCCTAATTTTCTGTTGTAAATACTGAAGAACCTCTTCATAACCTTCCTTGCCCTGTCGCGTTGATTCTGCCACGAATGAATTCTACAGTTACTACCCTAATGACACTAAAAATACATTTCAATTCCTAAAAGATTCAACCTCGATAGAAAACGATGACATAAGCACAAAGATGCTCAAACTGACCAAAATATGAGAGTAATAGCTTGCTATCGCTCATATTTGCGGACGGCCTGGCGACCGGATCAGTGCCCCTTGGATGCGGAGCTGGGAATACCGTTACAATCTTGAAAAATGTTGCCGTTACTGCCCAAATAACTACCGCTCATTTCCATAACAAGGCCATGGTTTAAAATCAAGGAGCATAAAGTTCATTCGGACGTTGCCAGAATTTTAGACTCCGAAAGCCACGCGTGGCTTTCAGATAGTTCATTTTTATCACACACAGTTTGCCCTGTTTGCTCGAAGCCTGAAGAGCAGCTCAAGCTGATCGACAGTGCTCGCAAGACTGCAAAGACCACTGGGGCCCTGGACTGAGGGCTCCACCTACACTGGGAGAACCCTTGTAACAATAAAGTTTTTCATTCATTCACTCATTCATTCATTCATTTATTCATCATTTACGCTCCAGCTTCGACCTCAATATTTCCCTCCGTGCCCTTCCTGTCAATTTACAAAAACTCTTTGATCAAGCCTGTAATATCCGCATTTTACTCAACCCTTGTGCACGAAGACAGATCCTTATGTATTCAACTGGGTCCTTTCTTTCCTCCCTGATCAGCAACAATTCGTTTCAGTCAACCCCGATTTATCGGCGCTTATTCCAGTGCTTGCTGGCGTCCCTCAGGGTACAGTACTGGGACCTCTTCTTTTTCTAACCTATATAAATGACTTGCCGATGAACGTCACTTGAAACGTTCGCCTTATTGCTGGATATTTCTTGCTCTACCGCCAAATAAGCACCTCCTCTGATGCTACTGCACTCCCAAATGACCTTCTCGCAGTACAGAGGCGGTACCAAGAAATGAGAACAGCGCGGCGCTTACGCGCTCCACTGTTCGCATTTATTTCCATCGCGCTTGTGCCTGGCTGGCGAGAAGAAGACGCTAGAGTCGTCCATGATACAACCCAAGGTGACTCTAGCGTCTTTTTCTTATAATCAAGGTAAAAGGCCAATGAAAATAAAAGCGCGCAGCAGAGTGGAACGCGACGCGCTTTTCGCATTTATTTATATTGCGGTGGTACAAGAAGGGTGGGAAATACTTTCATTTCTTTATTTATTTATACTGCAATCCCAGTGTCAAAATTATAGAAGGGCGGGGAAGAAAACTAGGCAGTTTAACAAAACAGGCACAGGTAAACAGTAATAATAGCGCAAGTTGCAGCTCTTAATTACAGTGTCGAACACACACACACACACACACACCACACACACACACACACACACACACACAAATATATATATATACATATATATATATATATATATATATATATATATATATATATATATATATATATATATATATATAAGATGCGAAATTGAGAAACGCTTCGTTTATTGGGAGTCGACGTTTCGGACAGAGCCTGTCCTTTTTCAAGACTGAGGTTACATGGTTCTTGCTTCTCTTCTTAAAGGGTCTCCATCTGTACACGTGTTCGACACCTGAGCCAAAACAAGCCGACACTGCAGAGGGAAGAACGGCTCAGGGAAGAGGACAAAAAGAAAAAATTAACAAAAAATACACAAACGTGGCAGGGGGTGGGGAGGGTAAATGTCGTCGCCCGCCACCCACGTATGCGGTCGCGGGGAGAAAAGAAAAAAGGGGAGGAAAAAAAAAAAAAAAAGGAAGAGCGGGAGGGGAATATGGACAGAGAACTGAGTCCTAACACAGCGGACAGCTAGCAAAGTGTATAGAGACAAACAGTGGCCGACGCACAGCATAGATTTGAGGTGCACTCAAATGTTGTCCACTTAAACGAGTAAACAAGATACAATGGAGCAAAAGGGCGGGGAAAAAAAAAAAAAAAAAAAGAAAGACTTCCGCCATGTGCAACTTCTTTGGCAGGATGAGTCAAGGCGGGCAGAGTGGGATTTAACGAGACACACGTGGAGTGTACCTGCACACACCCACACAGGCAACAAAAAAAGGAAAAGAAAAGGCCGGAAACGGAGGCGACTTTGGGGAAGAATCGTCGCGTGGGGCCACTATGAATGGCGGGGGTGCTTAAGTTCTTTGACGGCGCCGCTCTCGTCAAGATGGTCGAACGGGGGAAGGTAAGAACGCTGTGGGCGATGAGGCCATCGGTGTAAGCGTATGGGAGAAAGCTTGCGAGGCCTGTCAGGCCGGAAATCCAAGGTCAGTACTGGATTTGAGGGGGCGTATTGAAGACAAAGCGCCCAGGTTCTCATTAATGCCTTGGGCAATTGTTCCAAACTTATAAATAAAGTACGACTCGCGTTGCTCCCGCTCCCGGGTGTTGTTGAACCCACCCTGTAAGACTGTTAATTTAAGTGCTTCAAATGGGTGTTTTTTGTCATTAATGTGTTTTGACAAGGGGAGGTTAGGTAGAGATAGGGCATGAGCGCGGTGGTTATTAAAGCGAAATCGTAGAGGGTTAACCGTCTGCCCAATGTACTGCATACTGCACACACCACATTCTAGGAGGTAGATAACGTTGGAGGAGTCACAATTAAAGTCGCCATTGATTTTCCATTTAAAGCCTGAGGCTGTGCTTATCGCACAGCTGGTTGTTTGCATATGTTTGCAGACGTGGCATCTACTTTTGGCGCAGGGTCGGCAACCCAACCCAAGGTGGTTATGTGTTTTTGAGTGTACGAGAATGTTTTGAATGTTTTTCGGTCGTCTGTAGACTACGTGAGGGGGAGTAGTGAAAATTTTTGCGAGGCGCTCGCTTTGTTCGAGAATGTTGAAATGTTTTTTAAGGATTTTGTTTACGTTGGGGGGATTACCTGTGTAGGTGAGTACCAAGTTTGCCCGGTGATCTGTTTCTTCGCTGCGTCGACGTCCATCTAGTATTTCATCTCGGTTGAGTTTAGATGCCCTTTCAATTGCATCGTCGACAATGGCGGGGGGATATCTTTGCTTGGTGAGGACCTCTCGCATGCGATTGGAATTTCTCTCGAAGTCTTGATCTTGTGAACAGATTCTTTTAAATCGGTGTGCCTGAGAGTATGGAATACTTGTTTTGGAGTGGCGAGGGTGACAACTTTGAAAGTGTAAGTATTGTTGACGGTCCGTCGGTTTTCTATATACGCTGGTGTTAAGTGAGCCTTCCGTTACCGAAATCTCGACATCTAGGAAGTTAATTGAGGTGTGGGAGTACGCGTGAGTGAATGATATGTTGGGGTGGACAAGGTTGAATTGTTCAATAAAATGTAGGAGTTCTCGCTCTGTGTCAGTCCAAATTAGAAAAATGTCATCCAAATAGCGTTTGTATAGGATGGGCTTGATGAGAGAATCTTGCAAGAATTTAGATTCAATACTATGCATGAAGATGTTGGCGTAGGCGGGGGCCATCCTTGTACCCATGGCTGTGCCATTAATTTGTAAGTAGTGTTGATTGTTGAATTCAAAGTTGTTGTATTCGAGTACGATTTTCGCAAGTATTTCTAGAACACGTGTGGCAGGAGACTCCTCTTTTCTATCTTGTCTGTACGCTTCGGTCAGAGATCTGATGCCATCGGAATGAGGAATATTAGTGTAGAGTGAGATTACATCTAATGTTACCAGAAAGGCACCTTCCGGAAGTTTAAGGCCCTCTATTTCGCGAAGGAAATGGTTTGTGTCTCGTATGTAGGATGGGTGTGTTGTTGGAATATGCCTGATTAGTGTGTCAATGTAACTGGAAATTGGTTCTGTAATCGTGCCAATGCCAGATACTATAGGGCGGCCAGGATTATCCTTTTTGTGGATTTTCGGTAGTAAGTAAAATCGACCTGGCGACGGGTGTGGTGCGAGGAGGGCTTTAGATAACCTTAGGGTTATGTCCCCTTTTTGCGCAAGCTGATCCAGAGTCTCTGCTATATATTGTTGGTATTGTGGAGTTGGGTCTTTTTCAAGAAGCTGGTAGAAGCAAGTGTTAGAGAGTTGTCTCAAGCCTTCCTCAATGTATGCTTCACTATCCATTACTACTATACCGCCTCCTTTATCTGCTGGCTTTATGGTTATATCTGTCCGTCTGCTGAGAGCCTTCAATGCATCCCGTTCTTTTTTGGACAGGTTCGGTCTCCCTGGAGTGTGGCTTTTGTAAGCGTGAATTATGTCGTTCTGGACCGCATTAATATACATATCCAAGTGTTTGTCTCTTCCCATGGTAGGAGTCCAGTGTTGGTTTGTAACGCAGAATTCTCTGCTGTCTGCACTAAGTTGGGGCCTGTCACAAAAGTATTCTTTCAGTCGCAACATTCGTGCAAAATTGTCCAAATCTTTTAAAACTGAGAATTCATTGTATTTACTTGTGGTGGGGCAGAACGTAAGACCTCGAGAAAGAACTGATTTCTCGTCAATTGTTAGGGCGCTGGATGATAGATTAATAATGCTATCCTGGAAACCGGACCCAGAGCTTGTAGCAACGGGTTTATCATTAGTGGCTGCTCCCGTTCCAGAGCGTTCTGCTTGTGTTGTCGGTATTAATGTCGTTTGTGTCGTTGCGTTGAATTTGTTGTTGGGGCTTGCCGTAACAATGGGGTGATTATTAGTAGCTACCTCCGTTTCGGATTCTTCGCGTTCAGCTGGGTTTGTCCACGCGAGGTGTGGAATCCCGTCCCTAATGAATTTTTTGCGTTTTATCTCGCGTACCTCGCGGGTTCTCTTTTCCTCAAAGAGCGTAAGTTCGGCGGCCTCAGGCGCGGTTAGGGGAATGTGTTGACGAGCACGACTCTCTTCTTTTTTCAGAGCCCCCAAGACCCTCTCAAAATGGCCAATCGTAACTCCAAGCAAATCCAAAGAGGCAGATTCTAGTACACGATTCCAATTATCCTTTTCCTCATCACACAGGTTACCCATTGATGGTGTTAGTGAAATTTGTAAACCTTTTGGTGCGATTTTGGATTGCATATAGATCTTTAGGCTATGGATATGGAGTTCGTGCCTTATTCGTTTATCCACGATTTTTCTCAACTTTAAAAATTTGGAATTATTTGAGGGGGGCTGTCGGTAGGGTGAGAAAGAGAGAGTCGGCGTACTCACGCGGCCTGATTGTCAGTGTTGACGAACGCGTTGTGCTGAACCACATCGCTTTCGGAGATCGTAGCGAGACAGAGGGGTGCTTCGGATCTCCGGTCTCGAGCTGGTGTCGGCACCCATGTGGCCTTCCACAGTGGAAGGCGTTTGTCGCTGTGCCTGGTCTGGATGGCCTGAGGCTGCGCCGGGACTTGCTGGAGTCTTCGAGCTGTTTTCGGTGGGTTTCTGTGCTGTGCTTCGGGAGGTTGGTGTATCTTGGTGGTTAGCCTTGGATGGAGGTTGCTGCTGGTGGGGTCCGGAGCGTAGGACTCTTGTTAATTCGGGTCTCTCGGTGGTTCTCTTTCGTGTCGCTTCCCTGGAGGAGGTAGCGGGTATCGTGTTGCTTTCCACATTGGGAAAAGGTGGCCGCGTTGGTGTTGGAAGTAGGGCTCGGCGGTGGGTCACGGATGATGTCGTACTGTCTCCATCGCGCGAAAGCCTTGGGTGCTGTAGTGGCATCTTGGCCCGACACCCAGGTGTTCGGTGCTCCTCCACCTGTCGATGCATCTGAGGTGTGGTTGGGGAGTTTTCACCTTGTCTGTCCTTTTTCGGGCGGCTGGTGAGGACCTCCGAGTAGCTAGGAGCTGCTCGATGCTCCATGGTGGGGTGTGTATACTCATCTGTTGTCATTAGATGGTCCTGCCACTCTGTCAGGCGATGCCGATGGTAGTCGAGGAGCAGGTTGTATATCTGCCACGCCAACACCGAAACCCCACGGAAACTAGGATGCACTCCATCTGCAGCGAGTACACTGATTGGGGGAAAGACCTCCAGAGAGTGGTTAAGAAAAAACACATTGTGTTCTCGATGACAAAGTTCAACCAGTTGGCGATTGAAGCTCTCAGCCCGGCGATTGAGTCGGTCCACTGACCGCCAGTTGCTGGAGCGTCGTCGGCGGTTTGGGGCGCGTGGCAGAACTAATGTTGCGTAGATGACTTGCACTTGAGGCCGTTCCGTGCGGATGATGTTAAAGGCCTCGGCGTACCGCTCAATCGCAGTCCGGATGTCGTCGCTGATCAGGTTATTAGCCCCCAAATGTAGTATAAATCCGCTCACCGATGGAGGCACAAAGTCCAGCAGGTTTCGAATGTCGTTGATCTTCGCACCGGGCTGAGTGATGAATGCCGGGGAGCACCGATTCGAGGGGTCGAAGTGGTTAAACAGGTGTTTCGTCTGGGAGTCTCCAATTACTGCCCATGTTGGCGGATGAAGGGGATATTTCCAAAAAACTGTATTAGAAGCGTTGCTAGCAGCCATCGAAGAGATGTAGCACAATAAGGTAAACGTACTTGGTTGCTAGTTTAAAATAAGATGCGAAATTGAGAAACGCTTCGTTTATTGGGAGTCGACGTTTCGGACAGAGCCTGTCCTTTTTCAAGACTGAGGTTACATGGTTCTTGCTTCTCTTCTTAAAGGGTCTCCATCTGTACACGTGTTCGACACCTGAGCCAAAACAAGCCGACACTGCAGAGGGAAGAACGGCTCAGGGAAGAGAACAAAAAGAAAAAATTAACAAAAAATACACAAACGTGGCAGGGGGTGGGGAGGGTAAATGTCGTCGCCCGCCACCCACGTATGCGGTCGCGGGGAGAAAAGAAAAAAGGGGAGGAAAAAAAAAAAAAAAGGAAGAGCGGGAGGGGAATATGGACAGAGAACTGAGTCCTAACACAGCGGACAGCTAGCAAAGTGTATAGAGACAAACAGTGGCCGACGCACAGCATAGATTTGAGGTGCACTCAAATGTTGTCCACTTAAACGAGTAAACAAGATACAATGGAGCAAAAGGGCGGGGAAAAAAAAAAAAAAAAGAAAGACTTCCGCCATGTGCAACTTCTTTGGCAGGATGAGTCAAGGCGGGCAGAGTGGGATTTAACGAGACACACGTGGAGTGTACCTGCACACACCCACACAGGCAACAAAAAAAGGAAAAGAAAAGGCCGGAAACGGAGGCGACTTTGGGGAAGAATCGTCGCGTGGGGCCACTATGAATGGCGGGGGTGCTTAAGTTCTTTGACGGCGCCGCTCTCGTCAAGATGGTCGAACGGGGGAAGGTAAGAACGCTGTGGGCGATGAGGCCATCGGTGTAAGCGTATGGGAGAAAGCTTGCGAGGCCTGTCAGGCCGGAAATCCAAGGTCAGTACTGGATTTGAGGGGGCGTATTGAAGACAAAGCGCCCAGGTTCTCATTAATGCCTTGGGCAATTGTTCCAAACTTATAAATAAAGTACGACTCGCGTTGCTCCCGCTCCCGGGTGTTGTTGAACCCACCCTGTAAGACTGTTAATTTAAGTGCTTCAAATGGGTGTTTTTTGTCATTAATGTGTTTTGACAAGGGGAGGTTAGGTAGAGATAGGGCATGAGCGCGGTGGTTATTAAAGCGAAATCGTAGAGGGTTAACCGTCTGCCCAATGTACTGCATACTGCACACACCACATTCTAGGAGGTAGATAACGTTGGAGGAGTCACAATTAAAGTCGCCATTGATTTTCCATTTAAAGCCTGAGGCTGTGCTTATCGCACAGCTGGTTGTTTGCATATGTTTGCAGACGTGGCATCTACTTTTGGCGCAGGGTCGGCAACCCAACCCAAGGTGGTTATGTGTTTTTGAGTGTACGAGAATGTTTTGAATGTTTTTCGGTCGTCTGTAGACTACGTGAGGGGGAGTAGTGAAAATTTTTGCGAGGCGCTCGCTTTGTTCGAGAATGTTGAAATGTTTTTTAAGGATTTTGTTTACGTTGGGGGGATTACCTGTGTAGGTGAGTACCAAGTTTGCCCGGTGATCTGTTTCTTCGCTGCGTCGACGTCCATCTAGTATTTCATCTCGGTTGAGTTTAGATGCCCTTTCAATTGCATCGTCGACAATGGCGGGGGGATATCTTTGCTTGGTGAGGACCTCTCGCATGCGATTGGAATTTCTCTCGAAGTCTTGATCTTGTGAACAGATTCTTTTAAATCGGTGTGCCTGAGAGTATGGAATACTTGTTTTGGAGTGGCGAGGGTGACAACTTTGAAAGTGTAAGTATTGTTGACGGTCCGTCGGTTTTCTATATACGCTGGTGTTAAGTGAGCCTTCCGTTACCGAAATCTCGACATCTAGGAAGTTAATTGAGGTGTGGGAGTACGCGTGAGTGAATGATATGTTGGGGTGGACAAGGTTGAATTGTTCAATAAAATGTAGGAGTTCTCGCTCTGTGTCAGTCCAAATTAGAAAAATGTCATCCAAATAGCGTTTGTATAGGATGGGCTTGATGAGAGAATCTTGCAAGAATTTAGATTCAATACTATGCATGAAGATGTTGGCGTAGGCGGGGGCCATCCTTGTACCCATGGCTGTGCCATTAATTTGTAAGTAGTGTTGATTGTTGAATTCAAAGTTGTTGTATTCGAGTACGATTTTCGCAAGTATTTCTAGAACACGTGTGGCAGGAGACTCCTCTTTTCTATCTTGTCTGTACGCTTCGGTCAGAGATCTGATGCCATCGGAATGAGGAATATTAGTGTAGAGTGAGATTACATCTAATTACAGGGAGACCGAACCTGTCCAAAAAAGAACGGGATGCATTGAAGGCTCTCAGCAGACGGACAGATATAACCATAAAGCCAGCAGATAAAGGAGGCGGTATAGTAGTAATGGATAGTGAAGCATACATTGAGGAAGGCTTGAGACAACTCTCTAACACTTGCTTCTACCAGCTTCTTGAAAAAGACCCAACTCCACAATACCAACAATATATAGCAGAGACTCTGGATCAGCTTGCGCAAAAAGGGGACATAACCCTAAGGTTATCTAAAGCCCTCCTCGCACCACACCCGTCGCCAGGTCGATTTTACTTACTACCGAAAATCCACAAAAAGGATAATCCTGGCCGCCCTATAGTATCTGGCATTGGCACGATTACAGAACCAATTTCCAGTTACATTGACACACTAATCAGGCATATTCCAACAACACACCCATCCTACATACGAGACACAAACCATTTCCTTCGCGAAATAGAGGGCCTTAAACTTCCGGAAGGTGCCTTTCTGGTAACATTAGATGTAATCTCACTCTACACTAATATTCCTCATTCCGATGGCATCAGATCTCTGACCGAAGCGTACAGACAAGATAGAAAAGAGGAGTCTCCTGCCACACGTGTTCTAGAAATACTTGCGAAAATCGTACTCGAATACAACAACTTTGAATTCAACAATCAACACTACTTACAAATTAATGGCACAGCCATGGGTACAAGGATGGCCCCCGCCTACGCCAACATCTTCATGCATAGTATTGAATCTAAATTCTTGCAAGATTCTCTCATCAAGCCCATCCTATACAAACGCTATTTGGATGACATTTTTCTAATTTGGACTGACACAGAGCGAGAACTCCTACATTTTATTGAACAATTCAACCTTGTCCACCCCAACATATCATTCACTCACGCGTACTCCCACACCTCAATTAACTTCCTAGATGTCGAGATTTCGGTAACGGAAGGCTCACTTAACACCAGCGTATATAGAAAACCGACGGACCGTCAACAATACTTACACTTTCAAAGTTGTCACCCTCGCCACTCCAAAACAAGTATTCCATACTCTCAGGCACACCGATTTAAAAGAATCTGTTCACAAGATCAAGACTTCGAGAGAAATTCCAATCGCATGCGAGAGGTCCTCACCAAGCAAAGATATCCCCCCGCCATTGTCGACGATGCAATTGAAAGGGCATCTAAACTCAACCGAGATGAAATACTAGATGGACGTCGACGCAGCGAAGAAACAGATCACCGGGCAAACTTGGTACTCACCTACACAGGTAATCCCCCCAACGTAAACAAAATCCTTAAAAAACATTTCAACATTCTCGAACAAAGCGAGCGCCTCGCAAAAATTTTCACTACTCCCCCTCACGTAGTCTACAGACGACCGAAAAACATTCAAAACATTCTCGTACACTCAAAAACACATAACCACCTTGGGTTGGGTTGCCGACCCTGCGCCAAAAGTAGATGCCACGTCTGCAAACATATGCAAACAACCAGCTGTGCGATAAGCACAGCCTCAGGCTTTAAATGGAAAATCAATGGCGACTTTAATTGTGACTCCTCCAACGTTATCTACCTCCTAGAATGTGGTGTGTGCAGTATGCAGTACATTGGGCAGACGGTTAACCCTCTACGATTTCGCTTTAATAACCACCGCGCTCATGCCCTATCTCTACCTAACCTCCCCTTGTCAAAACACATTAATGACAAAAAACACCCATTTGAAGCACTTAAATTAACAGTCTTACAGGGTGGGTTCAACAACACCCGGGAGCGGGAGCAACGCGAGTCGTACTTTATTTATAAGTTTGGAACAATTGCCCAAGGCATTAATGAGAACCTGGGCGCTTTGTCTTCAATACGCCCCCTCAAATCCAGTACTGACCTTGGATTTCCGGCCTGACAGGCCTCGCAAGCTTTCTCCCATACGCTTACACCGATGGCCTCATCGCCCACAGCGTTCTTACCTTCCCCCGTTCGACCATCTTGACGAGAGCGGCGCCGTCAAAGAACTTAAGCACCCCCGCCATTCATAGTGGCCCCACGCGACGATTCTTCCCCAAAGTCGCCTCCGTTTCCGGCCTTTTCTTTTCCTTTTTTTGTTGCCTGTGTGGGTGTGTGCAGGTACACTCCACGTGTGTCTCGTTAAATCCCACTCTGCCCGCCTTGACTCATCCTGCCAAAGAAGTTGCACATGGCGGAAGTCTTTCTTTTTTTTTTTTTTTTTTTCCCCGCCCTTTTGCTCCATTGTATCTTGTTTACTCGTTTAAGTGGACAACATTTGAGTGCACCTCAAATCTATGCTGTGCGTCGGCCACTGTTTGTCTCTATACACTTTGCTAGCTGTCCGCTGTGTTAGGACTCAGTTCTCTGTCCATATTCCCCTCCCGCTCTTCCTTTTTTTTTTTTTTTTTCCTCCCCTTTTTTCTTTTCTCCCCGCGACCGCATACGTGGGTGGCGGGCGACGACATTTACCCTCCCCACCCCCTGCCACGTTTGTGTATTTTTTGTTAATTTTTTCTTTTTGTTCTCTTCCCTGAGCCGTTCTTCCCTCTGCAGTGTCGGCTTGTTTTGGCTCAGGTGTCGAACACGTGTACAGATGGAGACCCTTTAAGAAGAGAAGCAAGAACCATGTAACCTCAGTCTTGAAAAAGGACAGGCTCTGTCCGAAACGTCGACTCCCAATAAACGAAGCGTTTCTCAATTTCGCATCTTATTTTAAACTAGCAACCAAGTACGTTTACCTTATTGTGCTACATCTCTTCGATGGCTGCTAGCAACGCTTCTAATACAGTTTTTTGGAAATATCCCCTTCATCCGCCAACATGGGCAGTAATTGGAGACTCCCAGACGAAACACCTGTTTAACCACTTCGACCCCTCGAATCGGTGCTCCCCGGCATTCATCACTCAGCCCGGTGCGAAGATCAACGACATTCGAAACCTGCTGGACTTTGTGCCTCCATCGGTGAGCGGATTTATACTACATTTGGGGGCTAATAACCTGATCAGCGACGACATCCGGACTGCGATTGAGCGGTACGCCGAGGCCTTTAACATCATCCGCACGGAACGGCCTCAAGTGCAAGTCATCTACGCAACATTAGTTCTGCCACGCGCCCCAAACCGCCGACGACGCTCCAGCAACTGGCGGTCAGTGGACCGACTCAATCGCCGGGCTGAGAGCTTCAATCGCCAACTGGTTGAACTTTGTCATCGAGAACACAATGTGTTTTTTCTTAACCACTCTCTGGAGGTCTTTCCCCCAATCAGTGTACTCGCTGCAGATGGAGTGCATCCTAGTTTCCGTGGGGTTTCGGTGTTGGCGTGGCAGATATACAACCTGCTCCTCGACTACCATCGGCATCGCCTGACAGAGTGGCAGGACCATCTAATGACAACAGATGAGTATACACACCCCACCATGGAGCATCGAGCAGCTCCTAGCTACTCGGAGGTCCTCACCAGCCGCCCGAAAAAGGACAGACAAGGTGAAAACTCCCCAACCACACCTCAGATGCATCGACAGGTGGAGGAGCACCGAACACCTGGGTGTCGGGCCAAGATGCCACTACAGCACCCAAGGCTTTCGCGCGATGGAGACAGTACGACATCATCCGTGACCCACCGCCGAGCCCTACTTCCAACACCAACGCGGCCACCTTTTCCCAATGTGGAAAGCAACACGATACCCGCTACCTCCTCCAGGGAAGCGACACGAAAGAGAACCACCGAGAGACCCGAATTAACAAGAGTCCTACGCTCCGGACCCCACCAGCAGCAACCTCCATCCAAGGCTAACCACCAAGATACACCAACCTCCCGAAGCACAGCACAGAAACCCACCGAAAACAGCTCGAAGACTCCAGCAAGTCCCGGCGCAGCCTCAGGCCATCCAGACCAGGCACAGCGACAAACGCCTTCCACTGTGGAAGGCCACATGGGTGCCGACACCAGCTCGAGACCGGAGATCCGAAGCACCCCTCTGTCTCGCTACGATCTCCGAAAGCGATGTGGTTCAGCACAACGCGTTCGTCAACACTGACAATCAGGCCGCGTGAGTACGCCGACTCTCTCTTTCTCACCCTACCGACAGCCCCCCTCAAATAATTCCAAATTTTTAAAGTTGAGAAAAATCGTGGATAAACGAATAAGGCACGAACTCCATATCCATAGCCTAAAGATCTATATGCAATCCAAAATCGCACCAAAAGGTTTACAAATTTCACTAACACCATCAATGGGTAACCTGTGTGATGAGGAAAAGGATAATTGGAATCGTGTACTAGAATCTGCCTCTTTGGATTTGCTTGGAGTTACGATTGGCCATTTTGAGAGGGTCTTGGGGGCTCTGAAAAAAGAAGAGAGTCGTGCTCGTCAACACATTCCCCTAACCGCGCCTGAGGCCGCCGAACTTACGCTCTTTGAGGAAAAGAGAACCCGCGAGGTACGCGAGATAAAACGCAAAAAATTCATTAGGGACGGGATTCCACACCTCGCGTGGACAAACCCAGCTGAACGCGAAGAATCCGAAACGGAGGTAGCTACTAATAATCACCCCATTGTTACGGCAAGCCCCAACAACAAATTCAACGCAACGACACAAACGACATTAATACCGACAACACAAGCAGAACGCTCTGGAACGGGAGCAGCCACTAATGATAAACCCGTTGCTACAAGCTCTGGGTCCGGTTTCCAGGATAGCATTATTAATCTATCATCCAGCGCCCTAACAATTGACGAGAAATCAGTTCTTTCTCGAGGTCTTACGTTCTGCCCCACCACAAGTAAATACAATGAATTCTCAGTTTTAAAAGATTTGGACAATTTTGCACGAATGTTGCGACTGAAAGAATACTTTTGTGACAGGCCCCAACTTAGTGCAGACAGCAGAGAATTCTGCGTTACAAACCAACACTGGACTCCTACCATGGGAAGAGACAAACACTTGGATATGTATATTAATGCGGTCCAGAACGACATAATTCACGCTTACAAAAGCCACACTCCAGGGAGACCGAACCTGTCCAAAAAAGAACGGGATGCATTGAAGGCTCTCAGCAGACGGACAGATATAACCATAAAGCCAGCAGATAAAGGAGGCGGTATAGTAGTAATGGATAGTGAAGCATACATTGAGGAAGGCTTGAGACAACTCTCTAACACTTGCTTCTACCAGCTTCTTGAAAAAGACCCAACTCCACAATACCAACAATATATAGCAGAGACTCTGGATCAGCTTGCGCAAAAAGGGGACATAACCCTAAGGTTATCTAAAGCCCTCCTCGCACCACACCCGTCGCCAGGTCGATTTTACTTACTACCGAAAATCCACAAAAAGGATAATCCTGGCCGCCCTATAGTATCTGGCATTGGCACGATTACAGAACCAATTTCCAGTTACATTGACACACTAATCAGGCATATTCCAACAACACACCCATCCTACATACGAGACACAAACCATTTCCTTCGCGAAATAGAGGGCCTTAAACTTCCGGAAGGTGCCTTTCTGGTAACATTAGATGTAATCTCACTCTACACTAATATTCCTCATTCCGATGGCATCAGATCTCTGACCGAAGCGTACAGACAAGATAGAAAAGAGGAGTCTCCTGCCACACGTGTTCTAGAAATACTTGCGAAAATCGTACTCGAATACAACAACTTTGAATTCAACAATCAACACTACTTACAAATTAATGGCACAGCCATGGGTACAAGGATGGCCCCCGCCTACGCCAACATCTTCATGCATAGTATTGAATCTAAATTCTTGCAAGATTCTCTCATCAAGCCCATCCTATACAAACGCTATTTGGATGACATTTTTCTAATTTGGACTGACACAGAGCGAGAACTCCTACATTTTATTGAACAATTCAACCTTGTCCACCCCAACATATCATTCACTCACGCGTACTCCCACACCTCAATTAACTTCCTAGATGTCGAGATTTCGGTAACGGAAGGCTCACTTAACACCAGCGTATATAGAAAACCGACGGACCGTCAACAATACTTACACTTTCAAAGTTGTCACCCTCGCCACTCCAAAACAAGTATTCCATACTCTCAGGCACACCGATTTAAAAGAATCTGTTCACAAGATCAAGACTTCGAGAGAAATTCCAATCGCATGCGAGAGGTCCTCACCAAGCAAAGATATCCCCCCGCCATTGTCGACGATGCAATTGAAAGGGCATCTAAACTCAACCGAGATGAAATACTAGATGGACGTCGACGCAGCGAAGAAACAGATCACCGGGCAAACTTGGTACTCACCTACACAGGTAATCCCCCCAACGTAAACAAAATCCTTAAAAAACATTTCAACATTCTCGAACAAAGCGAGCGCCTCGCAAAAATTTTCACTACTCCCCCTCACGTAGTCTACAGACGACCGAAAAACATTCAAAACATTCTCGTACACTCAAAAACACATAACCACCTTGGGTTGGGTTGCCGACCCTGCGCCAAAAGTAGATGCCACGTCTGCAAACATATGCAAACAACCAGCTGTGCGATAAGCACAGCCTCAGGCTTTAAATGGAAAATCAATGGCGACTTTAATTGTGACTCCTCCAACGTTATCTACCTCCTAGAATGTGGTGTGTGCAGTATGCAGTACATTGGGCAGACGGTTAACCCTCTACGATTTCGCTTTAATAACCACCGCGCTCATGCCCTATCTCTACCTAACCTCCCCTTGTCAAAACACATTAATGACAAAAAACACCCATTTGAAGCACTTAAATTAACAGTCTTACAGGGTGGGTTCAACAACACCCGGGAGCGGGAGCAACGCGAGTCGTACTTTATTTATAAGTTTGGAACAATTGCCCAAGGCATTAATGAGAACCTGGGCGCTTTGTCTTCAATACGCCCCCTCAAATCCAGTACTGACCTTGGATTTCCGGCCTGACAGGCCTCGCAAGCTTTCTCCCATACGCTTACACCGATGGCCTCATCGCCCACAGCGTTCTTACCTTCCCCCGTTCGACCATCTTGACGAGAGCGGCGCCGTCAAAGAACTTAAGCACCCCCGCCATTCATAGTGGCCCCACGCGACGATTCTTCCCCAAAGTCGCCTCCGTTTCCGGCCTTTTCTTTTCCTTTTTTTGTTGCCTGTGTGGGTGTGTGCAGGTACACTCCACGTGTGTCTCGTTAAATCCCACTCTGCCCGCCTTGACTCATCCTGCCAAAGAAGTTGCACATGGCGGAAGTCTTTCTTTTTTTTTTTTTTTTTTTCCCCGCCCTTTTGCTCCATTGTATCTTGTTTACTCGTTTAAGTGGACAACATTTGAGTGCACCTCAAATCTATGCTGTGCGTCGGCCACTGTTTGTCTCTATACACTTTGCTAGCTGTCCGCTGTGTTAGGACTCAGTTCTCTGTCCATATTCCCCTCCCGCTCTTCCTTTTTTTTTTTTTTTTTCCTCCCCTTTTTTCTTTTCTCCCCGCGACCGCATACGTGGGTGGCGGGCGACGACATTTACCCTCCCCACCCCCTGCCACGTTTGTGTATTTTTTGTTAATTTTTTCTTTTTGTTCTCTTCCCTGAGCCGTTCTTCCCTCTGCAGTGTCGGCTTGTTTTGGCTCAGGTGTCGAACACGTGTACAGATGGAGACCCTTTAAGAAGAGAAGCAAGAACCATGTAACCTCAGTCTTGAAAAAGGACAGGCTCTGTCCGAAACGTCGACTCCCAATAAACGAAGCGTTTCTCAATTTCGCATCTTATTTTAAACTAGCAACCAAGTACGTTTACCTTATTGTGCTACATCTCTTCGATGGCTGCTAGCAACGCTTCTAATACAGTTTTTTGGAAATATCCCCTTCATCCGCCAACATGGGCAGTAATTGGAGACTCCCAGACGAAACACCTGTTTAACCACTTCGACCCCTCGAATCGGTGCTCCCCGGCATTCATCACTCAGCCCGGTGCGAAGATCAACGACATTCGAAACCTGCTGGACTTTGTGCCTCCATCGGTGAGCGGATTTATACTACATTTGGGGGCTAATAACCTGATCAGCGACGACATCCGGACTGCGATTGAGCGGTACGCCGAGGCCTTTAACATCATCCGCACGGAACGGCCTCAAGTGCAAGTCATCTACGCAACATTAGTTCTGCCACGCGCCCCAAACCGCCGACGACGCTCCAGCAACTGGCGGTCAGTGGACCGACTCAATCGCCGGGCTGAGAGCTTCAATCGCCAACTGGTTGAACTTTGTCATCGAGAACACAATGTGTTTTTTCTTAACCACTCTCTGGAGGTCTTTCCCCCAATCAGTGTACTCGCTGCAGATGGAGTGCATCCTAGTTTCCGTGGGGTTTCGGTGTTGGCGTGGCAGATATACAACCTGCTCCTCGACTACCATCGGCATCGCCTGACAGAGTGGCAGGACCATCTAATGACAACAGATGAGTATACACACCCCACCATGGAGCATCGAGCAGCTCCTAGCTACTCGGAGGTCCTCACCAGCCGCCCGAAAAAGGACAGACAAGGTGAAAACTCCCCAACCACACCTCAGATGCATCGACAGGTGGAGGAGCACCGAACACCTGGGTGTCGGGCCAAGATGCCACTACAGCACCCAAGGCTTTCGCGCGATGGAGACAGTACGACATCATCCGTGACCCACCGCCGAGCCCTACTTCCAACACCAACGCGGCCACCTTTTCCCAATGTGGAAAGCAACACGATACCCGCTACCTCCTCCAGGGAAGCGACACGAAAGAGAACCACCGAGAGACCCGAATTAACAAGAGTCCTACGCTCCGGACCCCACCAGCAGCAACCTCCATCCAAGGCTAACCACCAAGATACACCAACCTCCCGAAGCACAGCACAGAAACCCACCGAAAACAGCTCGAAGACTCCAGCAAGTCCCGGCGCAGCCTCAGGCCATCCAGACCAGGCACAGCGACAAACGCCTTCCACTGTGGAAGGCCACATGGGTGCCGACACCAGCTCGAGACCGGAGATCCGAAGCACCCCTCTGTCTCGCTACGATCTCCGAAAGCGATGTGGTTCAGCACAACGCGTTCGTCAACACTGACAATCAGGCCGCGTGAGTACGCCGACTCTCTCTTTCTCACCCTACCGACAGCCCCCCTCAAATAATTCCAAATTTTTAAAGTTGAGAAAAATCGTGGATAAACGAATAAGGCACGAACTCCATATCCATAGCCTAAAGATCTATATGCAATCCAAAATCGCACCAAAAGGTTTACAAATTTCACTAACACCATCAATGGGTAACCTGTGTGATGAGGAAAAGGATAATTGGAATCGTGTACTAGAATCTGCCTCTTTGGATTTGCTTGGAGTTACGATTGGCCATTTTGAGAGGGTCTTGGGGGCTCTGAAAAAAGAAGAGAGTCGTGCTCGTCAACACATTCCCCTAACCGCGCCTGAGGCCGCCGAACTTACGCTCTTTGAGGAAAAGAGAACCCGCGAGGTACGCGAGATAAAACGCAAAAAATTCATTAGGGACGGGATTCCACACCTCGCGTGGACAAACCCAGCTGAACGCGAAGAATCCGAAACGGAGGTAGCTACTAATAATCACCCCATTGTTACGGCAAGCCCCAACAACAAATTCAACGCAACGACACAAACGACATTAATACCGACAACACAAGCAGAACGCTCTGGAACGGGAGCAGCCACTAATGATAAACCCGTTGCTACAAGCTCTGGGTCCGGTTTCCAGGATAGCATTATTAATCTATCATCCAGCGCCCTAACAATTGACGAGAAATCAGTTCTTTCTCGAGGTCTTACGTTCTGCCCCACCACAAGTAAATACAATGAATTCTCAGTTTTAAAAGATTTGGACAATTTTGCACGAATGTTGCGACTGAAAGAATACTTTTGTGACAGGCCCCAACTTAGTGCAGACAGCAGAGAATTCTGCGTTACAAACCAACACTGGACTCCTACCATGGGAAGAGACAAACACTTGGATATGTATATTAATGCGGTCCAGAACGACATAATTCACGCTTACAAAAGCCACACTCCAGGGAGACCGAACCTGTCCAAAAAAGAACGGGATGCATTGAAGGCTCTCAGCAGACGGACAGATATAACCATAAAGCCAGCAGATAAAGGAGGCGGTATAGTAGTAATGGATAGTGAAGCATACATTGAGGAAGGCTTGAGACAACTCTCTAACACTTGCTTCTACCAGCTTCTTGAAAAAGACCCAACTCCACAATACCAACAATATATAGCAGAGACTCTGGATCAGCTTGCGCAAAAAGGGGACATAACCCTAAGGTTATCTAAAGCCCTCCTCGCACCACACCCGTCGCCAGGTCGATTTTACTTACTACCGAAAATCCACAAAAAGGATAATCCTGGCCGCCCTATAGTATCTGGCATTGGCACGATTACAGAACCAATTTCCAGTTACATTGACACACTAATCAGGCATATTCCAACAACACACCCATCCTACATACGAGACACAAACCATTTCCTTCGCGAAATAGAGGGCCTTAAACTTCCGGAAGGTGCCTTTCTGGTAACATTAGATGTAATCTCACTCTACACTAATATTCCTCATTCCGATGGCATCAGATCTCTGACCGAAGCGTACAGACAAGATAGAAAAGAGGAGTCTCCTGCCACACGTGTTCTAGAAATACTTGCGAAAATCGTACTCGAATACAACAACTTTGAATTCAACAATCAACACTACTTACAAATTAATGGCACAGCCATGGGTACAAGGATGGCCCCCGCCTACGCCAACATCTTCATGCATAGTATTGAATCTAAATTCTTGCAAGATTCTCTCATCAAGCCCATCCTATACAAACGCTATTTGGATGACATTTTTCTAATTTGGACTGACACAGAGCGAGAACTCCTACATTTTATTGAACAATTCAACCTTGTCCACCCCAACATATCATTCACTCACGCGTACTCCCACACCTCAATTAACTTCCTAGATGTCGAGATTTCGGTAACGGAAGGCTCACTTAACACCAGCGTATATAGAAAACCGACGGACCGTCAACAATACTTACACTTTCAAAGTTGTCACCCTCGCCACTCCAAAACAAGTATTCCATACTCTCAGGCACACCGATTTAAAAGAATCTGTTCACAAGATCAAGACTTCGAGAGAAATTCCAATCGCATGCGAGAGGTCCTCACCAAGCAAAGATATCCCCCCGCCATTGTCGACGATGCAATTGAAAGGGCATCTAAACTCAACCGAGATGAAATACTAGATGGACGTCGACGCAGCGAAGAAACAGATCACCGGGCAAACTTGGTACTCACCTACACAGGTAATCCCCCCAACGTAAACAAAATCCTTAAAAAACATTTCAACATTCTCGAACAAAGCGAGCGCCTCGCAAAAATTTTCACTACTCCCCCTCACGTAGTCTACAGACGACCGAAAAACATTCAAAACATTCTCGTACACTCAAAAACACATAACCACCTTGGGTTGGGTTGCCGACCCTGCGCCAAAAGTAGATGCCACGTCTGCAAACATATGCAAACAACCAGCTGTGCGATAAGCACAGCCTCAGGCTTTAAATGGAAAATCAATGGCGACTTTAATTGTGACTCCTCCAACGTTATCTACCTCCTAGAATGTGGTGTGTGCAGTATGCAGTACATTGGGCAGACGGTTAACCCTCTACGATTTCGCTTTAATAACCACCGCGCTCATGCCCTATCTCTACCTAACCTCCCCTTGTCAAAACACATTAATGACAAAAAACACCCATTTGAAGCACTTAAATTAACAGTCTTACAGGGTGGGTTCAACAACACCCGGGAGCGGGAGCAACGCGAGTCGTACTTTATTTATAAGTTTGGAACAATTGCCCAAGGCATTAATGAGAACCTGGGCGCTTTGTCTTCAATACGCCCCCTCAAATCCAGTACTGACCTTGGATTTCCGGCCTGACAGGCCTCGCAAGCTTTCTCCCATACGCTTACACCGATGGCCTCATCGCCCACAGCGTTCTTACCTTCCCCCGTTCGACCATCTTGACGAGAGCGGCGCCGTCAAAGAACTTAAGCACCCCCGCCATTCATAGTGGCCCCACGCGACGATTCTTCCCCAAAGTCGCCTCCGTTTCCGGCCTTTTCTTTTCCTTTTTTTGTTGCCTGTGTGGGTGTGTGCAGGTACACTCCACGTGTGTCTCGTTAAATCCCACTCTGCCCGCCTTGACTCATCCTGCCAAAGAAGTTGCACATGGCGGAAGTCTTTCTTTTTTTTTTTTTTTTTTTTTTCCCCGCCCTTTTGCTCCATTGTATCTTGTTTACTCGTTTAAGTGGACAACATTTGAGTGCACCTCAAATCTATGCTGTGCGTCGGCCACTGTTTGTCTCTATACACTTTGCTAGCTGTCCGCTGTGTTAGGACTCAGTTCTCTGTCCATATTCCCCTCCCGCTCTTCCTTTTTTTTTTTTTTTTCCTCCCCTTTTTTCTTTTCTCCCCGCGACCGCATACGTGGGTGGCGGGCGACGACATTTACCCTCCCCACCCCCTGCCACGTTTGTGTATTTTTTGTTAATTTTTTCTTTTTGTTCTCTTCCCTGAGCCGTTCTTCCCTCTGCAGTGTCGGCTTGTTTTGGCTCAGGTGTCGAACACGTGTACAGATGGAGACCCTTTAAGAAGAGAAGCAAGAACCATGTAACCTCAGTCTTGAAAAAGGACAGGCTCTGTCCGAAACGTCGACTCCCAATAAACGAAGCGTTTCTCAATTTCGCATCTTATTTTAAACTAGCAACCAAGTACGTTTACCTTATTGTGCTATATATATATATATATATATATGTATGATGCGAAATTGAGAAACGCTTCGTTTATTGGGAGTCGACGTTTCGGACAGAGCCTGTCCTTTTTCAAGATATATATATATATATATATATATATATATATCTATATATATATATATATATATATATGCTACTGACGTTCTTCTGGCAGCATATGATATCATTTGCAGTTATAATATTGCAGTGTGTGTGTGTGTGTGTGTGTGTGTGTGTGTGTGTGTGTGTGTGTGTGTGTGTGTGTGTGTGTGTGTGTGTGTGTGTGTGTGTGTGTGTGTGTGTGTGTGTGTGTGTGTGTGTGTGCGTGTGTGTGTGTGTTATAACTGCAAATGATATCATATGCTGCGAGAACAACGTCAGTAGCAGTGGCAACACTTCATTGTTAGTGAGGTTATCGCAATCGGAAATTGTTCGTGGAAGGAATGAGTATTTAATTTGAGCCCATGGGGCGTGACAACGTTTTTAGGCCTGTTTTTGGAGGAGAGTTGGGCCTAGAGCATCTGTATGTGAGACAGTTGGTTGCCCGTTTCTGCTTTTTTCGTGATTGTTCCCATCCGATTATTCGAGCATTCTTGCAGGTTAACTTCGTGACTCTACTTCCGAACTTCATACTTTCTTCCAACTTTACTGAACGCCCCAGTTTACTAGGCTTTGTGCAGGAAGTTTATGCCTCCGTGCGTTTTTTGACAGTTCTTTTTTAAAATGAGTACTGTAAGATGGGTATTGGGATGGTTAGAGTACTGTGCGCCGGCGGTAGACACAGAGACACAGGCCTCGTAGACACAGAGGTCGAGCACCACGAGCACACACACAAAGCGATGGCAATGCCGCTCAACACAACGGTAAGAAGTTCGTCGTCGTCTTCGCTTGAACAGGAACTTCTTCGTCGTTACAACTGCCCCCCGGGCAGAAGAGGAGCCATCCTGGCGACTTACGGCGTAGGTGGGACGGCCGGGTCATAATACGGCTTGAGGCGCTGGACGTGAACAGTCTCGCGTCCGCGCCGGCGAAGATCAGGAGACGGCATCGGCGGTTCCACCACGTAATTAACAGGCGAGGTGCGTTCCACAACTCGGTAGGGTCCGTGAAACTTTGAAAGAAGTTTCGAGGAGAGGCCCGGAGTACTGGATGGAATCCAGAGCCACACGAGGCTACCAGAAGAAAAGTGCGGGGACGTGTGATGGCTGTCGTGGCGGGATTTCCGACGGTATTGGGCCTCAGTTGTGAGAGAACGGGCGATTTGGCGACACTCTTCTGCGTGTCGTGCAGCTTGCGAAATAGGAGTACACTCAGATGCGTCAGGCTGGTATGGGAGAATGGTATCGAGTGGAGCAGAAGGATGACGGCCGTAAAGAAGATAGAACGGTGAGAAGCCGGTAGTCGACTGCGTTGCGGTGTTGTAGGTGTACGTCACATACGGAAGGACGAGATCCCAATTGGAATGGTCTGATGAGACGTATATAGAGAGCATATCACCGAGGGTACGGTTAAATCTTTCTGTAAGGCCGTTAGTTTGCGGGTGATAGGCAGAGCTTGTTCGGTGAATGATGTTGCACTGGCGGAGCAAGGCTTTGACAACTTCCGATAAGAAAACGCGGCCTCTGTCACTCAGCAGTTCGCGCGGTGCGCCGTGGCGAAGAATGAACCGTCGCAAAATGAAGGAGGCTACGTCAGACGCTGAGGCGGATGGAAGGGCGGCGGTTTCTGCATACCTCGTCAAGTGGTCAACGGCGACGATAGCCTAACGGTTACCGGCTGCAGTGTAGGGAAGAGGTCCATACAAATCAATGCCGACACGGTCGAATGGGCGCGGTGGGCAAGGTAGCGGCTGCAACTCGCCTGCAGAACGGTGAGCAGGGGGCTTGCGACGTTGGCAGGGCAGGCATGAGCGGATGTGCTTAAGGATGAAGTTATACATTCCGCGCCAATAGTAACGCAGCCGGATCCGATTGTATGTTTTGAAGACTCCTGCGTGTCCGCATTGTGGGTCAGCGTAGAAATAATCACAGACTTGCGAGCGGAGATGGCGAGGAACAACTAATAACCACTTGCGACCATCTGCGCTGTAGTTGCGGCGGTAAAGGAGATTGTCACGAATGGCGAAGTGAGAAGCTTGGCGACGGAGAGCGCGTGATGGAGAAGCCGCCGTAGGGTTGGAGAGGAAATCAAGCAGAGACGCAATCCAAGGGTCCATGCGCTGCGCTGAAGGCATGTCGTCGATGTGAAGCAACGGAGGGGAGTCTTCGAGTGTTGAGAGGCCGGCGAGCTCAACCGGAAGGGGGCAGCGAGAAAGGGCGTCGGCATCTTGGTGCTTGCGTCCGGAGCGATAAACTACGCGGGCGTCGTATTGCTGCAGACGAAGAGCCCATCTTGCGAGGCGGCCGGAGGGGTCTTTCAGTGAGGATAACCAGCAAAGCCCATGGTGGTTCGTCACGACGTCAAAGGGACGACCATAGAGATAAGGGCGGAATTTGGTAAGAGCCCAAACGATAGCCAAACACTCTTTTTCCGTTACTGAGTAATTGGACTCTGCCTTCGTCAGGGTGCGGCTTGCATAGGCGACAACGTACTCAGCAAAGCCAGGTTTGCGCTGCGCGAGTACAGCCCCGAGGCCAACACCACTGGCGTCGGTGTGGACCTCGGTAGGGGCCGTCGGGTCGAAATGACGCAGGATAGGTGGTGCGGTGAGGATGCGGCGTAAGGTGTAAAACGCGTTGTCGCATGCGGGTGACCACTGTGAAAAGTCGGAGCGGCTGGATAGGAGTTGTGTTAAAGGGGCAGCAATCGAAGCAAAGTCTCGAATAAACCTACGAAAGTAGGAACACAGGCCAAGGAAGCTGCGCAGTTCTTTGACAGATGTAGGCTTGGGAAAAGCAGCGACCGCACGAAGTTTGGCTGGGTCTGGAGAAACGCCTTCCTTGGAGACAACGTGCCCTAAGATAGTGAGTTTACGAGCGGCAAAACGGCATTTCTTCAAGTTTAGCTGCAAACCGGCCTCAGAAAGGCAGTTCAAGACGTGCCTCAGGCGATGGAGGTGGGTGTCAAAGTCCGCAGAAAAGACGACGATGTCGTCGAGGTAGCAGAGGCATACCTTCCATTTTAATCCCCGCAAAATGGTGTCTATCATCCTCTCAAATGTTGCAGGCGCATTACAAAGGCCGAAAGGCATAACTGTAAATTCGTATAAGCCGTCGGGGGTTACAAAAGCGGTTTTGGGGCGATCGGCCGCTTCCATGAGGACCTGCCAATATCCGGAACGAAGATCGAGGGAAGAAAATAGTTCGGCCCCTTGCAAACAGTCCAAAGCGTCATCGATGCGCGGAAGAGGGTAGACATCCTTCCGCGTAATCTTATTAAGGCGGCGGTAGTCGACACAAAATCGGATGGAGCCGTCTTTCTTCTTGACCAGCACAACAGGCGAAGCCCAAGGGCTACTGGAGGGCTGGATCACGCCGTCTTGGAGCATTTTATCAACTTGCTCTTCGATAGCATGGCGCTCGGTGGCAGATACACGATAGGTGCGCTGCCGCACTGGTGCGTGGTTGCCGGTGTCGATACGATGGGTGACCGTTGAAGTTTGACCCAAGGAACTCCGATGACAATCGAAGGAGGAGCGGAACTGGTGAAGGAGGTTAAGAAGCTGCGTCCGTTGCGGGGAAGGAAGATCGGTGGCGATAGAGCGAAGGAAGAGGTCTGTAGCGGAGGAATCAGGCGCAGAAGATGGAAGGCTGAGCGCAGTCATGGCTAGATGAGGCGAATCGGCGGGGTCCTCACAGGTGAGAATGGACGCAATAGATTGTACACTGCCGAGACATTCGCCACGGCGCAAAGCAGTAGGGAAGGAAAACGGGTTAGAGACCCATAGCACGGAGAGGCCAGCAGAAATAGTGAGCACAGCGTAGGGCAGCGGGAGGGACTTGCGGCGCAGGAAAGTGCAGGCCGGCGTGAAGAGAACAACGTCATCACAAACAGAGTCACAAGAGATGCTTACAAGCGCAGTGGAGCTGGGAGGAAGGACGATGTCTTCGGTGACGATGGCTTTAGCGCAGGGAACAGAAGGAGCAGCGTCTGGCGAGACATTAGGCAAAGCGGAGAACCCAACTTCTGCGCGAGCGCAGTCGATGACAGCTTCGTGACGCGACAGGAAATCCCACCCTAAAATTAAAGAATGTGAACAAGAAGGCAGCACGACGAACTCGATGTAGTATAGTGTGTCCTGGATTCGAACTCGAGCGGTGCATGCTGCTAACGGCGTAATCGGCTGTGCGCTGGCCGTGCGCAGCGTTAGTCCCGAAACTGGCGTCCTAACTTTCTTTAAAGAAGTACAGGGTCGTCCACTCTAAGTACGAACACGGCGCAGCGTGGCCGCGCTCCGCGGGGCGCGAGCGCATCCGGCGCGGCCGCGCATCGAAGCTCTGCGGCGCAGGCGCACACGGGCCTGGAGGCGGTGCTTTGTGTCGTCTGCTACAGCGCGGGTGAGCACAGTGCTTGCTCTGCGGTGAAGCGCACCTAACTTTCTGCATGATTACAGCGCTCGTGTGCGCCGAGACAGCACTGCGGGAAAGCGCACCAACTACAGCGCGTTATGGCTGGTTGCGCGTACGACAACCCAGCGGCCTCTCGTCTCAGTGCCACGATCTCGGTGATATGCAGGTATTGCTGAAAACTTGTCATTTCAGGTTTGAATTTATTTGGTTTATGCGGTTTAACTTCCGAACGCGACATAGACTACAATGGAGGTTATAGCCGAGGACCCCAGATTTTTGTCGACCATGTGGGGATTTTTAACGTGCGCAGATATCCCACAGTAAACGGATGCCTTGCGTTTCGCATCCGTTGGAACGGGGCGGCCGCAGTCAGGGTCAGACGAGCGACTTCCATTCCGAACACTTTGGCTTCTGTTAGATATATGTCTTACCCTTACTGCAGCGGCCCTGTTCCAATGGAGGCGAAACGCAAGGCATCCGTTTACTGTGGGATATCTGCGCACGTTAACAACCCCAATGGGGTCGACGATAATCGGGGGTCCTCTATGTCGCTTTCGGACGTTAAACCCCATAAGCCAAATCAATTCAAACCTGAAATGACAAGTTTACAGCAATACCTGCATATCACCGAGATCGTGGCACTGAGACGAGAGGCCGCTGGGTTGTACGCGCAACCAGCCATAACGCGCTGTAGTTGGTGCGCTTTCCCGCAGTGCTGTCTCGGCGCACGCGAGCGCTGTAATCATTCAGAAAGTTAGGTGCGCTTCACCGCACAGCAAGCACTGTGCGCACCCGCGCTGTAGCAGACGACACAAAGCACCGCCTCCAGGCCCGTGTGCGCCTGCGCCGCAGAGCTTCGATGCGCGGCCGCGCCGGATGCGCTCGCGCCCCGCGGAGCGCGGCCACGCTGCGCCGTGTTCGTACTTAGAGTGGACGACCCTGTACATAACTTTTCGTCCATTACCGAAATCGCTGCACCGGTGTCTATCAGAGCCATCACAGACACGCCCTCAACAAAAACATCAATAAGATTCGCAGGTGATCGATGAGGTCTTCGAAATTCAGACGGGGGCGCAGTTCTTGCCTCCGGAACTGCGGCGCCTAGTTTTCCTGCTCAGAAGAATTAGGGCGACGTCGCATGGGGGAGATAGAGCGGCGTCGTGGCGAAGGGGAGCGGCGGCTGGAGAGGGCTGAACGATCAGGGGAGTAAGGACGACTTGGCGTTTGGTCGACAGCCTCAGAATATTGACGGGTTGGAGGCCAGTACCCCGAAGATTGCGCGCGTGGTGCTGGCGCTTGGAGATGGCGACGGCAGTAGCGCGCGACGTGGCCAGGCACTCCGCAAGTGTAGCATACAGGACGGTTGTCACTCGTGCGCCACGGATTGCTTGCTCTTCGAGCTGGTCGCAGGGAAGGTGAACACGCTTGCACAGGCACGTACATTGTAGGATAGGACGACGGCGGGGGCTGTACTAGAACGTCGGCGTAAGTCCGAGGACCGGCTACAGGTCTTGGGGCGACGTCGGCGCAAGGCATGGGACTGGTGACAGACCTTGGAGCAGCATCGGCGTAAATCAAGGGTGCGGTGACAGGTGGCGGAGGATGGAAGGATGGAAGCGCCTCAGTAACCTGGTGTTGTATGGCCTGTCGAAGAGCCGGGGCCAAATGAGGCGGCGCCTGTTGAGGGCTAGGCAGAAGAGAAAGTTGCCGAGCTACCTCTTCACGGACGAAATCTTTGATTTGCTGCAGCATAGAGGTGTTGTCAGCTGCAGGCGCCAGTCCAGAAAGCGATTCAACCTGGGCTTGGTGTTGCCGAGTCAGTAATCGCTGTTTGCGCAGCTCCTCGAAGCTCTGGCAGAGCGTGAACACATCCTTAACGGTGCGCAAGTCGCGGGCCAATAGCATCTGAAAGGCATCATCGTCGATACCTTTCAAGATGTGTTTTATCTTGTCGGCTTCGGACATGTTCGCATTGACACGTTTGCATAAGTCAATGGCTTCTTCTATATAGCTGGTGAAGCTTTCGCCGACGTGCTGCGAGCGCTCACGCAAACGCTGTTCAGCCCGAAGTTTCAGGACAGTGGGGCGACCAAAGACTCCGGCAAGCTTCGTTTTGAAGGCCGCCCATGTTCGGATGTCTCCCTCATGGTTCCGATACCAGAGGTTAGCGACCCCCGTTAGATAAAAAATTACGTTGTTCAGCTTCGTATCGTCGTCCCATCTATTGTACAGGCTCACCCGTTCGTATGACGTGAGCCAGTCTTCCACGTCATTCTCATCGGCTCCGCTGAAGATTGCCGGATCTCGCTGGCGAAGGGAGCCAGCGCAGATGAGAGCTGGTCCCGTTTGCACAGATTGGGTTTGGGCGTCTTCTGGCATTTCAAGAGTGGGAAGAGTGCGGTTACGCAGCTCCACGATGGAGATTTCTACCCCGCACCTCCACCAAATGTAAGATGGGTACTGGGATGTTTAGAGTACTGTGCACCGGCGGTAGACACAGAGACACAGGCCTCGTAGACACAGAGGTCGAGCACCACGAGCACACACACAAAGCGATGGCAATGCCGCTCAACACAACGGTAAGAAGTTCGTCGTCGTCTTCGCTTGAACAGGAACTTCTTCGTCGTTAGAGTACTTATATGCGGTTTCGCGCAAAAATCTGTACAAAGATTTCATATCCACGTTCTGCCGGCCCCCATACTATTGTTCTGTCTACTTTGGGCTCATGGGTCACGATTATTTAAACCGAGTGCGTAAAATGCCAATTTCTCCTTGCACCTAAACATTTTTCTATAAATTACACACCGAAACTCTACCTGTCAACACGTGGCTCGATAGGAAAAACATTTTTGTGTTTTCTGTAAACTGTCGCTTGTGCAATGTGCCTGAAACAATTGAACATTGTTTTATACACTGCAAAGACGTGATTTCGTTCTGGGAAGTTTTGCACAGGACGCTACAGAGAGATATTCTCCTAAATTCCTACAGTGTCCGCTACCTTGTTGTTTCCCAACCTGAATAGAAACCCGATATGATTCTTCAGATTCAACTTCATACCTTTTTGAAAACGTGCCTGCAAGACCGCAACGTTGAACCTCTCGTTTCTCCCAGAATTCATTTTAGCCGAATGTTGCTGCAGGTAACGGACATTTACAAAGAGCTGCACTTTATACCGGATTGGTTTCCTCTCCTGATGCGCTCTATATCCTTACCGGTCTTTTAGTTCTACGTTTCCTATCATGTTTGTGCCACGTAGCGCCTACCGAGGTTCACTGTAAATAGTTTTTTTGTGTGTGTATACACAGACACATATCTATTGTAATAAAGAGAATTGGGGTTTGCTGCCTCAGCGGCTAGCGCTGCCGAAGGAGAGGAAGATGACAGAAGAAGACAGAAGACGAAGCTGACGAAGCTCGGGTGCGCGCTTGCGAACGCCGGCCTGCTGAGCAGCACTGCTGGGTCAAGGACTGTGCCCGACCACAAGAACTGTGCGAGTTTCCACATTACACTTGGTGGAGGTGCTCCTTGTTCTCCCCGTGGAACTACGCCACGATGCCCAGGATACCAGGCTCTACCACGACGTCCGACACCTCGGTCCAACCTGCGCAGGCTGTCATCTGTTCCGGTGCCGTCCGTCAGCGCGACCCGACAGTCTTCAGCGGCACTGACGACACCGACGTAGAAGATTGGCTGGCCTCTTACGAACGCGTGAGCGCCTACAACAAATGGGATGACGTCGTTAAGCTCACGAACGTCATCTTCTACTTGACTGACGTCGCCAACTTGTGGTTCCGCAACCACGAGGCGGATTTTACTACCTGGGCGGCTCTCAAAACCAGCCTGACTGACGTCTTCGGCCGCCCCGCTGTCCGAAAACTTCGCGCCGAACAACGTCTGCGCAGTCGTGCCCAGCAAAATGGCGAGAATTTCACCAGCTACATCGAGGACGTTGTTGACTTGTGTAAACGGCTCAATCCATCTATGAGCGAGGGTGACAAAATCAAGCACATTCTGAAAGGGATTGAGGACGACGCATTTCAAATGCTCGTGTCTAAAGATCCTCAAACCGTCTCAGACGTCGTCTCTTTGTGTCAGAGCTACGACGAGCTCCGAAAACAGCGTCATGCCACCCGGCGTGTCATTTGCACGGACGACAACCTTTCGAGCTTGGCGGTAGGCGGTCCTGCTAACGACCAGCCGACCCTTCTTCAGCACATCAAGCAGTGTGCGAGAGGAGGTCGCCCGTCAGTTATCGATGGTTACCTCCCAACCCGCCACAACGCCATCACTATCGCCTTCGATTCAGCGTGTAATCCAGGAGCAGGTAGCTGAGGTCCTGCCGCCCACTAATTCACCTACTCTGGTCACTGCACCGTTGACATACGCAGAAGCAGTCGTCCGGCCACGACCTCAGCCGGTTCTTCCAACTTATGCGCCGCCTGTCAACGTCTACCCTCAGCAGCAGCTCGCCCCTGCACTGCCACGCACTCACCATCCTTTGCCTCGCACCGGTCCCCGCCCTGTGAATCCGTGGCGCACCCCTGATAACCGCCCCATATGCTATGCCTGCGGTCTCGCTGGTCATGTGGCCCGCTGGTGCCGCACGCGAGGATCCGGTCCTTACGACTACGGGCGCTCGCCAACGTACGGCGCTTCATTTCCCTCCGTCCCTGTCTCTTCTCCTCTGCCGCCTCCGAATCCCTCTCCGCCTCGCTCCGACTCTTACAACCGAAGCCATCGGTCACCGTCTCCTCGACGCCGTTCGCTCTCTCCTATGCGCCGCCGGTCCCCACCTCTTCAAGCGGAAAACTAGGCGCCGCAGTTCCGGAGGCAAGAACTGCGCCGTCAACGACCGTCTCAAGCCCTATGAACGTTATTGAAGTTATCGTTGAAGGTATTCCTGTTGACGCGCTTATTGACACTGGTGCTGCCGTGTCCATCATTAGTCGTAACTTGTGCCGCAAATTAAAAAAAGTGATGACGCCGCTTTCCGACCTTTCGCTTCGCACCGCCAGCGCTGACCCCATTCGCCCTATCGCAGCGTGCACTGCCCGCCTCGTCATCCAAGGCCTCCCATACACCATTGAGTTCTTCGTTCTCGCCCGCTCCTCTCATGACATCATCCTCGGGTGGGATTTTCTGTCCGCGCATCACACCATCATTGACTGTGCACGTGCGGAAATTGATTTGTCGCCGCTGTGTGATGCTCTTGTGGACGCCTCCCCTGTTACCGCCGCGCCTATTCTCGCCGCTGACGACGTCGACGTGCCACCTTTATCTTCTGTTCTCGTGCCGCTGACTTGTGCTGCCCTCTCTGACGCTACTGTCCTTTATTCACCCTCACCTCTTTGTGCGCACCGCAAGTCTGTCTTGCTCCCTCATGCCGTGCTCACACTTGCTGGTGGTTGTGGCGCTCTGTACGTCGCGAACCCGTTGCCTTTCCCCACTACTTTACTTCGGGGAGAATCGCTTGGCACGGTTGATGTCATCGATCTCGACGACGCTTCTCCTGTCCTTGATGACGCTGACGCCCATGACATCAACGCCCTCACTCCTCCCGCCGACGTCGCCGACCCGTCCTCACCGGATATGTTTTCCCGTTCTGTCGATGCCGCTCTACCACCTCACCACCGCGCCCAGCTCATCGCTTTGCTGCAGCGCTTCCGCGCATCCTTCGACTCTCCTCAAGCACCGTTGGGTCGTGCCGCAGCGGTTCGCCACCATATCGACACTGGCACCCATGGGCCCTTGCGCCAACGCCCTTACCGCGTCTCCTCCGCCGAGCGCCGCATCATTGATGAACAGGTGAACGACATGCTACATCGCGGCGTGATCCAGCCCTCTCACAGCCCGTGGGCTTCTCCGGTCGTGCTCGTCAAGAAAAAGGACGGATCCATTAGATTCTGCGTCGACTACCGCCGGCTAAACAAAATTACTCGGAAGGACGTCTACCCCCTGCCTCGTATAGACGACGCGCTGGATTGCCTGCAGGGAGCGGAGTACTTTTCTTCGTTGGATCTGCGCTCTGGGTACTGGCAGGTGCCGATGGCCGACGTCGATCGCCCGAAAACAGCTTTCATCACGCCTGATGGACTGTATGAATTTAATGTGATGCCCTTCGGTCTCTGCAACGCGCCTGCCACTTTTGAGCGTATGATGGACAACATCCTCCGTGGCCTTAAATGGCAGACATGCCTCTGCTACTTGGACGACGTTGTCATCTTCTCCCAAAATTTTGCGTCTCATCTTCTTCGCCTCGAGAGTGTTCTTCGCTGTCTCAGTGACGCTGGCCTGCAGCTGAACTTGAAAAAGTGTCGCTTCGGCGCTCGACAGCTGACTATCCTAGGCCACGTCGTGTCCAAGGATGGTGTACTCCCGGATCCTGCCAAGCTCCGCGCAGTTGCTGATTTCCCCAAGCCCACATCTCTGAAAGAACTCAGAAGCTTTCTTGGCCTTTGCTCCTACTTTCGCCGTTTCATCAAGAATTTTGCTGCCGTTATCGCCCCGCTGACGCAACATCTCGCTGGTAGCCACGACTTGTCGGCTTGGTCCCCTGCATGCGACGAGGCTTTTGGAACGCTGCGCCAGCTCCTCAGCTCTCCTCCGATCTTGCGCCATTTCGACCCTTCCGCGCCAACAGAACTGCACACAGACGCCAGCGGCATTGGTCTCGGTGCCGTTCTAGCCCAGCGGAAACCTGGTTTCAATGAGTACGTCGTTGCTTACGCCAGCCGTGCGCTCACCAAAGCGGAGACTAATTATTCCGTCACAGAAAAAGAATGTTTGGCGATTATTTGGGCGATCACAAAATTTCGTCCTTACTTATACGGGCGCCCGTTCGATGTCATTACCGATCACCATGCCCTTTGTTGGCTGTCGTCACTCAAAGATCCATCTGGCCGCCTCGCTCGTTGGGCTCTGCGTTTACAAGATTACGACATTCGGGTCATTTATCGTTCCGGTCGTAAACACTCCGACGCCGACGCTCTCTCGCGCTCCCCTGTGACCTCTGAGCCTGACCCACCATCTATTTCCGGCCTCACACCTTCTCTCGACACTATTGATATGGCTTCTGAGCAGCGCAAGGATCCTTGGATTGCTTCTCTTCTGGATTTGCTAGCCAACAGCTCAGCGCGCCTCCCTTCTCGAGCGCTCCGACGTCAAGCCCATCACTTTGCCGTGCGCGACCAGCTGCTGTACCGTCGGAACTACCTCCCCGATGGTCGCAAATGGCTGCTCGTGATTCCAAGGCATCTCCGCTCCGCCATTTGTGCCAGTTACCACGATGACCCGCAATGCGCTCATGCCGGTCTCCTGAAAACTTTTACCCGCCTATGCCTTCGGTATTATTGGCGGGGCATGTACCGTTTTGTCCGCCAGTACGTACGCTCTTGCCTGGAATGTCAGCGTCGCAAGAACCCTCCACCGCACTCACCTGCTCCTCTGCAACCTTTACCGTGTCCCGCCCGGCCATTCGACCGTGTTGGAATAGACCTTTATGGCCCTCTTCCCATCACTGCCGCGGGGCACCGCTGGATCATCGTCGCCATGGATCATCTCACGCGCTATGCCGAAACTGCCTCGTTGCCAGCTGCGACGGCCTCTGACGTAGCCGGTTTCATACTTCAGAACCTCATTCTTCGTCACGGTGCGCCTCAGGAATTGCTCAGCGACCGGGGTCGCGTCTTCTTGTCCGGCGTCGTGTAAGCCCTCCTTCGGGAGTGTCATATCGTTCACCGCACGACGTCTTCGTACCATCCGCAGACCAACGGCATGACCGAGCGCTTTAACCGGACCCTCGGAGACATGATGGCCAAGTACATTTCTGCCGATCACTCAGACTGGGACCGCGTTCTACCTTTCGTTACATACGCCTACAACTCTGCAACGCAAGCCACTACTGGTTTTTCCCCGTATTTTCTTCTGTACGGACGCGAGCCTTCCTCCATCATGGACACCATACTCCCTTACCGCCCCGATTCGTCCGAATTTACAACCGTCTCTCAGGCCGCTGCGCATGCCGAAGAATGCCGCCAACTCGCGCGTTCCTTTACCTCACACGACCAGCACCGTCAGAACAGCTCCCGCGCCGCTTCTCCCGGTCTGCCGCCGCATTATCTTCCGGACTCCTTGGTTTGGCTTTGGGTGCCCTCCTCCAGCCCAGGACAGTCTACAAAACTGCTGAGCAAATACCAGGGCCCCTATCGCGTTGTTCAGCAGACATCGCCAGTTAATTATCTTGTGGAGCCCATCACGCCTTCGTCGGACCATCGCCGCCGCGGCCGTGAAATCGTGCACTTAGACCGCCTGAAGCCTTACTACGACCCAGCTCTCGTCTCGTGCCCTTAGGCCGCCAGGATGGCGCCTTTTCACCCCGGGGGTATTGTAATAAAGAGAATTGGGGTTTGCTGCCTCAGCGGCTAGCGCTGCCGAAGGAGAGGAAGATGACAGAAGAAGACAGAAGACGAAGCTGACGAAGCTCGGGTGCGCGCTTGCGAACGCCGGCCTGCTGAGCAGCACTGCTGGGTCAAGGACTGTGCCCGACCACAAGAACTGTGCGAGTTTCCACATTACAGTATATATATCCTTTCTGTACAAAACCATGAAAATAAATACCATGAAAGAAAGAAAAACTAAAGAGCTGGCGTGGCGGAATGGTTAAAAAAAGCAGGTATTGCGGACGCAAGGATTGAAACTTAGTTCATGTCGTTGCGAGGTCGCATATTCAGATGAAAAGCAAGCTAATCGGTGAGTTTAGTTTTGTACTGCCCTTTAATAATTTGATACATGAATTTAAGTCGCGCAAAACAATTTCGCTCAGTTATTGCTGGCAGGCCATCTTTGATTAACTTTTGAACCCTCTCTGATGTTAGTCTGAGCGAACGGGTTTGAAATGATAGCAGCACAACCTAGGGTAGGTAGAACAACACATTTGTAGGCAAGAAGGCGGACAGATGGGGTAGCAAATCGCAATGCTCGTCTTAAGAAACACAACTTACGAAAAGCGTTGCACGTTATGAAATAAATATGTTTATTCCAGCTAAGATTGTTATTAACCCAGAACCCTAGATAATTATATTGTGTTGCTCCTGAAAGTGTCACGCAGTTAGTAGAGTAGTAGTTAGTAGAGATCCTCATTAATGTTTTTCAAAGTTAATGGACATTTTCATTGCACCACACCATGCAGAAAAGTTTTGCAAAGCACTATTAAGTAGTAGTTGATCTGACACGCGTCTTACTTCAGTATATATAACACAGTCATCAGCGTAAAGTCTTCCTTTCACAGGAATGTTAGCGACCATATCATTATTATATGTTAAAAACAACTGAGGCCCAAGAACAGAGCCTTGCGGGGCGCGGGAGAGAAATGTAAGACTATCAGAATAATGATGGTTAAAAACCACTAATTGTTCTCTGTTTGAAAGCATGTTACTAATTTTTTGTTATGAAGTATTGTGTCTAATTTATAAATTAACTTTTCGTGAGTGACCCTGTCAAAAGCTTTTTGAAAAAGCCATAAATACTGCATCAATCTGCGTTCCATTGTTAATAGATGAGGTAAGTAATGAATAGTTTTGACTAGGTCCGTGCAAGTTAAGTAGCCCCTAGTGAATCCATGGTATTTAGTAAAAAAATTGTTAGTTTCGATGAAGTTTTATATTTGATTGTGAATTATGTGTTCCAGTAGTTTATAAGAAGTCGATGTAAGTGAATATTTGGCGGTATTGGTGACTAATCTCTTATCTTTACTACTCTTCGGACCCAAGGTAGTGGAGTCTTACTTAAGGTTAGCAAGAGTCCACTACCTTTTTTCATCGTCACTGCAGCTATGTCACTTCCACTGAGTATTTACAGAGCGATCCCATATGACTCTCTCACTCGTTTAAAAAAATGCCTCTCCCGTAACCGAGAGTAGAGTAAGCATGAAATGTTTACGGGCCTAACACAGGCTCCATTGCTCGGCTTAAGCAGCTGTGACGGTGGCGGCATTGAAATCCAGGACGATGCAGAAGCGTACGCGGCCACGACGAGACGCAGGCCTGACAAGAATGTATATGCAGCGCGTTCGAAACATTGCTCGGCTTAAGCAGCTGTGACGGTGGCGGCATTGAAATCCAGGACGATGCAGAAGCGTATGCGGACACGACGAGACGCAGACCTGACAAGAATGTATATGCAGCGCGTTCGAAACATAGCTCGGCTTAAGCAGCTGTGACGGTGGCGGCATTGAAATCCAGGACGATGCAGAAGCGTACGCGGACACGACGAGACGCAGGCCTGACAAGAATGTATATGCAGCGCGTTCGAAACATTGCTCGGCTTAAGCAGCTGTGACGGTGGCGGCATTGAAATCCAGGACGATGCAGAAGCGTACGCGGACACGACGAGACGCAGGCCTGACAAGAATGTATATGCAGCGCGTTCGAATACTCCGCGTGCGTGTATACATCTGCCTGCCAGAGGGGGAAAGAGCACGAAGGCCCTGCGGCCGGTCTTTTACATGTGTGAGTGTAGGACCGCAGCGCCATCCTTGGGGAGCACGCGAAAGCAGTTTTTGAGCTGAAAGCCGTTCTCGCTCTGGAGCTCCCCTCTTTCTCTAAGCGGCCTTCTCTCAAAGCCCCTAACAGATCACGTATGACAACGATGTGTATTGTGGCGTGTATGTGCTTTTTCCACGCGTTATTAGAAATTGGAAATTGAAATTCCGTGCATTATCAAATGCACAGCTCGACTGATATCTTGATAAACATTGAGAAGGCACTGGCAGCAGTTATTTTTTGTGACTCGTTTGTAGAGCAACCGGCGCTTGTATGCCGGTCCCGTAGGAGGGCTTAGAGAGTCTCGTTGAATCTCGTTAAGTCTCGTACGGTGCCCGGATGTTCTCGTTTCAGAGACCGGTTGAGTGGAATTCAGTGCCCGGATGATGGCTCTCGGTCTCGGCGTGACGTCACCACACTGCCGACAACGGGAGCTAAAAGCATTTCATGCTTAATACCTTGGTCGAAGGTCGCGGTAGTGAAACCCGGCCGCGGTGGTAGTACTTCGCCTGAGGCATAATTCAAACCCACCATTATGCTGTGCTATGTAAACTCATGTTAAAAAGAAATAGGTGGTCTAAATTAGTACAGAACCTCCGACTAGGGCGTCCTTCATAAGCTAAATCTCTTCTCGGTACGTGAAACTTCACATACGAGCATATATCAGTACTAAATATCTTGGTGTTTCCAATGTAGATAGAAATGGCATGTTCATAAAATTTCAAGCTTTGTTAATCGTGCGCTAGTGAGTCTATGCCTTACGCTTTTCCTAGGGTCCTTTTCTAACGAACTACTTGCCTATGCGGCTCTCGTGCGTTAGTAACTTGAAGATGCCTCATCCGCCCCCCCCCCCCCCCCTTTATGTCTAAACTAACAACCTTCTCGAGTTAGCCCGAAACCGGGCAAATAGGCTCATGTTTTATCATTGCTCTTGTAAGAAAATAAACAGTACTCTAATATAAAGTCTTAATATCCCCACAATTGCCGTGGCCTGCAGATATCGCACGTCTGGCTTTACCAAAGATGTTTTTCATAGAGCAGGACTTGCGCAACACTTTTCCCGTCACATCCATCCCAGCGAAATTTATCCTCAGCATGTTCATACTGTCACATTTCAGCGGTCCTTCTACCTATATACTATCAAAGGCTCGAACGACCTTCGGACGAAACTGCAGCGACAACAGACCGCTGTCATTTCAAGCCTCTAAGACGACCATGAACATCCATAATCACGCATTGTTTATCGTCGCTTGTTAAATCTCACCGCCCATGCACTTCCTCTTATAGGAGGAAGCCTTGAAGTATACTAAGTAAATAAATAAATGAAGATCACTGAGTCTTGTAGATTTCCTTTGCATGGCAAGCTTCTTTCTTCAGGAAAAATGTAATCGATGGGACGGAGATTACAGCAGCTGCCTCACAGATATCAAGAGACAATGCAACCTCCAAATAGAACGTTTTTCCTTGGCAGTATTACTGATGAGTGTCGTCCTCAATGCGGCCATACAACTATAAAGAAATTATATACAGCTTTTTCAGCAGCTTAGCAGGTGAAGAAAAATTCGACCGTGCTCTGGGATTGAACTCCAAGCTACCGCCATTCCGAGACAGTTGATCTACTAGCTGAGCCAACCATAACGGCTAGCATATGAAAGGGCCAGGCCGAATCGATAAAAACTTGAAGAGGGAACCGTATTGTGCGATGTCAGTCCACGTTAAAGAACCCCAGGTGGTCGAAATTTCCGGAGCCCTCCACTACGGCGTCTCTCATAGCCTTAGTCGCTTTGGGACGTTAAACCCCATAAACCAAACTAAACCAAACCGTATTGGTCCAAATAATTTAGAGGAAAGCCCTCACTTTAAGTAGTTTTTATTTAAGAAGTAATTACTCTTTATGAATCTCATTGATTCGTTTGTTTGTGAGGCTGATAAAGGAGAAGAATAAACAGGCGAATCACGTGACGATAGCTGTTACCCGTTTTACAGCTTAGGTTGACACTGATTAGACATAGAATGGCGGAATGATATTTCAGATTAGGGACATTGGGTAAAATAATTTCAAGAAAATGCTAAAGAGCACTGACAGAAAAAGCGATAAGTCATGTCAGCATGTCGGAAAACATTAACCGCAGATACTGACTCAAAAAAATATGACATAAATATTATAAATATTAGTTATAATTCTGAACATTACCATTACAACTTTACAACATGATAGCCATACGCAATAGCAAGATTGAAAAGAAATTGTGCAGTCACACGTACACTTACATACGCACACAAATTAAGGATTTAAGTATCAGGAACTTAAGTGAATTCTTTATTATTTTCAATCAACATAGCTCCAATAGTTCTTTTTAGATATCGGCACCGTAGTTGGTAAATTTCTATGTTCGGTTTAGCATGCTACGTGTCTGATATTGAATACGCCGTGGTTTATAATTATTTTGGGCGTTCTTAAATTTTCTTTGTGAAGTGTGTACGCACTATTTGCCCAGAATTGTCGTGCATTATAAATCTTTTTGATTGTTTTTAAGGGATATGAAATAATAAATTTGATTGGCTTTAACATTGGGTGTCTCAGGAAAGTTCGCAGCTTTACGGTGGGCAGTGATATTGCTCAATTATGGTTAACACCTCCTGCTGCAAAATAATAAATTCTTTGTAATTTTGACTTTCGGTGGTGCCCCAGACTAAGGTATAGCAGGAAAGCTTGGAATGAAAACACGAGTACTAAAGACGCTAAACAATCACTAAGGAAAAACCGGAGAAATCTTGAAGAGGCAGCCTACATTTGAAGTGATACGGAGCTTTGAAGAAGAAAATTCCAGGATTAGTTTCTTTCAAACTACCCACCTAAAATTTTTTGCTTTGTCATGAGCTTATCCTTTTTACAGTCAAGCAAGATTTCTATGACACGTTCCTTAAACTTATTTACAGGCACGAAGACTTTCCTTTGGTTTGGTTTATGGGGTTTAACGTTCCAAAGCGACTCAGGCTATGAGGGACGCCGTAGTGAAGGGCTCCGGAAATTTCGACCACCTGGGGTTCTTTAACGTACACTGATATCGCAGAGTACGCGGGCCTCCAGAACTTCGCCTCCTTCCAAATTTGGCCGCCTCGGCCGGGATCGAACCAGCGTCTTTCGGATCAACAGCCGAGCACCGTAACCACTAGGCCAGCACGGCGGGTGGCTCTAAGATTTTTTTTTAATCAACGTCAACACTGCACCATATCTTATTCATGTTAAACCAACAAGACAGGCGGAACAAACAGCTACTAACAGCATGTTCAATTTTAGGCAGTAAATGGCTAAAGAATAGGACGTCGGTGTCATCTGCCGACCTAATTAGTTTTGCTGCACTTAGAAGAGAGCATAAACTATTTATTTGTGTTACGATGTTGAAAGTTCCGAGAATAAATGCTTGTGGAACTTCTTTTTACCTGAAGGAGCCTAGACGCGTATTTATTCATACGAACATAATGATAACGGCTGGATAGATATCTTTTTATTAATTTTAAAGGAATCTGTAGATCATAGACTTATTGAGTTTCACTAGAAGTACCTAGTGGCAGACACAATCAAATGCTTTCCGCAGGTTTAGAAATTGTTGAAGCGTGAACAACCGTTGTTCGAAATTTTTAATCATACCATTAAGCAAGGCTGATTTGACTGGCAAGATTAAAAAAAATCTGTGCTGCCTATATCACTCACTAGATTATATTTATCGAACAGCTTCTAGATCCTGACGCTGATGGCTTTTTAAAGAGTTTGGACAGGACTGCAAGACTGAAATTGGCTGGTAGTTTCTCAATCTGTAGCTGTCACTTTCCTTGAAAACAGTATTTACAAGTGCAGCCTTTAAACGAACTGGAAACTCTTCAGTCTGAAATATGCAATTGATGATATAAGGCACAGAAATAGATATTACATGAGTGACACATTTTACGGCCCAAACGAAATACCGCCGTAGCCAGTTGCTACGTTATTTTTTAGCATAACGATTGTCCAGTTGACTTCGAAAGGTGTCATGGGCGTTAATTCGAATGAATTTACATCAATAGTCCTAGTGGCTCGATTGTATTTTGTTTCTTTTAATGTAGGTAGATTTTGAGCCAGACACAACGAAGCTACTTATGGCGATTGCAGCTGCAAAGCCCGACAAAACGCCATTATGCGTTGCAGTATGCAAACCTGCCCATGGTTTCTTTAACTTTGTTTCATGTCCTTCTGGGAACGGTCGTTATTTTTGCACATTTCTGCCCGTAATGCTGACTATTGTTTTTTACCAACGAGTTTACCATATTTCTATACTTCTTGAATTCATTGAACTTTGTGGCTTCAAGATATTTAACAAATGAATGATACATCTTTTTTCTTTCTATTTAACATTTTAAAAATAGCTCGACTGATACATCCCTACGAAAACTGTTCGTCTTTAATAAGCAAGCCTGATCGTAACATCACATAAGTTTACAGAAAACGCATCATATGCCTTCTTTGGGACTTGTTTGTTCAAAACAGGTCACCAGTCAGAGTCACTGATAAGGGAACAAAATATTTCCAGAATCATAGCGGTCGATTCTGTAAACATATTCACACATGCAAAAAAATTTGTTTTTCATTTGACTTGCCTGTATGTTCTGAGAGTACAAGAACATTCACCTCATCCGTGATTGAAAAGAGACGCACTGAGCTGCCCAGGAAAAGAAGAACGCATTCAAGCCGTTGAAAAAATTGTAATTTGATCCCTGCTGGTGGCCTATGGACTACTATAGTCTCGCCTGCATCTAACTGCACAATAAGACATTCTATATTATTTCTGACCATTGAAAATCTAGATATGACCTCACGCTTTTCTGTCTGCAGTACGCAGACAGCCACGAAACTTCCTCAACCAAACTCAGGCATTATTCCTGTATTGTTCAAAGCGGGGCTCAGACTCCTTCAATGAAATAACCACATAAATAGATTATTTAATATGCCACGATTATTGCGAATATACGAGCATTCATGTGCAACAGTTTCAAGTGGTTTTGCGGGCTGCTTTAGAATGCATTAAAAGAATGCAGATTAAAGTAGTTGCAGTCATTTGCGCGCAGTTCGGACGCCAGATCTGCTTATTAAAGGACAGTTTACCAGTGTTCTGAAACTGCCATATTCTCGAGATCATTCACGCAAGGGATCTTAACGGCACAAGAATCGTCATCGTTTCGGGCCAAATACTTAAACCTCACCGAAGTACAGTCGGGGACAAAAGTCTCCGGACCACGTGTTCCTCTAACGAAGCCGGTAGCTCTGCTATTAGTCGGGGTCTGGAGACTACCTTTGTGGAGGTAAAAGTGAACTTTTTGTTCTTTCATCTGCACAAGTGCGGCCTCCAGCCGCTGTCTGATAGTAGAGCTGTGAGCTTCGTTTGAGGAACACGTGGTCCGGAGGCTTTTGTCCCAGACTGTACTTATATCAACCTTTGCGCAGGTTTACGGCCACAGGGAAAAGCTAGCTGCCTACTAGCTGTTCTGGTTAGGTTAGTTGATAGAGTGATTGCCGCAGAGAGGCGGCGGCTGCAGCTTTGACCCCGGTTCAGGAAGATTTTTGCTTGAACGGCGAAGTTTCTAGGACAGCTGTACAGATTTCATTTGTAGCCATATGACGGCGCTGATGTGGATGCTAAGGGGTAAGTTCTCCTCCTCGTTTGGAATCTACTTCTTTTTTGGAGACTTCGCGTAAATATATTGGACATAAATCGCTTCTTTTATCCTGGAAATCACAGCAGCCTCTAGGCAGAGATAATAATCTAAAGTAATGATCATTGTAAAGCGACAAGGTACGAACCCCTCTGTCTGCAAATACGTGCCATTCTTCGACCAACACCTTTTTCAACAGCTCCAAGTCCTTGACCAACAGGAAAGGCAGCGCTCCGTTGTAGAACCTGCATTGTTTTAGTGCACCGTGATTAGCAGTTTGCGACAGTGAACTATCAATTGCGCTTTCATTTCGCATCAAGGGACTGATCCCAAATGAAAATATTGAGATGATATTTGAGGGGCTAATAAAAGGCCAAAAATACTACGACTGCTGCTTATCATAAGCACGCAGATCGCACCTTTTATTATCATGAAACTGAAGGTAATGTACCGCTTTTTTAAATAAACCAAAATTTGGAAACATTTGATGATCATTTTAGAGCTTTCCCTGTATTGAGCGGGTAATGACATGAAGGCTTTCGAGAAATTCAAGGCCATCACTACTGAAGTTGCGTTTACTGCTGTGCTAATCAAACACGGCCATTTTGAGGCCACCTTATCGACTTCAGTTCCTTATCAGGAACGCAACGTATGGAACGCTCACCCAAACGAGGAGTATAAGACTGCTGGTTCTGCAATCACTCGGGAATATAAGTTGGTGCGACGATCATATTCAGGCCAAAACCTGAACGCAAAACAGTGCTTCGCCATGTGCCCTTTATTACATCGATCCATTTGCGATCGCGTCCTCGTAGTCTCCCTTT